>NC_072736.1:91328449-91646578 GCF_026930045.1 Uloborus diversus | reverse complement strand
ATCCAGTAAATTACACTTTGGAAAAAAAAAATAGAGAAAGTGTATTACATATTCCAAAACCCACTGGAATAGCCTGAATGCAATGTTGGAGCACTTCTGTAAGCTTTAATAGTGTACTCAAAAGGGCACGACTTTAAAAGGGGCGACAGAAAGTTGTATGAAACACAGTTTGACTCGCATGACAGTGCAGTAAGTTAAGCTGCTCATGTTTTTGAATTCCTCTTTAGAGTGAGAGTTAAAATTAGTGAAATTATACAAACACTTTTATTGAGACTATGACTTTTTGAAATGGTGAAATCAAGCAGTATTCACCCCTTGCTGTAAGGAATGAAATTTACTGATACAATGACCAACGTTAATGAAGCAGCAAGTTAAATTATCAATGCAAATTAAATTGGATACAGCAAAACACACATCCAAGAAGCATCGTGTTTGTCCGGAATTTGCAGTTCTTGAGGGGGGGGGGGGGGGAATCTATTTCAGAAGGTGATGAAGTTAATGCGAATCTTTTTCTAAATGTCCACAAATATTTAATTTTAGTAAAACCAATTGCAGTGGAGCCACAGCACGTGTTTCCATCAAGTGCATTCTTTTTTAGAGCAAAAATCCTTTACCATCCCGCATGAGCGGCACACTTTTGCTTAACAAACGATAATTGCTAATTAGGATCTGATTTTGTAGTGCTTTACAACTGCTGTGCGGAATTTAAGAAGACTATTAATTCAAGTAATAAAAGCAGTCCTGCCTAAAATGCATAACTTTTTTCTTTTCAACGCAAAAATTTGATTCTTAGAAGAATAAAGTCAATCCAGCAGGATTCCGGAATCCCACGGGATTGACTCCTTATAATCCCGAAATAACACAGTACTGAATTTGGAGCGGGATTGGAAACCCTGATAACAGTTAATCCTATATTTAATTAATAGTTACTTGACTAAAATAAAACGGGACATTTTTTCGAGAATCGCTCTTCTACAGAAAACGAATTGGTTATGATGAAGCTTTTGTTCCAAATTCAAGTGGTGTAAATGATTCGAGAGATTATATTAGTTTTAGTTGCCGTAAAAAACAATTCTTCTGAGATATCAAAAAGTATCAAATTATCCGATATAAGTTAAGTACATGATAAATTTCAGACTTGTGCCCTACTTAAAATCCTTCCTTATTAAGAATATTTTTTCAACAACAACAAAGCAAGTAAAGAAGTAATTGGACATACATTTATCCTACTAGTATGTAGTATATAGTTTTACTTCATATTGGTCATACAGAATAAAAGATTGAATGCGTTCCATTATAATTTTCAAGATTAAACTTGAAACGTTTTATAATCTGCTGTGAAAATCAAGCTTATAAATTGCATTTAAGTTAATAAAAACTTGTTATTTGTTGTCCTAAAAATGTCTTAAAATCTTATTGAAATTGTGTCCTAAAATTTTTGAAATCACCACTCTGACCATTGCCAATGGCAGAAACTGGTTATAACCGGCAAAACTTAAAGCATCTTTAATTGCTCAAGTAATTACTAAATGATATTCGTTTAAGTAAACTAAAAAAATAAACTGCATTTCAACATTTAAAAAAATAAAATACTTTGCTAGTGCCCTTGATTTAATTCGGAAAGGGAACTTTTCAATCTAACAAAGGACGAAAAATAATATGGGTGCTTAGGAAAGAGGAATGGCATACAGAATTAAACAGGCATCATTGATCTTCACTGGGGATTGTAAATTGACTAGGACCAGTCTAACTGGGCCCAGAGCCTGTTGCTGGTCGTCACTTTTGTATTTGTATTTGTATAACTGATTGTAATTTGCTCGCTTATATGCTTCATCTCAATTGCTTGTGATAGAAATTATCATGTGCTTCAAGAAGAAAGTGCCAGAATTTTACTTGCCAATATTAACCTAGATTTTGTACCTAATCTCACAGCTTTGCAAAACAAATTGGCCCCATTTCTCGAAACTTATTTTTCCAGTCAAATTTTTACCACTACCCCAGTTCCCCAAAGCAGAATACTACTAATTTTGCAGCGTATGTTGCAGAACAGATGTCTGAGTTGCAGAACAACAATTCTGTTCAAATGTGAGAGGAAAACTCAGACAAATTTTCTGCAGAAATTCTAGATTTCTGTGAAATTTCTGCAGATTTTCTACAAACATCTTCCAACATATCAATCCTTTTGCGTCTAGAAAATATTTCAATTATTTAGAATGGTTTGAAGTGTTTCATTATATGCTACCTTAACTCGACTCATTTTATTTATTATTTTAGTAATTTATTTAATTTATTATTTCAGTAATTTATTTATTTATTTAATAACATCATTTTAATTGCTATTTCATGCCATCATGGGTGCAAGTTGGTGATGTGTTCAAGATGGAAAATATTTTCAGCCCCCCCCCCCCCCACCCGCATGCCGGCTTAAGGAAAAATTTGTATGTATAAATGTTGTGATTTTAACAATGCCAGCTTTGGAATCTGTTTTATTTAAATTTTAAGCCTTAAAAATTGTAATATTTAAGTGATTTGACATCACAACTCCAAAAAATCTAAAATCCGGCAATAAAAAAAGGGGGGAGGGGTCTGGGGGGTCTCCCCCAGAAATTTTTTCAAATTGAAGTCCAAAAAACGCTATGGTAGGCCATTTTGGTAAAGTTCAGGGAAAGGAGGGGTTCAGGGACTCTAACATCAATTATTTCAAACTGATAGTCCCAAAATCACAATATTGGGCAACCTTCAAAAAATATTAGAGAAAGGGGGGGGGGGGACACTATAGGCTTTTCCTGAAATTGAAGATTTAAAAACGAAATTGTAATTTAAATTTCATAACAGCTTACCGGAAGAGGTGGTAATGAGCAAAGGAGTAGACAGTTTTAAGAGGGCCATTGATCTTCACTGGGGATTGTAAATTTACTAGGACCAGTCTAGCTGGGCCCAGAGCCTGTTGCTGGTCGTCACTTTTGTATTTGTATTTGTATGCTTTTTGAATGCACTATTGAAGGGATGGAGTTCAGGAACCCACCTTCTGTAACATTTCGAAATTGAAGTTTCAAAAACGCAATTTTAGATGATGTTGGATAATGTAAGGGGTAAAAGCGTTTGCAGCACCCCACCATTAGTTTTTTGCCGATCGTAAACATTTTTATTGTAGCAATAAAATCGCTTAGGACATAAGATTTTCACTTTTGCAACATAAATCAGTTCTGATCGGAAAGTCTACCCAAGGTAGCGCCAACAAACTAGAAAAGAAGGAAAGGTGGGGGAAGGGGAAGGCCGACTAATGATAATGAACTGTCACCATTCCCCCACACAGTCTTCATTTGAAAAAGAATTATTTTATAAGATAGCAGGTGGTGAAATTAGCAATAAAAAATCGCTTCAGTGTAGTAGATATATTTTTTAAACAAGGTATCCTTTCCAACATTCATTAATTAAAAAAAGAAATAGGGGAACTGAATCCTAACCCCAGGTAGGGTTCCCAAATCACATCCCTCTGCAGGCACTCAAATATAGTCTAAAGTTGCGCTTTAAATATTTCAGCATCAAAGAATTTTCGGAAGAGAACTCCCGAAACCCTTCCTCTGAATTCACCACAAATGTCCCAAATTTCAATTTTTAAGGCTTCAGTTTCCAAATTGTTTTGTAGGAATAGTACCCCTCTTACCTATAAACATGATTTATGACCGCCTAAAAATTTTAATAGTTTAATTTTGGAAACTTTTTGAAAGAATCTTCCTACGTCTTTCCCCCTTAAGTCATTCAAAGATAGCCCAAAACAAAGCTCTAAAAATTTCAGAAACGAAAATATTTCGGGCTGGGGGTGCGGAATACCCACCCTCTTATTGTGTTTACTAAATGCAGTGTAAGTTTTTGTTTAAGATTAATTTTTCTATTGAGAGAGCAACTCCCTTCTACACATCGCCAATGACAACCCAAAGTTTTAGGATTTCAATTTCGAAAACGTTTCGAGAAAGACCCCTGAATTCCCTAACTTTTAACTCACTTAAAAATAGCCAAAATAGCATTTCAGTACTTCGGGGGGAGACCCCCCCCCCCCGAACTCTTTCCTCTAAGTTCACTAAATTTTACTTAAATTTGCGGTTTCCCCTTTTCATCACCAAAGATTTAAGAATTTAAATTCTAAAACGTATTGAGAGAAAGCCTTCGAATTCCCTCTTCTTAAGTCTTCTAAAGATTACCTAAAACTGAGTACTTCAGCTTTGAATATTTTTTGGGAAAGGAGAACCCCGAACCCCAAGATGGTCTAAAGTTGCGCTTTTAAGATTCCAGTTTCAGAATTTCGCCTAAAGAGAGCCCCCTCCCTCCCTCTTGACATTGCCAAAGACAGCATAAAAGTTTTAAGACTTCAATTACAAACACTTTTCGGAAGAGGGTCGCAAATGCCCTTTAACTTAAGTCATTTACGTATAGCCTCAAATAGTTTTTAATACATCAGCTACAAAACATTTTCATGTTAGAACACCAAAACCATCGCTCATAAAGTCACCAAAGATTGCCTAAATTAGTGTTTTTTAGTCTCCAGTCTTCGATTTTTTTTAAAACCTCCCCCTCCCGACTTTTACATCATTAAAGACAG
Organism: Uloborus diversus; assembly: GCF_026930045.1. Taxonomy (NCBI): domain Eukaryota; kingdom Metazoa; phylum Arthropoda; class Arachnida; order Araneae; family Uloboridae; genus Uloborus; species Uloborus diversus. Next base: position 91,641,978 of record NC_072736.1, on the reverse strand, counting down.
CCTAAAACTTTTTGACTTTTAAATTTTTAAGGGTTTGCAGAGGAGAAATATCGAACCACTCCTAGCTTCAAAAATATTTTCAATTCAATTTTTCGATATTTTATACTGTAACCCCGTGAGTAACTCCCCCCCCCGCCTTAGATTGTCCAAGATATCAACATTTTAAGACCTCAGTATCGCAGGTTAATTTGCGAACAGATTACCCTCTTTGCAAGAGCAGCGTTTTTTCGCAAACTCGTGCTCCGTTATTTATCTTCTTTCCTTTCTCTCCCCCCCTCCCATATTCCCCCCAACGTTGTTTGAAACCATATAAAATATTTTTGGAGAATCTCAATCGGTTTAGGTTCCACAGAAATGCATAGCAACAGTAAGTTTTAAAAATTGAAAAAAAAAAAAAAAACTACTGTATGAAACGATGTTGATTTACGGCTCCCGATTTGTGGAAAAGATTATGTTTGTTGCTTGAGTAGTATACAATGCTTGAAGTACTTGCAGAACAACTTTGGTCAAACGATTTTACATTGCAGAACATTGTTAAGTATTCTGCTTTGGGGCCCCAGTTACTACATGGTGGTCAACTTGAAAAAAATATACAATAGATGAAAATTTCTCGAACCTTGCTTGTTCCTTAATGCATTGCCTGCTAGCTCTTTTATAATTAAAGCGTACTTTAGTTAATTACTAATTATTTTTTCTATGCATTTTCTATTGTGTGTCAATAATTAATTTTTTTGTCATTTTGTGAGTTTTTACCAGTTTCTGCCGCAAATGCGGCAGAAAGTGGTTTTTGCAATGCCGACTTTAACTAGTTTTTACCAGTGGTTTTAACCGTCTCGGCAGAAAATTTCCAACCCTACATAATTTACAAGTTAAAATGAGCCTCTGATTTCACAAGTTATAAGTTCCCATTTGTAAAAATTGTAATTTTTTCTTTATTACCATAAAATGTACTTAACTGATGTATTGAATCTCATAGTTCATTTGTAATGCAAACATAATCATGGGAGATCTGTTTTTCTTTCTTGATAGCTTGTTTTGGAACAAAACATTCTTCCCTGGGAAGCTTTATTGAGTCATCTACCTGTGTTGGGGTTAACTGAAGTGAATTTTTCTTCATTATTGTCTCATAGGTGGGACATTCAAAGTGATAAACATTTATCTACAGATGAAGCTAAATATGCAGAACAACTGAAAGCTGTACATAAATGTATATAATAATGTAAAAAACAGATGCATCATTAATTATACTGTAATTTATGAAAGCATTACATTTACTCAATATACTACCAGCATTTAGGTTCTAATATATAATCATTTGAATAAAAATTTTATTTATAATTGTAAAAATAGTACTGATCTTTAATTACGAAATTTAGTATGCTCAATCTTTCTGCATTGATGTCATTTTTATGTATATACTAGCTGTACCCGCATGGCGATGCCCGTGCTAAGAACTTAAAGGAAGTCCATTGAATAAAAAAATCCATACGCCCCCCCCCCCCCCCGTTTTTTCGCCAAGATCACCGCCTACGGCGGCTGTTTAAATAAATTTGGCAGCAGTATTAATTAATCAAAATCTATATTTATCGTATTTTCTATACCTATTTTCAGTTGCGTTTTGTGTCATTCACCTTTTAACTCCAAAATTGCCGCCTTTGGTGGCTATCTACTTACATGATCCATCTCTAGTTTTTTTATTTTATCCCTCTCTATTTATTTTAACCTCCGCGCCCATTTACTAATCCAAACGAAGACCATTCAAAATACTGTGCGCTTTATTCTCTTAATTAAATAGGTCAAAATTAGCTCTCTCTTTGTTCCCTGTAGTGTGCAAAAAGTAGCATTTGAAAGAAAAAAAAAACTAAAAAAAAAACTCCTCATTATTTTAATTAAAATATGCAATGTGAAATAGATACAGTGAATAAAAAAAATTCCACATAGCAAAAAAAGAAGAAGCATTGTAGCAAATTCGGTTTGATTCCTCAATATCGAATCGAAATCCTGGCATGAGGTCACAGCAATTGGGAAGGAACTTTTTTGCACTATCATCAAAAATAAATGAATAAATAAAAATAATAATTAAAAGGCTAAGTATGAAAATACTCTTTCAAACATATTTTAATAATGAGGATCGTCATAAACATTAATGTTTATTGATTCTTCCACCATTCATACATGAGACTTCTTTTATTATATTGAGATAAAAAAAGTTATAAGAAAAGTGAAAATTCGCCTTTTTATATATTTTTTTTCTAAGAGCATTGAGTTAGGGGAGAGTGGTAATGAATGGGCCAATTATTGGTCTTTAATTTTTGTAATTTTTCAAATACTTTTTTTAGCTCAAAATTGCTCCTTAGTTACTTTACTTATTTGGTTACATAAAAAAGTCATAAAACTTGGATTAAAATATGTCTATAATGAATGATAATAGAAAATAAGAACATAGAAATTTGGCCATTCATCCCCACCCATGGGGCTGAGTGGGCCACTAAATGAATTTAATGAAAACATGCGGAATTAATCTTTTCAAAAATTCTAATGAATAAATAAAAACACAAGCAAAAAATGTTTATCAATTTTGCTGCATTTACTTTTAATTTTTTTTAATAATTAAGACTTTAATTACTTCTAAAATTCAATATTACTGCCTTAAAATTCAATGGTAAAATTCAATATTATCATTGACAATGAGTTAATAATAAATAAGAATTATTACCTAGATTTTCAAATAGAGAAATATTTTTTTAATGTTTGATTTAACCAGACTACAAAAGCAAACAATAGGACATTAAAAAAAAACTATAAAATCAAGAAAGTAAAAGCACACTATTCTTGTTTCTTCGACCTTCACATTAAACACATAAAACTCAAATATTCACAAAGTGGACTGTAACACTTAAAAAAAACTCTTTATTCTCTTGGAGATTGGACATCTCTTGCAGACTCCCACACTCGAACACTACAGAAGGCACACTCCCACATATATTAATGTTGCATAAGCACTTTACTTTATGATTAGCATTTGGTGGCAATCGAGGTGCCCTCGTTTTGACAGCATATTACACAATGGGCCTTAACATACCAGCCGCCTTGACATGTTTTAAGAAAACATTCAATTAATTCAAAAATTAAAACACAGATTACACAATAAAAACACATGAAACACAAATATGCAAATCACAACTAAACACAATAAAATTTTAAGAAACACTTTCTGGCAAAATACATATTTTAGAAATTGATCTTTTGTGTACTCCACTTGAAGTATACTCTCCTACTACTCTAATTTTGCCATCAGGGACAGGATATACTTTCTCAATTTTACCTAGTAACCATTTACAGGCAGGTAAATTGTCCTCCTTGATTAGTACAATAGCTCCTAGTTTGATGTTTGATTTATCAAACATCCACTTGCACCTCTGTTGAAGTGTATTGAGGTAGTCATTTTCCCACCTTTTCCACACGTATTGTGTTACCTTTAACTCTCTGCCATCTACTAAACCTGTTGTCATTTATGTCTAAAAGATCTTGCTCAATGATGGATTTATTGGTCTTCCTATTAAGAAATGACTCGGGGTAAGTGCATGTAATTCATTGCCATCTGAAGCCAATGGGATGAGCGGACGTGAATTTGAGATTCCTTTGATTTGAACTACTATAGTTTCGAACTCTTCATATGTAAATATTAATGTTGCATAAGCACTTCACTTTATGATTAGCATTTGGTGGCAATCGCAGCGCCCTGGTTTTGACAGCATATTACACTATGGGCCTTAACAATTCTACTCTATTAAATACTGGATGGAATCACTCATATCAAATTCAAATAGTGAAATACTGGCAGGTGGGGTCAATAACTGGACAGTTCATTTTAAGCATTTTATAGAATTTAATAGCTAATCTTTCTTAGGGTTAAAATGTGCAAATTTTAGATATTACTATAAACCCATTCTAACAAGACAGTAATCTAAATGTATGACAGCCAGTTATGTTTCATATTAAAGATAAAATCAGAAAAAAAAAGAAAGAAAAATCCTTTTTTGGTGGCCCATCCATGACCATGATATAGTGACCCATTCAGCCCCACTTATTTTTCTAAAATTATATTCAGGTATTTTTAATACATGAAATTCAAATAGCATCAAAATACATCTTAAAATTAGTTTACAGATATGGAAAGACTTACTAATACATATACCGGCAGTGAAATAATTGATATTTTTTAGCTAGTATTTATTTCACTGAAAAGGGAAAAAATACTTTTCAATCAGATTTGTGACTATCATACTCTAGTGGAAAAAATGGCTTTTCTCAAACATCTGAAATTGCATTAATTTAAATCTAACAAATAGATCTATCAATTAGTGGCATCTAAATTAATTTTATGAGATTACTTTTTCATATTTTGTTAGTGGCTCATTCATTATCACTCTCCCCTACATGGATATTCCCTGTTTTCATAATTTTATGTATTTTCTTTTCTTGCTCTGACTGCATCGACTATCGGGGGGTGCAGAAAGTGTGCACATATAAGCACAATTTTATGCCTACTCTAAGCTTTCTTGGACTTCTTTATTTTATTTATTTTTTTCTCTTGTCTTTTAAATATTCTAGCGTTAAAATTTATACACACTATGAATCGCTTCAATATTGTACATAATCTGTTTCAATAAATCTTAAATAATTAAACAAATTAGGTAGTAGTTGAAGTTTTGGTTGAAATATGCTTTTTAGACTATATTTTGAAATGCAAAAGACTGAAAAATAATGATAAATAAAAAAGAGCTACTTGCATTTTTTCTCCATGTAGTTTTAGAAAAACTTAGTTGTCTGCCTTGTATATTTATGCCCCTAATAGGACAGCTGCATTGATTTCAATAAAGAAAAACTTTTTAGCATATTTGCATTATCTTAAAAAATATAAGTTTCTTAATTTATTAAAACTAATTCATCTTCTCTTGCTTTAATCTTTTTCAAATGAAATAGAACCTCCTCCCTGGAAAATACAAAGTCTTCAAGCTGTATAATAGCTTGTGTCTTGTTAGTGTCATTTGTTGAGATACAGTTATCATTAAACACACTGGGAAAAAAAGTTATTTAGAACATTTGCAATATCCCTATCATTTTGGATTAAATTTCCATACTCATCAAATAATGGCTCTATTCGACAGTTTCGAGCTTTCCCAGAATTAGCGTAAGCAAAAAACCTTTTAGGGTTTCCATCAATGTCATCTGCTTGCCTTTGCTCCAATTCCCTTTTCTGAACCCGTACAAAATACTTAAAATTTCGCCTCTTCTTACCATACTGGAGCCTCTCTGAACTCTGACCAGTTTCCTTAAACTGACAAAAAGCCGCTTGCTTATAATTTAGAGCTTCTTTAATCTTCCTCGAGAACCATATGGGCCAAATTTCGCTACTAACACCTTTTCTCCGAAATGGAACATAATTTCCAACCATTTTAACAAGTTTTTCCTTAAATTCCGTCCACTGCTGATCTACGTCGCTATTTTCCAATCCTGACAAAAAGAAAAAAAAAAACCTCTTTCAAGCTCTGTCTCAGTGCAACAAAACCAGTGTTTCTGAAATTGGGCACAAACCTGAACTTATCATCTTTGTACACTTCAAATTTAATGTGGAACCTAATGCTGTTATGATCACTATCTCAAATATGATCCCCTACACACAACCCCTGAACAAAATTTCCTATACAGGGCAGTCGATAGGATTTATGGGCCTCTGTGCAACTTTCTTCAGGGCCCCTAACTTTTTACTTAATTTTTAACCTCCTCTTTCTGGGCTCCGTTTTCACATAAATATTTAAAATTGATTTGCAATTTCGGGTATGGCGCTGACCCCTTGGGTAACTCTTTTTGTAGCTCGGACAACTTTATATCGATAGCAAAACAGGCCATTTTATATTTCTTTCCTCACGATGTGTCTTTTCCTACACGTGTGTGTGTACTTAACAGAAATGAATAAATAAATAAATTAAAAAAAAAACATTTCTGCTGTCTGTCTTTTTTTACCTCCTTGGAGGAGGAGGGATATCAGGAGAGTGATGCAGGGATCTCCTTTGGATTGAGAGTAGAATATCTCCAACTTTAGGGGGTCCAGGGGTTTCTCCTCCAGGAAAATTTTTGAAAAATACACTAAAAAATTCTGCATTTTGAGACCTTCTATGGGATATAGGTACTACAAAAACATGAGGAAAGAAAAAAGGAAAACAAAAAATTTCTTAAACTTTACACTCTTTTGCAAACCAAGACAATACAAAATACAAACTGCTCATGGTTCGACAAATCGTTAACATTAATCGACTGAGAGGAAGAGCAATGAGGGAGAAACGATGACGCATTGTCACTTGATCACAGCGACTCTCGGTATAATTACTTTTCTACCATCCCTTATCAACTCGCCAACAAACGGAACACTGAATTAACTGAAAAACGATCAAGATTAAAATATGCTTTAAAAGAAATGGTGGAAATAATAGCCTAACCATTCGGACAAATCATACTTTATACATCTGATAGGAAATAAAATTGAAGCACTTTTCAAGCAGTATCAGAAACTTTTAAAATTATTTTCAAGGTCTTTAAAACAATTAAAGCTATTCAAAGCAGTTCATTTGTACTTTTCAATCTCTGATATTTTAATACTTGATTGTATAGTTTTACATTCTAACTTAGTAGAAAACCCCTGTTATTCTGCACTTCTTGTATTTTTAAATAACAAGTAGTGCAGAAAACGAAAAGGAATAGAGGTAGTGTAGTAATTTTTCTCATGCGAAACAGATTGACAGTATGCAGTAGAAATAATATAAAAGCAGGCAATAACAAAATAACTTTCAAAATACGGAATTCAGGTTTAAATAAATAGCAAAATGTGAACATGCTAGTCACGAAAATGTATTTCAAGCACGCAATATGTTGCAGGAAAGTCATAACCATACTTTTTTACATTTTTGATGCAGAACGAGAAAGTGAGGAGCTGAATTTGGCATATTTTTGCATCCTTTCCCCCTCCTCTCATTTGAAAAAGTTTAAAATGTCCCAAGTTCTTTAGGTTTTTAAGCACATGAAAATGAAATTCATTTTTTAAAGTATTTTTCCTTTTTCTTAGGATTGAATCATGCAATTTTTTTCGAGAGTTTGGGGCCCCCAAAGAAGCTGGGGACCTCAGTTATTATAGCTAGTTTAGCTTATAGGTAAGTCGAGCACTGATTCTAATTAATGGTGACATAACTGTGCCCTTTTTAGATATGTAAGGGCATTCTATGCACTTTGATGAGGAAACATCTTTCAAAATGCCCCCCAATCACCCCCTCCCCGTTTTTACTCTAGAAACAACACTAGAACTAGTTTCAATTTGTATCACTGTACTCAAAACTAAATCAACTCATATTTTAAATCTTTTCATCGAACTGCGTAGCTTGCCTATGTTTTGAGTTTCAAATGCTGAAAATGCAAGCGCTTATATTTATAAGTCTTCTATTATTTATTTTTTTACCCCCTTTTCATTTCACTAAAATTCTGTTTAGCTTTCAAAGAGAAGCAATTTTTTTTAGTATTGAAATTCACGCAAAAAAAAAAAAAAAAAAAAAAAAAAAAACATTTATTTTTGGTTCAAAGCATCGTTAGTGGGTTATGAAGATAAGGTCAAGTAGAATTTCTCACTTCGAGCCTGATCACTTTCACTGAATTCACTTCGATTGAAAACTAATAATCTTAACTCTAGGAGAAAGACTTCCTACAAACTAAAAAGTTTTTTTTTAAGGGGGGGGATTTATCTTTATCTTAGGCCCGCTTCGCGGGCCCCTGTGCAATGCATAGGCTTACCCCTCTCTCTCGACAACCCTGTTCCTATGTCACAAAAGACTAGATCCAAAATCGCTTCCTCTCGAGTTTACTGAGTTACAACTTGATCTAAGAAACAGTCACCAATTACTTTTAAAAATTCCTCTTCTTTGCCATTATCAGGATAAAAATTATTCCAATCAATACTTGGAAAATTGAAATCCCCCATTATGATAACTGATCCCTTACTGGACATGTCACTAATAATAGGATACATCTGTTAATTTTGTCTCTGGTTTGAATTAGGTGGCCTACATATGTTTCCCAAGCGTAGTTTTTTGCCCTTATAGCTCATCAACTCCAGCCAAACCATATCTATACCAGTATGTTTATCATTTATGACCAATTCAATGCAAATGAAATTGTCTCTAACATAAAATAAAACCCCACCACCTCGTTTGCCTACTATATCTTGTCGGAACAAATTATACGCAGCAATACGTAATAACTCTGCATCAAATTCGGTAGCTCATATCTCTGTAATTCCAATAACATTCTACTTCTTATCCAAATGCTCCCAAACGCCTCGTAGTACAATACACAAATCCGTTGAACAATTTGCATCTTGAACTAAAATAAATTTAGTTCGTAATACTTTTAATATCGAAGAATCAAAACGGCCCGCCAACGCCATGCTGTTTGAAAACAAAAACAAACTAAAAGACAAGGCTTTAAATTTGGCGAGATATCTTTATTTGATGTTGGCAAAAACCTGGCAAATGTGAAGAATCTGTACTAGAAGTTATTTTGCCCTAAAATCATCTGTAAATATATTTTTGTTGTAAAAATTTTTATTAACATCGATACCACGAAAAATGAAAGGAAGTGTCTGCTACTCCTCGATTTTTCTAGCAACCTTTGTAGTAACTTGGCGTGGTTTCAGACGTCCTCGATATTTAGCGATCACGTTCGCGTTGTTTATTCCAGCGAGAAACAACTGCGCCTCGTGCTTTTTCGGCATACTTTCCTATATGGATAGTATTTTAATGATCTAATTATTGTAATTATAGAGGAATGACTATTGAAGTAGGGGCGAAGTTTTCCTCATTTGAAAGCTTACGAGACAAATTACGGAAGAAGAGAATTTTGTGCGTTTTGATGTGTAAGATTCTGCTAAATTGACGAGTGATGTTCATATTCGACACATTAAAAACATGGAAATGTCGAATTGGTGTATTACAAATTAAAATACACCAATGTTTTTGGCGGACGAGAGTGCCAAAAAAAGGAAAGAAAACAAAAATGAAAGGAAATCTATAAGTGAGTATAAGTTTTGTGACGTATAAGAAACATGACATATAAGAAATATAATCTAATTTTCTTACAAGTTGCTTCCTCTTTAAAAAATAATACTACGTTGCATGTATTAGCTGTTTTATAAGGTTATAAATAAATACACTGCTCAAAATGTGTCGCAATTCATTAATGACTCTAAGTTTGCCGATGATTGTTTTTATGAACCGTATTTAGTCACCAAAGAAGATATCTATTGTTTTTGAGACCTCGATTTGGTGTATTTTTCATCAACATTAATGTAGCTTTCTGTTTGATAATACATTTATTGCATTGACTGACATTTTTTAGGAAGAGCTCCTACAGCTCAACAGGCAATTAAAATAGCAATAGGTAATTATTTTATACTTAATGCCAAATTGCTTCATGTAATATCCTTTCAATAGTGTTTTACAGCTCTTTTACTGTGTGTTATTCTTGTTGCACTGTAATGTTTGTATTATATTCCTGGCTTCTTTTTTCTTTTCATGGCAATGCATTACTGGGCCAGTATTTGTGAGGCTACTTTTATCTAAATATGGACAGCATCTTGTTGAGTAGATGTAAATAACAGCTAAATCGTTAGTGATTTTGACCTGGAGTTTATAGCAACTATGACGTTAGGCGACTGCAATGGTTTGACGCGCATGAACGAACGAAAAGTACCCAAGGATAATTTGGTAAGGCAAATTTTAATAATTAAGTTTAATTTATGTTTCACAAAAGAACTAGATAAGTGCCCAAAAAAACAGTATTGAAAGCTTCAATTCTTAAAGAATCAAAATATTTATTTAAAAATTGATGCACCTAGTTAATCTATTACAAAATTGTTTCGCTCGACCTTGCATGTCGATAATATGATTTGATGCAGGTAAAATGTTACAATGTATTTAATATTTCGCTATTGAGGTGTAAATGATGTTTGATGCACTTTTGAATCCATTGGGAGACCTGGAATCCTATTTTCTCAAGTATTAACCTTGAAGTGGCTACTGCTGAAGCACTGATCACAACTGGTGTGTTTATCTTATATGTCTGTGAGCACTCCAGGTTAAAATGCATGTGTGCAAACATGGGCGGATTTATGGGGGGCGAGGGGGGTCAATGCCCCCCAGTCTTGGGAGGACTTTATACATGGTAACAACACACCTTCAAAAATGTAAAAAGAAAAAATCATGATTTTTTTTTCTTTTTTTGGAAAGTTTACAAGTGAAAATTAAGAGAATAGCGACTTTCCTTTTCTGATGTGTGGGGGGGGGGGGCACCGTACACTGTATTACAAAGAGTAAAGCTGTCACCGGGTTGTTGAAATGTGTTGAAAACGACTACTTTGAATTGGAAACTATTAGTATATGAGTGAAAATATGAGTAATCAGCCTTTATACTTAAAATAATCAACAACTGTTTCAACAAATTGGAAACTAAAACAAAGATTTAAAAAAGAATCGGATTTACCTATAAACTAAACAAGCTTAAGTTGAGTGCACCCGCTTTGTTGAAGGCCCCCAACTCCGGAAAATTTCATGATTTGTTCTTTAAAGAAAAGAAGAAAAGTACTTGAAAAAATAAATTCTATTTTAAAGTGCTTGAAAATCTTGAAAATTTTCCAAAGTGTGGATACAAACCATAAAAATTTATAACAAATGATGAGGGGTAGGGGGAGAAATGCCGAAATGTGTCAAATTTAGCTCTTTGCCACATCCTGCATCAAAAATATAAAAATCATGGTTCTCTCGTTTCTGTAGCATATTACTTGAGATAAATTTTTGTGGCTCGCATTTTTCATATATTGCTGTTTATTTAATCCCGAATGCAGTAATTTTGGAAATTATTTTGCAGTACTTGCATTTATCTTACTTCTTCTGCACATTGTTAATCTGTTCAGTCCAGAAGGGAAAAAAAACACTACCTCTATTTTTTTTTCGTTTTTTTTACTTCTTGTAATTGAAAATAAAAAGTTGTTGCAATGAGAAATCAATAGCTTTTTCTTTTTTTTAAACTTATAATGTTGTTGTTGTTCCTGATGCCCCTTGGAGCACCCAAGGTAATGAATAACGAAGGTGTTAATCCACCTTTGAGGCTAATATGAGCGGCTTTCGTTTGACTGAGCCCCATTTTAGGTGGAAGTCCGATGTTTGCTTAGACACGTAAGACAGATAGCACAATTCAGATTTATTACAATACAAGGAAATCAGAAGAACACCCAGGGCAGTAGGCGGGAATCAAACCCATGCCTCTCTGCATGCAAGCAGTTGCTGAGCAACACCACTCAGCCACCGAGACCCCAAAATTAAAATAGTTGCTTCTTACAAAGTTAGAACAATACTGTAAAACAGTGCAATCAAGTACTAAATTTCAGAGACTGGAAAGGCCAATTTAAGTGCCTTAAATAATTTTAACTGTTTTCAAGTCCATGAAACGGATTAGATGAGTCTTTGAAATTCCTAAGCAAAGTGTGCTTCAACTTTATTTCTTATCAAGTGTATAAATTATGAATTGTCCAAATGGACCTATTTTCTAAATCCATACACCATTTCTTTTAAAACATTTTTTTACTATTGATCATTTTGCATTTAATTCCTTGTTGTATTTGTCGGTGAGTTGGAGGCGTGATCAAAACTGATTGAATTGAACCGACAGCCAAAGTAAGCGAATAACAATGCATAATCTTCTATACTTTCTCGCTTTTTCTCTCTGAGAACTGCTGTAATTGATTTGTCAACCCAAAAACAATTTTTACTGTGTATTATCATAATTTGCAAAAGAGTATTTTGCTATTTGTCTCCAAGATTTTAGTAGTTCCAATTGCTTCAAAATGCAGAGTTTCATATGCATTTTACAAAAAATCCTCCGGGGGAGAAACCTCCGGACCCCCTGAAATTAGAGATATTCTATTCCCTACTTAAAAGAGACTCCATTTTCCACCTTAGGCCTTATGTATAATGCATGGGGGGGGGGGGGGGGGCTTTAAAGATTGGCCTTTTTTTTGCCACCGATAGAAAAGTTGACCACACTACCAAAGAGACCCAAAACCTGAAATAGCTTAGGGGCACGCTAAGCCTAAATCCAGCCAGTTGTAATCAATACAACTAATAATGCTAAAAAAAAAAAATGCTGCCCCCCCAGGAACTCGGTTCTAAATCCGCCTATGTGTGCAAAGCATTTCCCCGCTTGATGTTTGGTATTCTTGATTTTTTTTCTATGCACAGAAGGCAGAAATTCATATTAATTTATTATAATTGTTCTCCTTTTGGATGCTATTCTATATTGTTCATCCGAGTAAGTAGAAACGTGGTGTAAGAGACAGAAATATAATAATTTGTTTATGAAAACAGTGAAAACTCATGCATTGCGTACTATTCCATTGTGATGCATTGTAAAATTGTTGCATTTAAGATTTAAATTAAGTTGTTTTTTCCCCCCATAGTTGAAGAAGTATTTTGGGCATGCAGCTTCAGAAACTGAATTCCTTACTGAATGGTACATGGTAGAGAGATTTGGCTTCATTTACTCTCAGTCATTTCCTCTGCTTGTACTTTTCAGTTTAGCCTGAACCTGAAGAGTAACAACTGAATCAACAGAAGTATGGATCTGTATGATGTTTCAAGGGTTTTCATCTGTAAGAGGTAATCAAGTAGAAAATCATACAACTTTAGTTGTATGTAGTATTTTTAAAGTAGATAAAGTAGAATTTTTACTTATTATCTTAGTAGTATTTTTAAAAGTTGATAAATGACACAAGCCTACATGAACTTTTTCCCATGTATTCTAACTTGTGATTGTTTATTGATTTGTGTTCAAAAAAAGTTAAGCAGAGTAAGCTATTAAAAATAGCTTGTTAACCTATTAAAACTATTAAATAAATGATTTAATTAGAAATAGATGAGAAATATAATACAATTGACTCTATCTAACGACTTTCAGGGGACCACAAAAAAAATCGTACTTAAATAGAATGCTTCTAAAACTGCAGTGAAATATCTGGGACTATGAAAAGTCATTCAATAGAATGTCGTTAAACAGAACCAACTGCAATTTGATATTTGAAAAAGGAGAAAAAACAATGCATTGTGTATTATTCCAGTATGATTATGATGCATGGCAATATTTGTGCATTTAAGTTTTAAATTAAGTTGTTTTTTCCCCCTCAGTTCAAGAAGTATTTCGCATATGCAGATGCAAAAACTGAAAATTCCTGACTAAATGGCACATAGTAGAGAGATTTGGCTTCATTTGCTGTCATTTCCTCTGCTTATGTTTTTCAATTTAGTCGGAGCCTGAAGAGTAATAACTGATTCAACAAAAGTATGAATGTGTGTGATATTTCATGAGTTTTAATCTGTAATAAGTAATCAAGGAGGAAATTATTCAACTTTAAAATCATCAAATAACAAGTGTACATGAATTTTTTTCTTATGTTCTAACTTTTTATTATTCATTGATTTGTGTTATGCAGTTGACTCTAATTCTAATATTTTTTTCTCTCATAGATTTCATTGGGTCCCTAACTCTTGAGAAGGGCTGTGGTTGCTTCCCGTAACTCAAAGGTTACAGCCGGTTTTCAGGACTTTGAGTAAAGTGATTGAGAGTTAACTGTACTATGTAGTATTTTGTCTACACATCTGAGGAGCAAAAGCTAACTGTGTTAGCTTTTGCTAACTGAGCTGTTAACGAAAGATAACAGCTCAGGCTCATTGATCTCTTGAATTTACAGTGATTGGCATAGCTAACCTAAATTAATTTTTACTGTGTATTTGTTAAATAATTTTTATACCTTCTGACACCTCTTTACACACCCCTGATGAAAAAGTGTTACGCAATTTTACTCCATATAGAGATGTTTGGAGCTTCTTTAGATCACCTGTTTCTTTCATATCTTAATATCTCTTACCCCATCTTTGTTAATAGCACCCATAATTTTTGTAAAATAGTTTAAATGAAAATTTAGAAAGTAAATTTTTAAGCTCAATGGAAGACTAAGTAGGAGCATATTCTTGAAGATTTAAAGCTTGGATCCTCCTTTTTCTAGATATTTGCCTAGAAGCTTGTTAAGACATCTTTAAAGGCATCCTACATAGAACATTGAAGGAACAGTGTGAAGCAGGATAATGGTAGAACTAACGAGACATTGGGGCAAAATATTGAAATTATTCTGTGTAATTTGTCTGCTTGTCATCAAAAAAGGGTGGAAGTATCTGAAGACATAACATGCCTCATAACAATTCATTTAAGAGGAATTTGTTAATTTTTAAAAGGTTTTTACCATATTGTTTGGAGACTTGCTCCATTTCCCTTGATAAAATCCAATTTGTTAAACAGATATATTTCTGTTTCATTCATGAAGAAATAAAGATTTGATCATTTGAATATGTACCTACTATGTGTATATTTTTGGAAGCTATAAATAAAGTTCTTGTATCAAATCTCTGTGTCTGTATATTTAATGTTTTCTACCAGATTGTTATAAATTTTCTGCAACCTCTCAAATTAGCTACGATATTTTTTAACAGCTACATCTAGCCATTTCATATAAATCTTAGAAGTGTGGTGGAAAAAAAAAAACATTTTAATCATTTGGTTGCTAATATTGCAAATAAGTGTTGGTTCAGTTATGTTATGACAAATGATGAGTAAAAGAAATGTCTCAGACATGCACTGCTCATGGATCCTTCAAGTGTGCATATTAGAGAGGATATGCCTTTCTTTTTCAAATTAATACATGATTTATAATTATTTATCTGTTTTTAGCTGATAGCCCTCACACATTTTCACTTGTTTTAGTTTTAGCCATGATTTCTTAGATTTCAAAATTTTGTTTCTTTCCTCTCTTTTTAAAGATTCTGTCATTTTTTTTTTCAAGCATTTGCAGCGTAGCACATTCTAGTCAAGAGACCCCACACTAATACAAAGACCACACACAAACTTTGATTTCACAATTTTACTTCAAAACGTATAAATTGTTGTAACTTGAAAAAAAAAGGCCCTGGCATTCATTTGAATTTTGACGTCTTGATTTCAAATTATGTTTTTCGAAATCACAAATTGCGATAGGACCCTACTCGTTGAGTTTCTTGTTTCTATGTATAGAATGGAAGTAGAGGACAAATTCATCTGGGACATATGACCAGTGATTTTCTAGGTTAGGTAAAAGGAGGCATATTCTTAAAAAAAACTAGTAATTAGGATGAAATAATAAAGATATGACCAAATTGCACTCGTGCACTTTTCATAAAGATTAAACTTACAATGTATAATGTTATACTTTTATCCTTACCAGAATTAAGTATTTTTAGATGTTTTTCCTGAAAATATTTGATTTTACACAAAAAAAAAACCTTTATGCAAAAACTATTTGAGATAAGCCTTGAATGCAGACGATTTGTAACCATGACGACGAAAATAAGTCTCGCTAAATAAATATTTAAAACATAAAATTTTTATTCGTTTATAAATATTTTGTTAATTCACTCATTATTTGGGGTTTGAGTATGCATATTTAATGTTTGTTTCCTCCTATTATGGGAAGAAAAACGGAAAATAATTTTTTTGATTAATTTTGTATTTAATGACTCAAGAATCTCAACGGAATATCAATTTTCCTTGATGTGGAGTTGAGATACGTCCATTAATTAGCATATCGATCACTTAAGTTTATTTTACCGATTAATCCGTGAAAAGATTATTCTTGGCGCTTCCCCCCCCCCCCTCCTACCCTAACCTAAACTCCAAATTCGACCTACAGAATCTGCTTTTCCCACTTCTGTAATGCGCTAAGGCAGTTGTTTAACTATGACATGAACGGAAAAATCGCACTTTTTTTTCTTTCTAGGAATAAATGGTTTTGAGGTTTTTTTTTTTTTGGACCAACGTTTCAGGAGAGGTTTTGTCACCAACCCTAATCTATGCTAGACTGGCTGGGAGTTGCGCCCCCCCCCCCCAAAGGATGAATTAATTTCACTATTTTAGTTATTACTTTTTAATTGACTTTTCTTTTGCATTTTTTACGTAGTTAATTAAAAAGAACACATAACACACACAGCATATTTGCTTGCTAAGGAAGTATTACTGGAGTCAGAGTTGCAGAATACATTTAACTCACTAGTTTCGAATTCAAGGAACCGTATTATCGCGATTCGTCCACTAATTCTTCTTTGATGGAATCTAATTATTTTGATTTTTTTTTAATTTTATTTATTTATTTTTTTAAATTTGTAGGCGCACCTAAAAGAGTCATTTTGATCCAGGAACCTATTTGCGATTCTTTTTCAGCTTATAAAAAATGCAAAATGAAAGAAATCATATGGTAGTTTCTTGGAAAAACCATGATTTTTAATGGAAACGGCATGTAGTATCAATATGTTATCTCAACTGTATCATGGTTTCAAGAACAAATCAGCAATTGTTTTGAAATTCACACAAAAATAGTTTCTGAATTCTTCGGTAAAACTTATATGTTATGATTTTCTTTATAAATTAATTTAAAAAACTTCAAGTGAGGTATGGGTTTATTTAATAACTTTGCCCTTTTGTTATAACCTTAACGGCAATGTTCCTGAGTAAAACTGCTCATTGTCCAGCATCTCGGTGACATTATATTGGGTTTAGAATGGCTTGAAACGTTAAAGATGTTTTCGGTCTACATTAAAAGCATATTAGTGCATAATATTCATGTACTTCGAAAAGTAGATTCCTCGATCTAAAGGAGAAATAAAAAACATACACTTTTAAAAATAAAGTCATTAAAGCTTTGTTATGAAACATCAAAGGTGACACGGGGGGGGGGGAGGGCTCTTCAATTTTCCGTACCCCCTCCAAATGATTTTTCTGTATCCGCCCCTGCTGGCTGGTCGTCGTATTCGTATTAGTTAATCAGCATAAAGTACTTTTCTTTTTTTTTATCAGGGACAATTGCCACAATAAGCCATATGGTCGTGGGGAGGGAGGTTCAGGCTCATTATTTGGACAGTTTGGTCTTAAAAAAGGTAGTCTTCGATTGAAAAAACTATAAGATCTTGAAGGAAAACTCAAGCTCTGGCGGCCCTGTATTGGTAGGCCCAATTTTTTTCTTGAAGGGGCTCTGTTTTTTATTTTACTTTAAACTGAGCAGGACCAGATCTATAAATTTTGTGCCCCAAAATCTGTAGGGCCATTCCCCTAGTAGTATATATATTTGTGACGTAATCAAGTCTTAGTGTAGTTTTTATTTATTTATTTTTTTTTTTAATTTTTCCCCCAATTTCTTGGGACATTGGGCCCCAGCAACGCGGGGTCTGCAGGTACGCAGATCCAGCCCTGGAACCGAGGACACTCATGCTCCCCTCTCCCATTGTACATATATACAGTAGGGGATTCATAACTATATCGTCCAAATAAGCTGTGCTGACTGTGTGTAGATCAGAAACACGGTTACAAAGCAAGATTCATGCTTAGGAACATATGACGTTAACGTAATGCTGACGCGCGATATGCATACAAAGTCAGAAACCGAAACAGAGCCAGTGTCGGATTTCTCTCCTGAAGAAATACTAAAAATGATGCTGAACAAAAAAAGTCAACAGTTTCGGAATAGCATCGACCTTGCCAATGTTCATTAAGATATAGTATAGTTGACATTCGTCCAAAAAAATTTTTATAACGGGGGGGGGGGGGGGGGCAGTCGACACCTCCCAATCTCCAAAAGTGACTATCTTGGAATGAAGAAACAATTTAATAGTATCAAAAGAGTGCCTAAATCTTTCTCATGAGTGATATGTCCTAACTCCATTTAACCTCTTGATATATCATATTGATCCTGGAAAATGGGCGCCCATATGCAACATTTTGAGAAGAGGGGGACCAGATATTTTCCCCATGGTGTAGCAGGATATATTTTCCCCGTGGAAACCGATTTCTGTACAGATTAAAGTTATTAAAATTTGACATTTTTAATAATTTATTCATTAGTAGCTAGAGAAATATGTTAATACATTTTTGCGAAGAAAAAATACTAAAATCAAGGAAGTTCTGATTTCCGAGGGTGCCCACCTGTGATGGGGGGGGGGGGGGTCATGGCGCATACTGCGCCATTAAAATATTTATAGGAAGGGGTATTTTTCTCATTCGGGGGAAGGAGCTCAATATTGAGACGGGTGCGCCCCTTGCCCTTAGGGTGACGCCTCTGTGATTTCTAAGGGGAGGAGGGCTTGAGCCCTCACTTGACACCCATATGAGCGTCTTTGACCGGAGTACTCCCCCCCCCCCCATAAAGAGAGTCCCTCAAAAATGAGGATAAACATATCACTTAAAACTACCCCTTTAAAAACCTAATTAAAGCCGCCTGTGCACCATGAACTCTCTCTCTCCGCGTATATTTCTTCCTAATAAATAACGTCAACGGTCCTGTTCAAGCGACGCATCAAATTAAGGACAGTAGTTCCTGAAAAGCTTCATTTGAATGACAGGGGTGCTCATCCCCGATGGGCAAGGGCGCATCTCCTCTCAATATCGCAAAAAACACCCGAGCAAGAGTCCCCCCGAATGAAAAAAATACCCTTAAAAGAATCCCCCTAAAAACGCCATGATCCTCCCCCTAGGTGGGTACCCCTGTGAAGGAGGACATTTAATACTCAAGAACTCAAGCTATATTATAAAAAGAAAAACATTCCCCAAAAGTCTCCATTACAGTATTAAGAGATCTCTTTCCAATACATTCCTAACCATTTCCGCCCTCTAAAAATCTCCGTAGGGACTCTATAATACTAGTTCGAAACCCATGAGAACTCTAGTACTAGTGCATTCTCCCCCCCCACACACACACAAAAAAAGGAAAAAAAAAACTCTAATTTGAATTCCGAAACTTTGAATTCAAATTATGTTTTTCGCAATCACGAGTTGCGACGACTCTACTGGTTAGAGATATTGTTTCTAGAAATGGCTCCCCCCCCCAAGCATGTCTCTCCTCCTGGCTGGTTACGTGTGTATAGTTGTGTGTGTGTAGGTTTACGTGTGTGCACGTAGGCGTGTGTATGTGTGTAAAGGCGTGCGCGTGTAGGCGAATGTGTATGAGCATGCGTGTGTAGGACATGGACGCCACCGCCCAGCAAAAGTGGATTCCGGGGGACAGTGCTCAGGACCAGCCGCGCCGCCGCCGGTGGACGGTGGTGCTGCAGGCCTGGTCCAAACTGAAAAAGGAACCGGAACATCAAGGACTGTCAAGTGAGAACAATAAACAATCGTGTTTGCTTAAAAAGCAAATTCAAGGGAAGTCCTCATTGCAATAAGGATCCCACAAAATTCTCACACACATCAGCATTTCTTAAAGAATAATCAAAAAAGGAAACATTTAAATTGCTTTCGCTTACGACAAAGCCTCAAAGCTTTTGTAACATTGATTCCGAGCGTATTTCTCTGCACGCAAGAAAAAAATGGCAACCGACGATATTACTCAACTGTATAATTTGTCATGTAATTTATTTCCTGTAGAATTAGAAGATTTTGCCAAAATGAGCGATTATTTTGCCAATAAGTAGTCCCTACTGGAGTAGACTACGTTAGCCAATCATAGCTGCTTATTTTCGAGGAGTAGTAGCAACGTCCAAAATGAAATCGGTGGAAATTATTTAAATGGACGACTTTTCGCCAATCCACGTGCTTTGATGCAGCCAATGAGAGAGCATGATATGAGCTGTTTAATCGTGCATGGATCATGATCGAGTGCCTTTTAAACGAAGAAAACAAAAAAAAAAAAACAATCTTGAAATGGTGCCGGAATAGTCAGCATTGTAGTTTATTAAAGTATTAGATAAATTAATGTGTTGTTGTTTGTGCCTGTCTCAAAGGTACTAAGTGCTAAAGATAATTTTAACCTCATACCTTTTCAATAATGCAGACGAGGAGTCCGATAAAGCCTAAGGAAGATAAGGTTGGTTGTTCGAAATGATCTATCGTTTAGCATTACATTTCAATGAGTGTAGGTATTTAACAATGAGACATTCATGAGTTTTAAAAAAAGAATTTCAAGCATTTTAATAATATAGTGTTGCAAACTCTCAGAAGTATAATTTGTCTGAATCAATTAAAAAAAACTTATTATTGTCGGTTTCTTACTGCATTTGATTTTATGAAATCGTTCAATAAAAACAAAAAGTTGGGTGCCCACACCCCCCGAAGTTAAATGGCGCAAATCCCCCCCACCCCCAAAAAAAATTTTCTCAACCCTCTTTCTCTTTTTTATTTTTAGCTTTCTTTTTTTAATTGATTTATTTTTAAAAAAATTTTATTTTTTAATTTTTTAATTAATTAATTTATTTTTAAATTCATTTATTTATTTATTTTTAATTATTTTATTAGGAAGTTCTGTACTACACCAATAACATACACACACACAGCAACTAATTATAAATGAAATAAAATATGAACAGAATAAATTAAAGTAAAATAAGTAATTCAATTTAAAAATAAATCAATAAATGAATTTAAAAAAAAAATTTTTTTTGATTGCGCAGCTTGCGCCATAATCCCCACCTGTGGGCACCCCTGCATACAGATACAAACGTGACGACCAACAACAGGCTCTTGGTCCAGCTAGGCTGATCCTTAGTCAATTCATTATTTCCCAATGAAGATCAATGACCCTCCTTTTTTACCTTTCATCAACTTCTTCAAAATCATTCCAAAACTTTATTATATGTAAGGAGCAGCATGTATAGCCATTTAAGTATTTCATTTATTATCCTCTTTATTATTAAATTGCAAAATTTAAAAAGTAGTAAATAAAATTTTCATTGGAAAAGTTAAAAATCAGATTAACAATTGTCAAAAATGGTGAAACTTACGTTATGATGATGTCCAAAATCCATTACCTACAGGACAACAATGTCCAAAATCTGTTACCTACAGACTGCTGATTTAATTTGCTAATTAACAATTTTTACAAATACCTGCTGTCTTTTCATGTTCATATATTGTGTTCTAGGTATGCATAGTATAGAATAAAAGCAAAATTGATGTCAAATTTCAAAAATTTTTAAATTGTTCAAAATTAACTTTTTTGTTCCCACCTTTTGAGAACTGCCCAAAGCTTTTTTAATACAAAGCATTAGAAACATATTATTTTAGGTGTCACTACTGTAATTGTATATTAGAGTTTAAAACAAACCGTGCAAAAAACCATTCGAATTAGAAAAGTCTTTTTTTAAATAACTCCATAACATACTAATTTCGAATGATTATATTTCCGAAAGTAATAGGAGTGACACCGTTTTTTTTAGTTCATATGTTAGACGAATATGTTGGTTATAAAACTTAATTAGTTTCAGATCTCTACTATGAGGGCGAGAGTAGTAGTTAGGTTTTAAACATTTGCATTTTTGTGAAATTTATCACATAAAAGTTCCAATATCTTCTGGCGCCCTTATAGTGACACCAATTTTATTACATATTTTTGATGTATGCAAGTGTAGCTAGGAATTTATGTAAAAACGTTGGTGTCATCATGAAGGCGCTTTGAGAAAATTGGCATCGAATGTAGTAAAAAAATTCATTTTCGGTTTTTAAACAGAGTTCGTGGCCGTCGCCCTCGTAGTGACACCGATTTGGCAGCTGTAATAGTATCTAAGAAGACCATATAATAGTATAGAATTTAAAAATCTAAATCATTATAGGGACGCTTAAAGTAACAAGAACTTTAAAATCTGCTAATTTGAAAAACATGCAAAATTGTGCCACGCCCTCTAAATTTAAAACTTGAATTCCTCAAAAACGGTAAGGCAGACAAAGCTCATATTTTGCACAAACATTACATTCCTGATAAGGAACAACATATGTGAAAATAAGAAAAATTAAAAATGTCAACAATCACAACTGCCCGATTCTTACAGACAATGGCTCTTAATTGAGAGGGCGTTTCTCATGGATTACGTTGAGAACACTCTCGGGGTTTTTTCAAAAAAGTGCAGTCTTAAATACTCATGTGTATGTCATCTTTAATGATGTTAAGGCAAGATGGGGTTTGAGAACGTTTTCTCGGATTTTTTTCAAAACCGAAGTTTTAAAAATTCACTTCCACAGGTCGGCTTTGGGACGTAAAAAAAAGAATTTGGAGTTCTCCACTCTACCCTCAGCTTGGGCTACATCCCTATCTTCATTTTAAATTTTAATTATTGATAAATATATTGTGGTAATACCTACTTTCTTCCAATTTTCCTTTTCCAAACACAATTATTTGCTTGGATTTCCCATAGTAAAATTCTCAATTTCCAGCCTAATATTTTTGTTTTCTTGAAATACAAGCGTCTGCGGTCCCAGGAAAAGAACTTTTAACATTTTGAACGGATGTGGTAATCTTCTGTGATACCATAGGTCTTATTTATTCCACTTTATTTTATTTTAAATGTGCCGCCTGCACTTCTTGATCTAGAGATCAAACTTTGATTTACTTATGATTTTTACGTTCAAACATTTAGAACTTCTGGTGTGAGTATTCATCACAATACTTTGAATCTCTCTTAGCATTTTACTGTTTCCCCCCCCCCTCTCTCTGTTTCAAATATTTTTCGGCAACTCATACATTCTACTTAGCAATGATTTTTAGGACAATATTTTTCATTAAAAAATTGCGTATGGGAATGTTTTTGAGGCCCCTAAGAAGCCATCCTATTTATTTATCTTTTTTTTTTAAACTGAAGAAACATGGTTTTGTATAACCATTGCGGTGGAGAGACGAGGCATGCACGTTTTGTCGCCAGTCCTCCATCCCATTAGGCTAATTTTACTCTATGCAGAATACTTTAATTTGAGCGGGACCCATAGTTTCCAACTAGACAGACATACTGCGGAAGTGCATTGAATCCTTTTTTTTTTCTTTTTTTGAGGTTAAAAAATGTTTGAAGCGCCCATTTTCATGGCTCTTACTTCTATAATCTTAATAAAAGAGAATTATGTATGTTCCTAAATTGCATTTTAAGATTACATTTTCCATTCAAATTTTACAGAAAAAATACTTTTTCTGTAAAATTTGAATGGAAAATGTAATTATTTCAATTGTTTATTTATATTTTAATTTTTTAAAACAACAAAGAGTTCCCTTTTTCTTCGTTTGTTGCATCGCTAAAGAAAATTGGCGGCCCCACTTCTGAAAAACTGGGGGGGGGGGGGTTGTAGCACCCCCCTTTGGCAACGGCCCTGTTTCTGTTCACCTTGCAGCATTGTATGAATTTTAAAAAGCCTTATATTCTAAATTCTCAACTATTCCCCATATTTTAAACAGCTTAGGAAAAAAAGTTAAGTCTTTCCTGTGATCTAATTAAAGTAATCTTTGCAGATATTGGTACCCAACTTGGATATTGAAAACTCTTATCCTCATGAAATAGTAGCTGGAGTGGATGAAGCAGGAAGAGGTCCACTTGCTGGACCAGTTATTGCTGCAGCAGTAGTTATAAACCAGTCAACAATTATACCTGGAATTAAGGATTCAAAACTCATGACAAAACTACAGCGAGAAAGATGCTACACTGCTATAATGGAACATTATCAGTGTGGTGTTGGAGAAGCTTCCGTTGAAGAAATTGATGAACATAACATTTTAGAAGCTACTAAACTTGCTTGTATAAGAGCTGTTAACAATTTATCTATTACGCCCACCAAAGTCATTGTAGATGGTAATATGAAATTCTCTGATGCAAGATTTATAAGTGTAGTTCGTGGTGACCAAAGTTGTTATTCCGTGGCAGTTGCCTCTGTTGTTGCTAAAGTTACAAGAGATAGGATAATGCACAAATTGCATGATGTTCATCCAGTTTATGGCTGGGTATTTAACAGTGGCTATGGAACCAAAATGCATGTTGAAGCTATTAAAGATAATGGTTACACTATTCATCATCGCCTAAGCTTTAAGGTTAAAGGTTGGCAAAATGAAAGTCTTGAATCTTTAAATAAGAAAATCATTAAAGTTATTCCAGGCAGGTCACAATCTATTCTATGTCCTAAAATAAGTAAGAGGCCTAAAAGGATGAAGGATGTGAGTAAATAAATTTAACTTTGTTTTAAAATTTGTATCA
The DNA here is from genome assembly GCF_026930045.1 of Uloborus diversus. Classification (NCBI taxonomy): domain Eukaryota; kingdom Metazoa; phylum Arthropoda; class Arachnida; order Araneae; family Uloboridae; genus Uloborus; species Uloborus diversus. Next base: position 91,617,814 of record NC_072736.1, on the reverse strand, counting down.
TTATACATGAAAGTTGTTTTTCTTTTGTTGAGAACTAAGCTCTCAGCAAATGTTACATTTTTTTTTGTACTTTGTTATTTTTATCACCTGTTATACTTATTGTATAAGTGCAACATGATGCTTTATTTCATAAGTAAAATGCAATTCCATTTAATAAAATTGAACTTGGAAATGGATGTTGTATTTGAGTTTTTCAAATATATTCAGTTGAACCTCAACAACATATACTAATGGAAAAATCTTAACTTTGAAAAACTATAAGTTTAAATGTCCCACAAATAAGTATTTTGATAAGTTATTTGGGTATGGGTCAGGGTTTCCACTATGGTCGCATTTTTAGTGACCATAACCAGGGGTCTGTCCAGGATTTTTCTCAGGGTCCGTTTTTTGTGAAAAATCAATTAATTTTGTAAAAAATCAAATTTTGCAAATTTTTTTTTTTTTTTGTAAAAACGAAATTTTTGAATTTTGAGATGGCGCAAACTGCATCATTGACACTTAATGTTGAGTGTTTTCCCTCTTTTCTGTTGGGAATATCATTCTTGAGTGTTTTTCGAGTATGGGAGTGCGGCATCGCTCTTTGGGAGATGGGTATCCTTCAAGTATCAATATTTATTTACCATTCTACATTATGCTAAATTATACTAGAAATGTTATATGTATAGTATTTAAAAGAATTGTAATAAAGAAATTCAGGCAGGGGTTCCGCATTTAACTTTTTGAACCAAGACATTGTTAAAAAAGACAAAATTTCGTTTAAAATTTATAAACTCCATGATTTTTACAAAAATAAATTGTTTACCTCTTAACAAAGCGTACTAAACATCGAAAATTTGAAAAATCAGATTCCCATAGCGGATGCAAACAGATCGCAATCCTCAAAGTAAAAACATCAAAAGTACAAAAACGGCTTGTAAAATGAATATTTCTCATAAAATTATTTTAGAATTGCACTTTAGAGTCCTATGATAAACATTTCATTAATTTTAGGACAAAGTTGAATCAAAATAAATAAAGAATGAACCATCGATTCAGCATTTAAATTTTTGACACGTACAAGAAAATGGAATTCCGCTTTAAAAACTTAAAATGAGCGTTGTTACAAAAATAAAGAGACTTTTCATTTATTTGCATCCTAATAAAGCGAAGTTAGCTTGAAAAAAGAATAAAGTAGGATTCTCATGTCGCAATCTAAAAAGATTGCGCTTTTGAAAATGTAGACATCTAAAGAAAAAAGCAATGAAAAAGAGTCCATTTAAAACTAATTATCCTTTTTAGCATCGAAAATTCAAACCCATATAACTTTCTTTCAAAATATCAATTAAGCATCACCCTGCCAGACGCTAAGTGGCGATAAGTTTAAAGTTGGTAATCCTATCTGAAGCGATCACATTCCCCCCCCCCCCCAACTATCCTTTGCAGTTCTGAGTTCATTTCCCCGTATATTATTGTTTATTAAATCATGAGGGGGGAGAAAAGTGCTTACGATTGACTTTTTCAGAGAAGTTTGCAACAACACCGTTGCATAAAACAAACAAGCAAAATTATAAACCAAACTGACTTTCAGTTGTTAATTTCTTTCATAGAAATCAACAACAAGCATTATATTTATTTGGCCTTAGTAGTTATTTATCGCTTGCAGGAGCCTCATAAGAGCGCCTTTTTTTTTCTTTTGCAAAATTAGCAGATTTTGTATAAGGTAATATCTCTAATTAAACTTTAAAAAAGGTTCCAAACATTATCGTTGGAAATATGCTGCGTTATTTTGATTCGAGATTTGCTCTTCCAATAAACAATTTGTGAAAGATCCGTTTTTGTTTGTCAGAATTTTGTGAAGGGTCCGTTTTGGTTGGTCGGGATTTTGTGAAAGGTCCGTTTTGTTGATCAGATTTTTGTGAAGGGTCCGTTAACGGACCCAAATTTCCTCTGGCCAGACCCCTGATAACAGTATGAGGTTCTGGATTAGATTTGATATTTACCACGATGAAAATTTTAGGTTTGTGCCCAATTTCAGAAATACTAATTTTGTTGCACTTAGGCAGAGTTTGAAGAGGTTTTTTTTGTCAGGATTGGACATAGGCAATGTAGATCTCAGATCTGCAGTGGACGGAAATTAAGGAAAACCTAGCAAAAGCAGTTTGAAGAAAAGGTGTTAGTGCTAAAATTTGGCCTATGCGATTCTCCAGGGAGATTAAAGCTCTAAATTATAAGCAAGCCATTTTTCATTTCTTTAAAGAAACTTCCAAATATAGAGAATCGACTTGCTCTCCCCTTTTTCGAGCGAATGACAAGCCTTCCCCACCTTCAATTTTGAGCTGGATACGTCCTTACTACTTACGGTCTATCGACATAATGAGAACAAGGCTCCCAAATGGTCCGCTTTTCCCGCCAAAGTCCGTTTTTTAGGGTCTAGTCCGCTCTAGACCGCTTTTTAACATTTTGGTCCGATTAGTCCGCTTTTACATAGTTTTTACTTCAAAATCAGATTTTAAAAATTTTCCATTATGTTAAAAGATACTGTACACCCAAACACACGGCCGCGGCGCCTTAACCTAACTTGCCCGTATTATTTCGCTTTAGATTGAAGTCATTACTCTTCCTTCAACCGCTGTGGCATGGAAATCCATAAAAAAGAGGTTTGGGGGAGGAGTTATGACGTCGAATCGCGGAGCAGGGTGCTTCCGATATTTCTCGGAATTTCAGCCTCGCCTTTCCAATAACGAATGAACTTTCCTATCTCGGATCTCGATAACTCGAATATTCCTTTATCTCAAAGTTTTCATTGGATCCCAAGCTCTTGAGACTGTTGTGGAAACTTCTCATAACTCGGAACGTTTTAGCCGGTCCATTGGGACTTATAGAGTTGCCGCACGTTGACTGTATAACGCTGCTATGAACCACCGCTTTTGCAAATGAATTAGGAAGTAATTTCGTGGCGCATATGTTCGTAAATTTTACGCCCTTGAAAAGTTCCTGAAAAAAAAAGGGTTTATTTCCAAGTGCTTGAAAGCCTTGAAAAAGTATAAAAAGTTTATTGCTTGAATTTTTTCAAAAATCATTACAAGCAATCTAAAGCATACTTTTGATTGCTTGTAATTCTTTAAAAAATATTTCATGAGTGCAATTTTCTGAACATAGATTCGATATACAGTGTCGCCAAAAATTGCTTTCGTGTTTGAGGTTTCAATCCTTTTGCATCTTGTAAATATTTTGATGTTTTTAACAATCGGAAGTTATTTTGACATATACTACTTTAGATTAGCTTATTTTTTGTTTAATTTCAATAATTAACGAAGGAATTAGTTTGGAAACCATGACAACATTGAACTTACTCAGACCTCGCGGAAAACTGCTTCTCGCGTTTGAAATTTCAATCCTTTTGCATTTTGTAAATATTTTGATGTTTATGACAATAGGAAGTTATTTTGACATACACTACTTTAGATTAGCTTACTTTTCATTTAATTTCAATAATTAACGAAGTAATTATTTTGGAAACCATGGCAACTTTGAACTTACTTGAACTTTGCGGAAAATGAGTTTTAGTGTTTGAAATTTCAATCTTTTTGCATCATGCAAATATTAAAGTATTTTGCCCAATCAAATGTTATTTTCCCAAATGCTACCTTAGATTAGCATGTTTTATGTTTAATTTAATAGAAAATAAATAAATTTATTTTATAGGAAATATGCCAAAATTGAACTTGGTTTGTGAAAATTTGCTTATTTGAGTTTTCAACCATTTTGCATCTAATAAATATTTTTATATTTTTGGCAATTTGAAGTTTCTTTGACATGTTACATTAGATTAACTCGTTTTAATTTTTTATTTAAATAACCAAAAAATTAATTTTTTTTTAAATTCAAATTTCTAATTTTGCAAACTTAATATTAATTATTATTAAATGTAAACAATTGAGTGCATAACATTTTAACTTAGTGTTTGTATTTAAAACAAAGTTGAATTATAAAATTTTATAAAGTTGAATTTATGTACATCATTTCATTGTCATGATGCCTGCTAAAGAGGGGAATTAGTCTCCCCCCCCCATAAAAGTTCAAAGCACTCATGGCCTTGCAATCATGGAGGTTTTTTTTTTTTTAAATCTAAGTTTTATGATTCTTGAAAATATACTTGGAATATGAATATTGCAAAACTAAACCTCATGTGATCTGCTTCTCTTTGTGATTAAGCATTTCAGATATTTTTAGGTAAACTTTCAATACAGTAAATCTTTTATCAAAGTGCCTCTTGTAGAAAAAGCAGTTTGTTTTCCTATACTTTTTATATTACTTTCTGTTATTTATATGTTAGCATTAAATGAAATCAGCATGTAATATTTATAGTACGAATTCAGGGTAGTACCCTGAAAAATATTTTTTTACTTTTGAAAAGTGCTTAAATTTTTTCTTCCTAAATGGTATGAACTCTGTGATAAGAGATTAAATTTAAAATTCAAATATAAAATAATTTTATTATAAACTCTGTTGTAGCTTTGTTTAAAATCAAAACAATATTTTTTAGGTTTCAGTGTGAGTCATGAGGAAGTACAAATTTCTCTTCAAATAGTTAGATGGGAACAAAATTGGAGACTGGGGAAAACAGCAAGAGAATAATGTTTTTTTGTTTGATGTATGATAACACTATTAAGAAGCATTACAAGACAGAAAAACATAAAAATAATTTCAAACTAAATAAAGATGAAGCACAGCTTTATCTATCCTTCAGTGAAACTAACAGCATCCCTGGTTGTCAAAATGTATCATTATGCCTATTTAATTCTAAAGAGGCTGCCTTAAGTGCTGAACTAAGTGCCCCCCCCCCCCCCATCCAAATATTTGTTTAAATAATATTATTCAATGGATAAAAAGATCAGTTTCACATGTGATAAAAGAATTGTATCTCTCATTATTATAGTTAATTAACGAATAATCTTCACGAATTTAGCAGCTGGCAACTAATTTGCCTTTTGGTGCTTCCCTTTGTTTAACTATGAGTGGTCCTCCCAAGGTCCTCTTTTTAATTCTAACTGGTCCTCTTTAGTCCCCTTTTTGATTGAAAATGGTCCTCTTTTACCCTTTTCTGGAGCTAAAATGTGTTGGGACAGGCACGTAGCTAGAACTTTGTTAAGGGGGGGGTCCAAGGTTTCACGAACTTCAAAAGAGGAGGCATGCTGAAGCAAAATTAGTAGCTCATATTTACGTTAAAAAATAAATCCAATTAAAACTAATTATTAAAATATGATAATTAACTAAAATTAATTAAATAATTGAAATTGATAGAGCATTTATTAAAAAATTATGTAACAAAAATTTTACATTAAGTGGCAAAAAAATTGTCAGTTTATAAAATTAACATTAAACTAAAAGTTTTCCCATACTAAGTTTTCATACATGGATAGAAAAATTCCATCACATAAGCTTCCTCTGTTCTGATGCTTTGAGAATGAGTGATATAATTCCTATTAATAAAAAGTTCACAATAAAAGAAAATCGGAAAACGAAAACTGTTCTATGGATTACTTGGAAAACGCAGGTAATAGTTTAATAAAATATTAAAGCTTTGTAATATATTTCAACAAAATATGTACAAGTCATTTAATTTGAAAAAAATAAATCTATATCTATCGAGTCGAATGTATAACTATGAATGCAATATAACGTAATTCCGCCACCCTGTCCGATTTGAACAAGATTTCTGACAAAATTCAACCACCCTCTCGACGAAAATATTAGCAAGGTTTCATTTTAAAAGCTTGAACTAGTTCTTTATTTATCTACTTTGTAAAATTTTTTTGATTATACGAAATTGAATGAAGTTTCTAATTTTATCCGTTTTCTAATTATCATTTCTAACAATCATTTAAAAACTTGAACAAACTATTAACTCTTTGATGGATGGAGACTTCCTTTGTTGCAATCATTAAAAAAAAAAAAAAAATGCGTATTGCCGTTTTTTTTAAATCGTTATTATTATTTTTTTGCAAAACGAATTGGTAAAATAAGCTATCTTAGGATCCATTATGGTATTTTTTTTTCTTTCTATTGGGGCTTCGTTAGAGGCTTTAGCCTTTTCGGACCTAGTGCGAACCACCGATATGGCATCTAGTCTTTCAAATGCTACTATTAAGGCGCGGATGTGACTGCACAGGAAATTTCGATGCCGAGTTTCCACCAGATGGAGACACTTGAGCTCTCTTCGGTGCGAAACTGCACTAGGGGTTTAATTTTGTCAAGCCAAACGAATACCTGAGAGATCTTTTACCTGTCGAGTAATGGAATGTATGGTGAATGAAATTAAGCATCTATGTATTTTTATTTTAACAACATTTTGGAAAAAATGCAAATGATTGCTTTTTATAAATGTTTTTTATAAGGTCATGAATGATTTAAACATTATTGGCGATTTTCCTCTGATGTTTTCAATTTGATGTTTCATTTAAAAGATCAAGAGGAGGCATCGCACCCACCTATCTCACCACCAAACACGAGTTCAGTTTATTCTGCCAATACAAAAAAAACTTCTGTACAAATCAGTCTTTTTCAAATTAAAAATATAATTGTAAACAACTACAGGGAAAATGGCAATATACTCTATTACGAATTATCGTGTCAATATTTGATTATAACCTGGTTACTTTACTGTCTTTATTAGCAGTAAGCAAGTGTTCGACTCGAAAATTTCATGATTTGGATTCAAATGTCAAATTTTGATCATTAAGGTAATCTTCGTCCCGTTTGCGATTGCGATAATACAGTAACATTAAATTAGATACATTTCCAACAATATGTAATATGCATAAAGCTAGCCAATTTTTGAAATCAAAACTTATAGGTTTCTTATAGCCTCAGTTTGTAAATTTTTTGCTCAACAGTCATCTGATGTTCAAAAGCCTAAAGACAATCTTTTGTAAAAAAATCTTAGAATGATTGTGGTTAAAAATCCAGTAATGATTTAAATCTACCTTCCAAAATTCATCTAACAATAATAACACTTCTGATTCTTTCATTTTCAAATTGGTATAACTTCCATTCTAGGAGCGATTTTGTAATCATGTATTCTCGAAAGCATATCATATTTTATAACGTAGGTATTGACTTTTTTTTTCCTTTCATGTGATGTTAGTAAAAGATATTCTATTGCAAGAAATAGCAAATAATTTTAACTTGAAGAAATTAAGAGTTAAAAAAAATCTATTATAGACGTGAAAAACACAAGAAAATGTACCTCGCATTGACCTTTTTTTAATTATATGCGCAGTAAATAGCAGAAACTTTCACCTAGTAATTTTATAGTTAAATGCACATGTCCGTTTTTTGTTACGTTTAATGCTACCTTTGCAATTTACTAATGATGGATGCATAGACGCTTATTAAATAATTCCTCAGTAAAAAGGCGGTAAATACTAATCAGAAAATTTATTCCAATGAAACAAATACAAATATGCTTTTCTTGAAAAACGGAACCACATCGAAGAAAGATTTTTTTCTTCAGTTAAAAATGACTAGCTGCTCTTCTCTTAGGACCATAGACTCACATTTCAGTAAGATTTAAAAGTACGAATTTCTAATAATTACTTTTAAATTACATGTGTTAATATGGCCAAACTTGCAATTTCATAAACTGATTACAGTAAAATATTCAAGTAATTTTCAATTTCATTCTTCGCTTCATAAAATTTTGATACAGCGAAAAGTAATTTCGTTGCATCAACTTCAAATTTATTTATTCACTTATGTTCAAAAAAAAAAAAAAAAAAAACGAACTTTTCAGGATTACAGTTTAAAAGTTGTAAGCTTCCGGGGCGATAAGCAATCTATTATTGCTAAAAATAAACTAAAAGCTTAAATAAGATTATTAATCAAAATATAAAATGAATTTGAAATAAATCATACCAAAAATATAAAGTTCAAAAATAAATTAATAATTAATATTTATTTTTTCTCATCCTCAATCACACGAAATGTGTAGAATTTTTTTTCCGTTGCTGTCGGAACTTAGTTTTTAAATGGGAAAACATATTAACACATAAATTGCTCGTATTGTTAAGAAAACTTTAAAAGGAAACACTACAACTTACCTAGTTTATGTACACTTAATTTTCTTCTGATTACAATTTTGTTCAAGATATGTTTCCTTAAGAGCGTGGTAGAAAAAAACTGTGGGTTAAAACAGAAAATAATAGGAATTTCAATTACTAATTCACCAGGGATGCACCTCACTCTGGCTGTCCTTCGTGCACCATGTGTCTAGGAAATCAAGTCCAAACGGGAAAAGAATCAAAACGAAAAGAAGAAAGAAAGAAAATCACCCCAATGAGACTGGGGAATGTTTGTTTTCAATTACTTTGCCGATGGCAATTTGGTGGGCTGAGGGAGAGGGGCCAAATTTCAAGGTCACAACCCAGTTGGGTTGAATTGGAAATTCGTCGTTTTCGGACGGATTCTTCGCGACACAGGAAGAGACCGGCGGCAACTGGGAACCCGCAGTTATTTCATGAGGTTCTCGTGTTCTGAATTGACTCGGACGCGGGAAAAATTGTCGATAGATGGGAATATTTAAGGGGAAAATACCGGGTTTCATAAAATTTCTCTCTTTGGAAAATTTTTGTTGTCGTGAGGTGCAACAACCGAGAAAAAGCAGACAGTGGTCTTTCGGGAAGGAGGGGGGGGGGGGGTCCGGACCCCATGGACCCCCCCCTTGGCTACGTCCTTGGTTGGGAGCCCTGTGAGAACAAAAGCACTACTGTGGGAAGACAACGGCTGAACTGTTAAAGCCACTCCCGGATCAATGCCATCCTAGCATGGGGGGGGGGGGGGATTGCAGCCTCTGGATGTCGTAACTGGGCAGTCGGCATCAGATTGTAGTTCTACTTTAGCTCCGGTTAAGATGTAGTAACTAACAGTTTATTACCAAAGCGTTTTCCTTGATGTTACGAGTGAGCCGCACCATGCTTGTGCAGCCTTGATGATGTGCTAAATTGATTTTAGCTACCAGTGTAAAGCTAATATCAGCCTAAATGAAAGGACATATGCCTCCAGCTCTTTTATGGCAATTCCAGACTGATGAGCCCAAATCAAAGACAAAACTGCAGTCTCCGAGTGTTGCAACTGGGCTGTTGATGTATGCTTTTAGCTCAGTCTTAGCCCCGAGATGGTAAATTTTGGTTATCAGTTGTTTTATTACAAAGTACAGGGGCGCCCACCTAGAGGGGTCATAGCGCAGACTACAGCATTGAAATTTTCAGGGGAGGGAGCATTTTGAGGAATATTTTTCTTATTTTTAGGGGTGGGGGCTCTTGCTTTGAGGGGAAGTCTTTGCAGTATTTAGGAGGTGCACCCCTGTAGAGTACAATTACAGGGTAACCCATTGTAACCTGCAAGACCTGTATTTTTGCAACCGTTAGTTCTAGCTGCATACTTCCAATTGCAAAAATGTTCAAAATCAGATGCAGAGTTAGGATGTTGAAAGTTTGAAGCAAAAGTAAAAATGAGTCAAAAAATACAAAATTTAACTTTTTATATGGGCCCTAGGTCCCCTAACTTATACTTAGGGAAATAATCTCCATTGAAAGACATTACTAACACAAGAAACTTTTGAACTATTTCTGAAATACATGTACATTAAAAAGAATAAAATAAAAAAAAATTTGAAAAAAAAAAAATAGAACCAGCTTCAAAATTGCTCTAAAAAGTGAAAAATAATTTAACAATAGATAAAATCATTCACAGGCCATAACACTTAACTACAACTATAAATTTAACCAGGCCCAGTTTCTTCACTACCACATACATTAAACATTGATGACAGCATTTTTGAGAAACAAGATAAATGTTTCGTTTCTAACTTTTGTATGATTTTCTGAAAAAAATGTGAACGAAGCATGGTTACACGGGATTTTACTTTTTGTTTTTGTGCAACTTCAAAAATTATGTTTAATGGTGTTATCGATGGTGTTTAAAGAATAAAATTATTTTTCACTTTTTAAAGCAATTTTGAAGTCGGTTCTATTTTTTTTTTCCAATTTTTTTTTCTTTTTAATTTTTTAGAACAATTATACGTAGTTACGCTCAAAAGGTCAAAAGTACTATTTTAAAAGACTCACAATAAAATAATTTTAAATATGCCTTTATTCAAATAATTTAAGGAACTAAATATTTGCAATCATATACATTGATTCACCTTTGGAAAGAAACATTGCATCATATTACTGTGGGGTTTTTAACATGTTCATGAAATGAAACAAAATAGCTCATTCAAAATGAAGCAAAGGAAATAGTAATTTTTACTTCCTTAAAAAAAAAAAAAAATAGTGCAATAGAATTTCTACTTTTCAACAGTAAATTCTAACAGTTAAAATTAAAAATTTCAAATTAATGAAGTGAGTTTTTCTTTTTTAAATGATATCAGTTATTCAAATATACAGGGGGTTTATAAAGTCTTGCACTAATAAAGAAAATTCATTGAAAAAAAAAATTCATATTTAAACAAGGTTCCTTTTTTATTTTGAACCTTATCTGATCAAGTATTTTCACAACGATTGCACTTTTACATGTGCACTTTTTGTAGTTCTGAGAAGATTTAGATGATTTCCTTTTATGCCAGGCACTAGCGCAGCCAGAGACGTGCGCAGAAATTTTGGGGCCCGTCACAAATGAATTTCAAGCGCCTCCACCCTATTGTTGACCTTTAAGTTCCCCCCTCCCATGCACGTCCCTGAGCACAGCCAAAGGAGGGTTTGGTCACAGCAGTAATTAGATGGGTAGTAATTGTCATATTACAGTTGGCTATATGTGCTAAAAGCAGGATTGGCCGAACTGGGCCTACTTGAAAAACCAACCAACTTGGTAAAGCAGAGTTTTTTTCAGAATCTACTGCATATTAAAAACATTTATTTCAGAAACAAACTAAATTATATAACTATATTTATTAATACCAAGTCCAGAAATTGCCATCTTTTTGCAAAATTTGTTAAGAAGTTAAAATTACGTATGGATTTCACTATTAATGATTTTTTTTTTTAAAAAAAAGAGCAATAAAAATTTTAATCAATTTTAAAGATTTTTTTTTTTTTTTTTTTTTTTTGCGTTGTTGGGAAAAATACTTTGATAAACTTTGTCAAGGAATCTTTTTTTTTTAACAGCAGCTTATTGCAAGGTTACCATATAAAAAAAGTTAGATTTGAATACTCACATGAAATCACCCAAAAGTACCCTCCCTATGTAATGACTGCACCATATTCCTTAACCTGTAATCAAACCTTAATTTCCACTAGCTGTGTCGCCTGGCTTTGCATGGTATACCTCGAAAATAATAGTTATGTCTAGTGATGTGTGTTCAACAATCAGGCTTGAACAAAAAAAAAAAAAAAAAAAAAAATCAGTAAAATTTTGTGGCAGATTGTGGGAAAATAACCAAAAAGTAAACATTTTAAATCCCCAGATTGTAGGAAAAACCTCAAAACAAAAACCAAAATTTTATTTGTTTGTATTCGAGAAAAAAAATGGCAACAGATCTTTCATTTAACAATTTTCTTCATGCTACAACTACAAATTTTAATAAAAGCATTGTTACGGAAAGTTCGGATGAAAAAGCACTGAATAATAGTTTGAATGGAGGAAAGCCTTCGAAAAATAGGGATTTTATTCTGAAATTTAAGAATCATAATTAATAGTTTTTAATTAATATCTCCACTCATTATTATTGGAAGATTATCATAAATAGACAAACATGAAGACGGGAAGATTACGAATCCATCGATACCTGGCTCGATGGTCAGTTCATTGGCGTTCGGGAGAAGTTACTTGGACATACATAGATAGATACATACGCTCGGTTTTTAATTATATAAGATTACATATTCTCATATTATTGTATGCAAAATTTCTTATATGACTTAATTATAACGAATTTTAATACTTTTCTTTACTTTCAACTTCTTGTGTGAATTAATTTAAGAACACTTGGTGTTTATGGTTTATGCAGCCTCCTCTATCTTAAAACTTCGTTGTAGGTTGTGAGACTGTTACTACATAATGTATATCGTATTGCATAACAACACATTTTTCCTTCTTAAATGGTCATGTTTAAGAACAAAGAATCTTGATATTATGTCATGTAATATTAAACTGTGAAAATACATATATTTTTTTCTTTAATTTTGACAATTTTTAACATATAACTAAAAACAAAAGCAGGATATAAAATTATGTGAAAAAAGGAAGTAGCAAAGCAGTAGTTTGGTGCAATGTTGAAAATAAATAGAGCTTGAGATTAAAATGATTCTTGTAAAAAAAAAAAAAAAAAAACAGGAATTTGATCATCAACCTAAGTAGGCTGGGATTTAAAAAAAAAAACATTTATTTATTTATTTTTTTACCTTGCTTAAAAGTCAAAGGTACTTGAGGATTGACTCAAAACCCCTCTTGCGGTACCCTTGAGAGTATTTTCTTTCATAGATGTCATTTTCAGTTTGATGTTACAGTCACGTACATGCCTTTAGCTAATATAATTCTAAGAGGGGGAGGGAAACTTATTGAGATAAGGATCAAGATTTAAAAAAAAAAGGATTATGGGTAAATCTTAGGTTTTTAAAAAGAAATTTTCGTTATCAATGCAATACTTTATAAGCACCCTCTATATTATTTTAAAGTCGGAATAGATTTTTTCGAACATTACTAGTTGCACTTTATTATGTTTAAAACAAGTAAAATAAGAATTGTTGCTATATTACTTATGCAGCATTTATATACATTTTACACAAACTAAAACTGTAAAAGCAAAAGAACAAAGCTATAATACAAAATTGCAGTACTATTTAGTGGTTAAATTCAATGCTATGCCACACATATACCATACGATTCAAAGCATATAAATCCAACTTGGGCTCCAAGTCTTGGTACATCTTTTTAGCAAAGTGGCTTAAAGCATCGGTTTACGATTGATAAAATTGGTAGACCAGATTTCACACTTTGCATTGCATTTCTTTCCATTATTACCATACAACTGTCAACAACATCCGCCACAATATCCAAACATAAATTACATCCAAAAGCTAATTATCTTGACAAAGTTCCAAGAAACTAAAAATGTATCACAGATTCATAAACATATAACTAACAAAAATGTCAAATATACACACATGACTGGTACACACAGCTAAATTAAATGCTTCCAATTCTATCAATTATTTGATTGCAAAATTCTAGGTTTATGCATACATAATTTTAAATGTTAACAAAAATGTTGACATGTTCATGCTTTATATTTTTAAAAACATCACAATATGGTGGCTGGATAAGCTCATATTAAAAAAAGTTTAGTTGAAACATCTTTAAAATATAAAAATTCAATAGTCAAATGAATTTTAAAATTTATTGAAAAGGTACATATGTGTAATCAAAATAGAATATGTTATGGCTGATGTTACTTGAAACCAGGGCTGTGGAGTAGGAATCGAAGATTTAAAATTTCAAGAGTCGGAGTCGGTCATTTTCCTTTTAAGTTCGCTGCTCTGCTAATCCTTGAGGAGTCTGAGTCGAACTGATTTCGGGATAAAGAAGTTGAGGAAAGGTTCTAAAATACCCAAAATCAGTCATTTTCTCTTCCACTCTGCAGCTCTGCTTAAGACGTCTCATGATTGATAAAATCACAGTTTTAATTGATTAGAAATTCAGGGGCCGATTCAGGTACAGATTGGATCTGCTTTGTGGTTTCTTCACAAAATTCTATATTGTAAAAGCAACCCCTTCACAAAATTCTATATCGTGAAAATGTCCATATTATTAGACATTTCACAAAATTTTATTTGTAAACAAAGTTTTTTCCTCTCTTTTAAGCTCGATTAATTCATCTAAAATCAAAATATCTGGTACAATATGACAGGATATTTTTAACAAAAAATGTCCAAAAAAGTCCTTTTTGTCACAAAAATTAAAAAGTTTTTTTTTTCTTCACAAAATGCGGACTTAAAAATAAAACCCTGGATTGATCCCTGGAATTATAACAGTTTCAATAAATACTTCCACAATTCCAAATTTTTTGCACTGATTACTAATACTGATGACTTCATGATTTTGTTTTAACAGTTTTTAGAGATTTCAGGATGTTGTATTATCAGTTAACAGCATTCACTCCATAAATCAGTGCTAAATTTCAAAAACCATACTTCACACTCTTAAGTCATGCCCCGTTATGTAAGGACTATCATCAGTCGGAAAATTCAGTTTGCTTTCTAATGCATGGGTCCTTTGAAGAATTAATATTCTCATTGAACCCTAGTCCATCTCTATTATTTAGATAAGCGCGAAAGTGGGTCAAATAAGGCTACCCTACACTTTGTGGCACCCCTCGCCTCTTCTTATGGCACTCCAATTGAGAACCCATGTTCTAATGCATTTGCAATTCATTAGCTATAAATAGTTTTATGCTATTCACTGGCAAAAGAGTCGGTTCTTACAAAATGGGACATGGCTTAAGAATGTAAGCCCTGGATTTTTGAAAATAATTTTGTATTGACAGCCTGACAATGGTAGTAATCCGGAAAAAAAGTTACTGGTCCCATGGGCCACTAAGCATGAAGATAAACTGGTCTGCAAACAGTATGACTGGTCCACATGACATAAAGTATAGTTTAAAATTAAATTTGTTTCTAAATAAATTTATAAGCATTTTATTTACATCTTGTTTATTTCATATTTAATTTGCATAGTGTAACTACCTGTGTAATACATGTAAGAAAAACTACATAAACCTAACTACACAAACTAAGCGTGAATGTAAAAAACAAAGGTTAAAAATGTAAATACAGTGGAACTACGGCATTTGTCAATCTCTCAACTTCTACTATTCATTATTCATCCAATTTGTTCAAGCGAAATTAAATGCCTCATCTGTACGTTTTTTGCTATTCAGGCAGGGTCACTTAAATTAGAGGCTCTTAACCTTTCAAGCTCTGTGAACCCCGCCCTCTCCATTAAACACTGATGTGAGGTCCTAATACACTAAATTTTATATTTTTACACATAACTTTATTTTGAATATTTCATTTTAGAGCCCATAAAATCAAAGAGTTCAATACAAATTGGTAATACAAATAGGTAATTTAGGATCTAAATGAAGTTGGCAGGTAATATCAGTCACTTTTGCAATATCAACAGGAGGTTGTCACTCTTTCTTTTTTTATAGGTTTTTGAATATTAGGTTCTAACTATGAGAAATCGCACCTCAGGTCACTTTTATTGCCTTATTCCATATTTTGACTGCAGCATACTGAAGCTAAAAATCCAGATTCATACTTCATACACAGATATGTAGATAATAACTGCACCAGAAACCTCAAAAAAAAGGGAGGGGGAGTGGAGATAATATTGAAAATATTCATATGACCAGAAATTTGCGCAAATTATAGTTAGTTTTACTTTTTTGTTTCATCTATTCAAGCATTCATGTCTTCCTTGATATTCCTATACGCCCCTAAAGGGGCGCACCTCCCAGGTTGAGAACCCAACTTAAAGATGTTGGTCAAACACTACCACAGAAATGAACTGACAATTGAAGAACAACTGCACAGCGAGTAGCAAGAAGTGGTCAAAAAACTTTCTTCATGTGAAGGTAAAAAAATAATAAGAGAAGCTTTCCTCAGCAGAAATTAAAGAGCTAGAAACAGGGTTTAAGCTGAGAGTAAAAATTCTTCTGTAAAAAAACTAAAACTGGGGAAAAGTGTTTAGCAAAATGCTAAAAATCAGCCTTGACATATTTGAAGAAATAAATGCACAATAGCCAATATTTTTTAAAAATTTGAAATGAAAAATTCAGAATTGTTCTTTGTATTGATGAGGGATCAAACTTTTTTTTAAAACCCTAATAATGCATTTATTGGGGGGGGGGTGCATAGGGGGAACATAGTGCTCATTAAGATGAAATACTGTTGAACTTTATAGCAGTTTACGTGTTAGCTAAGCTTTATCAACAAGATTAGATTCAATATTGCCATGCATCATGCTTCCTCTCTTAGATTGTGCATCTTTTTTCCCCTTCTTTTTTTTATTATATTGGAGCAAAAAAGTGAGAATACCTTGTTTCATTTTCGCAATTTGAATAATATTTTCGCATTTTGCAAAAAATGAGACCATAGCAGAAACTCTGGTTAGAAAGTGTTGCGAAAATGGCATTTTAACACTGTTACAGTCAATAATAACATCAACTGATTCAATGACACTGTTATTGGTCAAAGACACAAAATTGAATAGGATTTTAGAGAAAGAATCCCAAGATTCTTAAAGTGCAAAAAGACAAATGAAAAAAAAGAAAAAAAAAAGCATCTGACAAAAAGAAAACACATGAGGGAATTTTACCTGATGTTTTTATGGAAGATGACTCCCCCTCCAAACATCATCAACATCCCTCTTCCTCCTCTCCGCATTCCACTTATTCTTCGACTTTGCTCGCATCTTGATGCGAGCGAAGTGCAGGTAAATTTTTATTTTTGTATTTGATGTCCAGTATGTGTATTTTTTGTTTTACATGGCTTCAATAAGCACTCATCTGTGGTCTGGAACATATTAACCCAATTTACATTAACGTGAAAAAATGATTTGCCTCTTGAACTGCCTTTTGGAGTGAATTGTGTATGAATAGCGAGGTTCCACTATAATATGAAATGGCGTAATTGACAGCAATCGACCACTACCATGGAACTACTGAATTCTATTTCATGGTTACCGGAAGCAGTTTTCTGCGTTCTCAGACCAGCAGACCATCAATGATTTCGAACACTGACTGATTTCATGAGAAAATGTGTGGGAAGTAAGTAAATGATGTTGATTGATTGATAACATAGCACCCTGAAGTCTCAGAAAATGTTTTAAAAAAACCATAAGATCATCAGTTTCAATATCAAACGATGAAATACATACAACCAAATGCACTTATCACAACCCTTATATAACTAATAAATTAATTGAATTTGTTCAATTGCATTTCTTTTTTTCGAAGTTTCTTTTCAGATGTATTCACTTCTTGACCGCTTCCTTTGAAAGATATTTCATCAAGTAAATAAATCGATTTTCCACCTAAAAAATAATTTGAAGTAAAAATAATTAGTTAATGACAAAAAATATAGTTAGTACCATACAATCTCATTTATCCAAATGAGATCTTACACCAACTGAGCTCATAAGCAATTTGGAGAATCAAAAATCCGGGTAATATGAATAATAATCAAAACAAATTCCTCAATAGGCAGACTAATTGTTTAATTACAATAAAACACCATGTTTTGCAGCAAAATTACATAGCATTGTTAACCAGACGTTAACCCTAGAGAAGTCGTGGTTCCTTGTGTTACGCTAGTGCTCTCGCTTCATTCTTTTCCCCGCCAAAGCAGTCTGTGAGACGAAAGCAGAAGAAAGGAAGTGTTGGGAAGAAAATGACACCTGACTAGGATGGCGCGCTATTGGTCTAAATGACCAACATACATTTCCAAAAGCTTTGCAACCTTGAAATACCGAAGAAAATTCTCAGAACTAAGTGTGTGGGCTGGGGAGAGTCTGACCTTTAGCTACACAGATAGGTCCCATTATTAGAATTAGGGGTGGTGGGATAGAGAGAAATATCTGACAACGGGCGGGGAATCAACCAAAGCGTGATTTCTCTAGGGTTAAAAAATATGAAAATATATTTTCATATTTTTTAACAAAGAATTGGTTTGCTGTCTTCTATTTCAAGCATCAAACATGAGTGTCGTTTGAATGAAGCATAATAACACAAAACGGTTTATTATAATTAGATCAAAACAAAAAGCGAATTTTTGCTGAACTTATTAGCTATATTCTTGCCATTATAATTTAAAATTATCATCTGTGTAAGCTCAAAAGAAAAAAAAAAGTCTACAAATTTGATCCAGAGATATGGACAAAAGAGGTTATATATATATATATATATATATATATATATATATATATATATACACACCAAAAGCCCATAGATGCGCAACGCAGCAAAACTAAAAAGCCAAGTAAATATAAAATTAAGCCAACAGAATTTCAAATATTAAACAAATTATATATAATTAATGATGGTAAAAAGGAAAATTGCAAACAGCTATTAAATAGGAAAAGATAAAGTATGAATCCAGAGCTCATCAGCCGTGGAGGATTCATAATTTAGGTCTAAAGACCAAAAATTTAACTATGAACTAAAACAGAATGTTTAAGCACCAGTACATGCAATATAGAGTAACATTGGACAAAAGCACCACTTGCTAAACTAAAAACAATAAACTAGAGCTCAAACCTAAAACTAAAAGCAGGGGGTTTCGCCTCGACTAATTAGGAAAACAAGTTCGATAGTTAGCCATCCACGGGACAGTACCTGCCTATAACTACTTATCTTTTCCTATTTAATAGCTGTTTGCAATTTTCCTTTTTACCATCATTAATTATATATAATTTGTTTAATATTTGAAATTCTGTTGGCTTAATTTTATATATATATATATATATATATATATATATATATATATATATATACTACATGAAATACATTTTAAATACAAATTCAAATAAAAATTCAAAAAATTGAAAGAATTTAACCAAAAATGTACTGTAGCAAATATATATATATATATATATATATATATATATTCACACACATTCTTATAGCAAAAATTGCATAACAGACAATGTAAAGTCTAAAGATAAAGTAACTCCTAGCAAAGTTTAATGTTTTTTTTGTAAATTTTCATTTAAGCCAGTAAAATGGGTGAAAAATATGCAGCTATTTTATATTGTAACCTCTGTTTTACATGACAAAATGCTGCAGTGAAATAGCTCATGAAAATAAATAGCCAAAAAAAAAACTTAAACAGTCTCAATTGGTATCTTTTGTCAGGTTGCATGTTGACCAGAAAAAGGTAAATAAATAAATAAAGCATTGAACATCAAATGTATTTATCATATTTTGTATTTGAAACTTGAAGAAATAAGAACTTTGAAAGAAATAAGATGCATGCATAGGTGGTAAAATTTCAGTAATATGGAAGTGAATGTGGTCTTTTAAATTCTGAAGCATACAATCGGATTTTTCCAAATGTAGAAAGATTTACTTAACTGATATTCTTAGCAATTTTTTCAATTGTTGCCAAATTCTTTGATGTCAAAGAAAAGGTGCTAATGTATTTTGACCTTGATAAAGCCTTTTGTGAGAATTAAACCATTATTGACCAAAATGTGGCGACCAGACTAAAATCTTAACAATAGAAATGTCCATGAAATTGTTATTAAGCATGCACCCAATAACATTTTAAAATATACTGTGAAAGAATAATAAAATTACCAAGCCAGATATGACGTTTAATAGTACTTAAATTTACTTATGGAAAACTTTTTATCATACATTCCAAAACTTTCATACATAAATACAAGTCCGGATTTAGGGGAGGGCAGGTGGGGCTACTGCCCCTGGGCCTCCACAATAAAGGCCCCCCCCCCCAATAAATTTTTTTACGAAATATCTTAACTTACACAAGACGAAAATATCGGATATATACATATATATCAAAATAATCGGATATATATATCAAAGTATCGGATATTTTCGAAAATATGATGATCTTTTCGAACCCTGATTAGGGGCCTCCACACTTCTAAATTCGGCCCTGCATAGATATGTAATTTTTTTATTTTGTTTCAAACCAAGATCTAAAAGTAAAAACAACAATTTGAAAATTCTAATGAACAAACAAGGTTTTTTACTTTCCAATGACAAAAAAAAAAAAACACGCAATCATACCTCTTCCTCAGTTTTTGTTTTCAAAATTGATGCTGTGCACTGGAAGGCTTTTGAAGTGATTCCAAACCGTTGGCAATTATAAGTTAGTAGTCTGTCTTCATCTCTAGAAATTGCAATACTAAGTTGTAAATTGACAACAATCTTCAAGAAAATAACAAGAAAATTTTAACCTGAACCTTAAAACTCCTTTACGAAATTTTCAAAAATAAATAAGAAACATGAAAAATTTCAAGCTGCATGTGAGACTTTAAGAACTAAAGCAGATCAAGTCCAGAAAGGATAGTTTTGAGATAATCAAGGATAAAATTTTGTTACAAATACAAATGTGATGACCAGCAACAGGCTCTGAGCCCAGCTAGGCTGGTCCTAGTCAATTAATTAGTCCCCAATGAAGATCAATGGCCCTCTTAAAGCTATCCACTCCCTTGCTCATTACCGCCTCTTCCGGTAAGCTATTCCAAGTGCCCACGACCCTGCTAAAGTAGTAGTTTTTCCTGATTTCCAAGTTAGCCTGAGATTTAAATAGCTTAAAACAATGACCCCTTGTTCTGCTTTCTCTGCAAAAATTTAATCCATTTACATCTTTCATTTTGATAAATTTAAATAACTGAATCATGTCCCCTCTGACTCTCCTTTGCTCCAGGCTATACATGTTAAGCCTATTAAGTCTGGTATCATAATCTAAATCTGAGAGTCCCCTTACTAATTTAGTTACCCTTCTTTGAACCCTTTCCAATACGAAAATATCTTTCTTCAAATAAGGTGACCAAAACTGAACAGCATACTCCAAATGAGGTCTTACTAAACTCCTATATAAAGGCAGAAGAACTTTCTTAGATTTGTTTGAAATAGATCTCTTGATGAACCCAAGCATTTACATCTTAAAAGAACTACTATTACTATTTGAATCTTAAAAGAACTCTAGTGGCGGATACCTTTCTTTTAATACAAGGATTTTATTACATAGCTCCTGTGATTTTCCAAGCATTTTTCATAGTGTGGTACGGGTTTTTGTAAACCTATTTGTAGAACGTTGCTGTCTGTATTCAATGATGGGGTAACATGTTCTCCAGACTCATCATGGAAACATTTATAGGCCACCTAATTCAAACCAAGGACAAGATGTACAGATGTTTTGTATTATTTGTGACATGTCCAGTAAGGGATCCGTCATTATAATGAGGGATTTCAATTTTCTGGGTATTGATTGGAATAATTTTTATCCTAGTAGTGGCAGAGAAGAGGGATTTTTAAAAGTAATTGGTGACTGTTTCTTAGATCAAGTTGTAACTCAGGAGACTCGAGAGGAGGCGATTTTGGATCTAGTTTTCTGTGATGTAGGAAGTTCTGTTCAGTGGTTGTGTGTAGGGGATCATATTGGAGATAGTGATCATAACAGCATTAGGTTCTGGACTGAATTTGAAGTGAACAAAGTTGAAAATTTTATGCTTGTGTCCAATTTCAGAAACACTGATTTTGTTGCACTTAGGCAGAGCTTGAAAGAAGTTTTTTTGTCAGAATTGGAAAATAGCGACATACATCAGCAGTGGACGGAATTTAAGGAAAAACGCTTGAGTTAGGAAAAAAGGTGTTACTACTAAAATTTGACCCATGTGGTTCTCCAGGGAGATTAAAGAAGCTCTAAATTATTAGCAAGCGGCTTTTCGTCAGTTTAAGGAAACTGGTCAGAGTGCAGATAGGCTCCAGTATTGTAAGGTAAGACGAAATTTTAAGTATTTGGTACCGATTCGGAAAAGGGAATTGGAGCCAAAGCTAGCAGATAGCATTGATGGGAATACTAAAAGATTTTTGCTTACGCTAACTCTGGGAAAGCTCGAAATTAGTCAAATTAGGCCATTGGTTGATGAGCATGGAAATTTAATCCAAAACGATTGGGATATTGCAAATGTTCTTAATAACTTTTTTCCCAGTGTGTTTAACGATAACTGTATCTCAACAGTTGACACTACCAAGAAACAAGCTATTATGCAGCTTGAGGATTTTGTGCTTTCCAGGGACGAGGTTCTATTTCATTTGAAAAAAATTAAAGCAACTAAAGCTCCGGAACCAGATAATATTTATCCAAAAGTTTTAGTTGAATGTGCAGAGGTATAAGTGGATGTTATTTTAAATATTTAGAATGCTTCTTATAACTCAGGGACAGTGCCAGAGGACTGGAAACTGGCTGACATAGCCTCTCTTCAAGAATGGGTCTAAAGGTAATGCTGAGAATTATAGACCTGTAAGTCTGACTTCAGTGGTTTGTAAGATTTTCGAAACTTTGATCAAAATTAATATTATGAATTTCTTAGAGTCGAATAGTCTGTTGACTAGTTTGCAGTATGGGTTCAGGAAAGGTAAATCGTGTGCTACTAATTTATTGCATTTCTACGACAAGGTTACCTTGGCTTTAGATAACAAAAAATGAGTGGATGTTGTTTATATTGATTTTCAAAATGCTTTTGATAAGATACCACATGTTGCTCTTCTCAGCAAATTAGCTGATATAGGAATAGGAGGAAAAACTTTACTTTGAGTTAGAAATGGGCTGACTGGAAGGAAACAAAGAGTAGTTGTGAGGGGAAATCATTCCAAATCGAGTGATGTTTTAAGCGGGGTTCCTCAGGGTTCAGTTTTAGGACCTGTCTTGTTTATTATTTTTATGAATGACATCAATGAGAATATTTCTGGAAGCATGAATTGTTTTGCTGATGATGTAAAAGTTATATGGATTGTAGAAAATGAAGAACAGGTAAAACAGCTTCAAGAGGATTTAGATTATACTAGCAAAAATACCCGGCGTTGCCTGGGTCAGTAATAAATGTAAGAAACAATCGCTACTTTCTTTTGTTTTCTGATTTAACTGAAAGAACTCAAAACACACCGCTTTTACATGATTAAAAATTGAGCTTCTTCCTTACCCATAAAAGTAAAATAGCAATAAGTATAAAGAACCAACGAATATTCATTTGGAAACGAAAGCACGAATTTAAGCATATAAAAATTTGAAGAATTTCTCAAATATGAATTAACAAAAACAAAGATCACTAAAAAAACCGTGCTCTTGCTTCATTTAATTAAATAGTACACACACACACACAAAAAGGAAAAAAAAAATAAATAAGCTCTCTACTATGTTTCCCTCAGGGTGCAAAAAGTAGAGTTTCCAAATGTTTAAATGACTTTAAACTCATGTTAACTCCAAAGAAGCCTTGATTCTAAATTTTCATCATGATTACTTTTAATATTGCTGCTGTTGGGCATCGAATTTTTGTAACAATGGGTTTTATATTTAATCACATAGAGTAAAGAAATTACATAGAGAGGCTATACTAAGAAATTGAAGCCGGAAGTTGCACCGCTGTATCCCAAGATCCTTAGCTTCGTGCCAAGTATTTTAAGATACATCTTGATTCAAAACATTCCATTACTGAATCTAAATTGGTTGTTAATTTAAACTTAGATATTGTTGCAAGTTTATGAAGCACGTTTTTGAAATTGCATTAAAACATGAATTAAAATGCAAACCAATCCGCCTACTACTTTATACGGTCTCTTTGCGAGATTGGTCGAAACTATACTCGCGAAGCGATCACGTTATCATAACACTGTTCATCTTTGCACCACTGTATCCCATAATTTCGGCTTCAATTTCATCTCCTTTTTACCATAGACGGGGTCCCTCTATGTATATTTCTTTACTCTATGTTTAATGATAACATGGGGCAATTAGATGAAATTTACTGTGTTCCATCATAACTTTTTTAAACTAAGTTTTTCATTAATAAATTATAGCCTAAGTTGCTCCCTGATAATGTAGCTATCTATGGTGAAAAAATGGTTAAAATCCGTCCAGTAGTTTTGAAGTTTACCCCGGACAGAAGTAGCCCTTTATGTATAAAGATGAGGATGCAATTCCAAAGAAAGCAATGTCATGCTCGCTCCAGAGAGGCCTTGATTCAAAATTTACATTAGGATTACTTTTAATATTGCTGTTGTTAGGCAACGAATTTTCGAAACAATGGGTTTAATTTTTAATCATTTGATGTGGAAATTACATGACATTTACTGTTTTCCATCACGACGTTCTTAAGCTAAGTTTTTTAGCGATAAATTATAGCCTAAGTTGTTCCCCGATTATGTAGCCATCTATGGTGAAAAAATGGGTAAAATCCGTCCAGTAGTTTTAAAGTTTATCCCGGACATCCAGACAGAGATCAGCCCTTTATGTATAAAGATGAGGATGCAATTCCTAAGAAAGTAATGTCATGCTCGTTCCAGAGAGGCCTTGATTCAAAATTTACATTAGGATTACTTTTAATATTGCTGTTGTTAGGCAACGAATTTTCGAAACAATGGGTTTAATCTTTAATCATTTGATGTGGAAATTACATGACATTCACTGTTTTCCATCATGACGTTCTTAAGCTAAGTTTTTTAGCGATAAATTATAGCCTAAGTTGTTCCCCGATTATGGTGAAAAAATGGGTAAAATCCGTCCAGTAGTTTTGAAGTTTACCCCGGACATCCGGACAGAGATCAGCCCTTTATGTATAAAGATGAGGATGCAATTCCTAAGACAGCAATGTCATGCTCGTTCCAGAGAGGCCTTGATTCAAAATTTATATTAGGATTACTTTTAATATTGCTGTTGTTAGGCAACGAATTTTCGAAACAATAGGTTTAATCTTTAATCATTTGATGTGGAAATTACATGACATTTACTGTTTTCCAACACAACGTTCTTAAGCTAAGTTTTTTAGCGATAAATTATAGCCTAAGTTGTTCCCCGATTATGTAGCTATCTATGGTGAAAAAATGGGTAAAATCCGTCCAGTAGTTTTGAAGTTTACTCCGGACATCCGGACAGAGATCAGCCCTTTATGTATAGCTGAGGATGCAATTCCTAAGAAAGCAATGTCATGCTCGTTCCAGAGAGGCCTTGATTCAAAATCTACATTAGGATTACTTTTAATATTGCTGTTGTTAGGCAACGAATTTTCGAAACAATGGGTTTAATCTTTAATCATTTGATGTGGAAATTACATGACATTTACTGTTTTCTATCATAACGTTCTTAAGCTAAGTTTTTTAGCGATAAATTATAGCCTAAGTTGTTCCCCGATTATGTAGCTATCTATGGTGACAAAATGGGTAAAATCCATCCAGTAGTTTTTAAGTTTACCCCGGACATCTGGACAGAGATGAGCCCTTTATGTATAAAGATTACTTAGTGTGCGGATAAGTTGGGTATGGCAGTTAATGTAGGGAAGTGTCAAGTGCTACACTTAGGTCATGGAAATAAGAGTATAAGTTATCGTTTACAGGGTTCAATCATTAGTCAGGCAGAAAATGTTATTGCTCTGGGTATCTTAATAAATCAGGACTTCAAGTTTAGTCAACAGTGCAGCATTGCAAGTAACAAAGTCAACAGAATGCTCAGATTTATTAATAGATCTATTTCAAACAAATCTAAGAAGGTTCTTCTGCCTTTATATGAGTTTAGTAAGACCCCATTTGGATTATGCTGTTCAGTTTTGGTCGCCTTATCTGAGGAAAGGTATTTCTGTATTGGAAAGGGTTCAAAGAAGGGTAACTGGACTAGTAAGGGGACTTTCAGATTTAAATTATGATACCAGACTTAAATAGGCTTGATATGTATAGCCTGGAGCAAAGGAGGATCAGAGGGGACATGATTCAGTAGTTTCAAGTTATCAAAATGAATGATGTTGATGGATTAAATTTTTGCACCGAAAGCTGGACGAGGGGTCATTGTTTTAAGCTATTCAAATCTCAGGCTAACCTGGAAATAAGGAAAAACTACTACTTTAGTAGGGATGTATGCACTTTGAACAGCTTACTGGAAGAGATGGTAATGAGCAAGGGGGTGGATAGCTTTAAAAGGGCCATTGATCTTCATTGGGGACTAATGAATTGACTAGGATTAGTCTAGCTGGGCCAAGAGCCTGTTGCTGGTCAACAGATTTGTATTTGTATTTGATGTTGTGCTATCGACCACCAAGGAAAGACTTCAGATGCCAAAACAAATGAAGTTGCTACAAGCAAGGTCGGGACTGTCGGGAGAATGTTTAAAAACGTCCTAGCCAAAGGTCCTCATGGTTGACTACACAGGCGGCAATTTTCTACAAATAGGTATACAAAAACCTGTACCAAGCTATGACAAATGCTTGGAAAATCACGGGAACAATGTTGAAAAATAGCGTAAGGGTGGTAGATTTTTGTGCAATAAATTTCTTTGCTCTATCTGCACTTGTTCTATTTTTTTTATTTCAAAACAGTACCTACTTAATTTTAAAACATCCCTAGTATAAAGAATAATTTTCTTTTATTGTTTCAGTAGGAAGACAAACTGAAACATAAGTCACAATTCGGTAACTCAAAATCGATAACTAAGGTGGCAGCGCAATTTTTAAATCAAAATTTACTAAACTTTATTGACTTTGATCCTCTAGCCATAGTAATAAGTAACAATACCAGGGACTTGGTTCACTGTATCTCTGAAAATATACAATTAACAACTATTAATCTGTCAGAAATAGGTTTTTCTCATAATCTTAGATTTGATCTTTTTATTCTGAGCACTTCATATATTGGCATTGTCATAAAATTATTCTATATCGAAGCTTTATTGAAAAGAGCATCAAAACAGTTTTCAAGTTATTTGGTAAGAAAGCTAATTTGCAAAATAAAAACAGTCATATTCTTACTGAGTCCACTTTAATTGCTGAGAAGCTGGATCAATGGATGATTTCACAACTGTTCCAGAATTAACTTCTGATTGGTTTTTATTCGATGCTTTTGAATGTTCTGCTTCATTCATTTCTTTTTCATTGGACAAACTTATCATATCCTTTAAGTGGCTAAAATCTGAAGGCACGCTTTTGACAGCACCAGCTGTCACTCCAGGGAATACTGTGTCTTCAATGACATCACAGGGTAATTTTGAACTGGATGGAAGAATCTCAGTAGGACAAGACAGGATAGGTTTTTGCTTTTGATTTTTCTGAGAAGGACCCTATAAAAAAATAAAATAAAATAGATTAAAACTAAATGAACACTTCTCTACACACATAAAAATTAATACAGTCGAGTCTTGACTTACACGAGGGATGCAATCCAAGACCCCTTGCATAAGTCGAAATTTCACTTAGTTATTTTAGACATTTGTAAACACCTTTCAAACTGTTTTCAACCATTTCTTAACTATAGATTTCTACTTCTTATATGAAGAAGGGATTTTTTACTGTATTTTAAAATATCTGTATTATTAAACATAAAATACTGTTATGATGCACAAAATAAATGATCAATGGGTTAAAGAGACATAAAATAAAACAGTATGGTACATACAACATGCAGTAATAATAAAATGCATCACTATACTAGCATTGTACACAGTAGATACAGTAATGAAATTAAAACTAAAAATATGAAGATGATGATGATTTATGCTGTGCAATCGGTTAGTTATCAGACTTCCCCTGACACCCCATGAGGGTCAGAAAACCCGTCAGAAGAAGAGGAAGAACAAGAAAGGACAATGAATTGATCTTCCACTCTCTGCTGAAAAATTTCGTGTTGTGGGCGGGAAATTCGAGTTAACCCTAAAATTTGTCTTTTATGAAAAACTCCCGTTACAACCATTTCGGGTAAGTCACATTGCATTGTAAGCGTAAGTTGACTATAATATAGATATTTAGAGAAGTGATGTATACTGATAAGTCACTTTAAAATCTTGAATTTATTTATAAGGGACTCCAGCTTAAGATTTCAGTAGTTTCACTTCATGACACACATTGTAAATACCACTAAGACATAAATAGAGTGTGATCTACTTTAACTTAAAATATTAGTATAATGCACACAGTTGAATGAATTAGCTTGCAAGTCTGCAGAATTATATATATACTAGAGGACCCGACAGATGTTATTCTGTTCAAACTTTGTAAATTGAAAAGTTAAAAAACTTCAATAAATCATCAAGTGTTTCAACCATTCTGTTGAAAAAAAATAAGTAAAAAAAATATGTTTTAAGCTGTCATGGTGCCAGAATGCGTACATTTATTACAACTTGATTTATATAATGCCCACTGAGCAGTTGTTTTATTGACTATTTTTAATCCCGTACTTGATGGTTTGTTCCTTCAGCCATACTCAAAGAATAAAAAGCATCCTCAGATATTAAGTGTAAAAAACTAATTATCCATCTAGAACAAACGGGAAATCCCGCTGCAACATCCCCCATATAAAAAAGAATAAAACAATCGAAAGAATATTGTTTAAAAAAAATGATAAAGGTAAAAACAGTTCTCTGAATAAGCGAAAATCACTCATCCCCCCTCCCGATGCAAAATAAACACATTCTACAACTAAAATGACTAAACTCTCTTTAAAAACGAAAAATAATTCTTTGCAATTTGAAATATTTCGCCAAACTAACAAAAATACAATAAATTACATTAAAAGTAGCTTTAAAATGTAAACAAATGATCACGCAACTCTATTGTTTATACCCAAAGTCGCCAAGCCACCACGTTACTGTAATTCACTAGATCAGTGAGCGAAGCCAACTCTGACTGATTAGCGGTCCGTTCTTTTGAACGAAAAACTTTTTAAACTTCATATATAGCCTAATTTGTTCTTTCCACCAAAGATAAAGATCTTCCATTGCACTGATCTTTTGTGTACAGAACTACCCTGTTGTAATTTATCTGGATGAAAATGAAATTTGTTTCGTCTTTAAATTCCATCATCTTTCCCTTTAATAATGTACTGATTAGTTAGATAATCCTTAACGTATTCTTGACATTGGTGCCAAAACTTAGATGGATTTGAGCCCAGAAACAAATGTTGCTAGGTACGGTACTTTCTGATCATTTGGTTAGGAAAACCTAAAGCACCGATCCGGTCACATGGTTCAACTACGACGACAGAACACACGTTTTAAATGAACCTTCCAGTACTTTACTTTAAATATATCATGGGACCTAAAATCGTTGCTTTCAAGAAATGAAGGCTTCACTGTCTCTCTCTCTCTACGTTTTATCCATTCTCAATTGACATACTGTCTAACCACGGATTGTATGGAAAGGCAAACATCCGGTTTACACGCGGAAATGGAAGCACCTATTAGTTTTCAGGGATGTCAGATTTTGCAGATGCAGGGGCGGCAAATAGGGGGGTCAAGAGGGGGCGGTCGCACCCCCAAATTTTTTGAGCAGAATGATAGAAAATGAATAGTAGAATGATAGATAATCTTCAAGAGTTAAAACGATAAAAACATTTCTCTATAACTTCAAAGCAGTGGTTTGACGACCGGAAGAATTATTGCAAAACGATTCTTTCAGTGGTGAAAAAGCTCATGCCCTTTAGCATGTATGACTTCGTTTGAATTTTTATCCAATTTGTTTGCATCGGGAAAAGGTTTTTGAAAAATGCTTTACTCTATCAAAATCTATATCTTCAATCCGCTACTCGACTATTCAAACCAGAGTTCAATCTACAATTGGTCTGTGCACCATACTACCACAGTTCAATCTACAATTGAAACTGGAAATAGATTTTTTATAGATGTATATTTCAATCAATGGTGAAATTTTTCAAAAAAATTCTTCCTCCGAGCAAATTTCAAAAAGGCGCAAAAAAAAAAAAAAAAGTGACAAAAATCCACATGATGATATGAAATCAAACATTGATTTTAGAATATTTTGTATGAAGTAATAGATGAGGCAAGAAAAATTACACGCAATATACCGACAGAATGGTTTTCACATCCAGAGACTGCAGTTTCGTCCTTGTTATGGACTCATCAGTCTGAAATAGTGAATAACAGAGCTGGAGGCAGATATCTTATTGAAGCTGAGAGCGCCGACAGGACTAGATTATTCAATGATGAAAAGTTTAAGCCCCTCACTGTTTTTGAAGTAGCCAGGGTGATTTCGAAGAGCAAGATATAAAAAGTGTTTTCATATATAAGTTTGTGTTCTTCAATTATTTTTTAACTATTACAATCAGCTCAGCTAGTTGAGAAAGATTTTTTTTTATGTCTCAGGAGGTTAGAGAAATATTTTCGAAGCACACAAAGGGGGGGGGGGACTTTTTTCCATTTAGCTGAAATGGAAAAATGGCACGACATTGGGCACTGATAGATTAGTAACACGATTCCCTGCACTTCCAAATTCCAAAAATAATGCATTATAACTTTTCCAAAAGGTATAAAAACTGTAGCAGCGAGATGTTTTGTATGACAACTTTTTAGTCAATGAATCAAAATTTTAATTGTTTCTAAACACTAATTTTATTCATATTAAAACGATTTTATGACAACTTCTTGTTAGCTAATGTGTGTTTGGTTTCGCTTTAAGGTTAGACATATTTAAGAAACTCGACCCCCCAAATGAAATGGTGATATGCCGCCCCTGTGCAGATGTATGTTAACCTCTAAATTAAGTAGAGTCTCATTCAAATAAGCGGAATACGCGCATAATATTTTCATCTTTCCCCTCATTCAGATGGAGTTGCCTTAACTGGATGTTTGCCAATTCCATACAATCCGTGGTCAAACAGTATCACAGTAGGAAATTTCATTACAAAAAGCAGAGCTGGCATTCTTATTGTCCTTTGGCAACGGGTTAAATATTTATTTCAGTTCTCGCTCAACAATAGGTTAAAATAAATATTAATCATTTGGGAGATATAACCGTCCAATGTTTTGATAAATTAATTAATTAACAAAAATGTTTCTAATTCGATCCATCGCGCTTCGAAACCATGCTTGCCACAACTTAATTACACACAAAAAATTTGATCAAAATCGGTTTAGCCATTTAAGAGCCTTATGGTGACAAATGTCTGCACAGAAGATTTTTATATATTAAGATTAAATAGTGTCAAGACATCTGTTGTTCTATCTATTTTTTTAATTTTATAAGCAAAAAGTAATGCCATTTCAATTTAATGGCACTTTTAGTCTTCTTTAAAGACTGGCTTTGTTTGAAAGTCCATTCAAAAGGCAAAATAACATATGACATCACAAAACAATAATTTTCTATGTAACATTGACCAAACATGACAGTTATGAACAAAATGAAAAATGATCACCAAGTTTTAAAATGCACCAAGTGTGGTACAAGCGAAAAGTACTAAATGCTCTATGTGTAATGTTCCTTTCCCATCCCCTTTTATGTACAAATACAAATACAAAAGTGACGACCAGCAACAGGCTCTGGGCCTAGCTAGGCTGGTCCTAGTCAATTTACAATCCCCAGTGAAGATCAATGGCCCTCTTAAAACTATCTACTCCCTTGCTCATTACCACCTCTTCCGGTAAACTGTTCCAAGGTTCCACTACCCTGCTATAATAATAATTTTTCCTAATATCCATGTTAGCCTGAGATTTAAATAGCTTAAAACAATGACCCCTTGTCCTGTTTTCAGTGCTAAACTTCAGCCCCGTAACATCTTTCCTTTTAATAAATTTAAACAACTGAATCATGTCCCCTCGGTCTCTTCTTTGCTCAAGACTGTACATTTTTAACCTTCTAAGCCTGGAATCATAGTCTAAGTGAGAAAGTCCATTTATTAGCCTTGTAACTCGCCTTTGAACCCTTTCCAATACATTAATGTCTTTCTTAAGATAAGGAGACCAAAACTGAACAGCATACTCCAAATGAGGTCTTACTAAACTTCTATATAAGGGCAGAAGAACTTTAGATTTGTTTGAAATAGATCTATTGATAAACCCAAGCATCTTATTGGCCTTGTTACTAGCAATGCTGCACTGTTGGCTAAACTTTAAATCCTGACTTATTAAGACCCCCAGATCAGTAACTTTGTCTGCCTGACTAATGACTGAACCTTGCAAATAAACTTGTACAATTATTTCCGTGCCCTAAATGCAGCACTTGACATTTCCCAACATTAACAGCCATACTCCATTTATCAGTCCACTCCGTAATATGATCTAGATCCTCTTGCAGTTGATTTGCTTGTTCTTCATTTTCTACAGTCCCCATAACTTTGACATCATCAGCAAAACAATTCATGTTCCCAGAAATATTTTTGTGAATATCGTTCATAAAAACAATGAACAAAACAGGCCCTAACACTGATCCTTGAGGAACTCCGCTTAAAACCTCACTCCAATTAGAATATTTTCCCCTTACAACAACCCTTTGTTTTCTTCCGGTCAGCCAGTTTTTTACCCAAATGAAAGTTTTCCCTCCTATTCCTATATCAGCTAATTTGCCAAGTAGAGCAACGTGCGGTGCCTTATCGAAAGCTTTTTGAAAATCAATGTAAACAACATCTACAGGCTTCTTATTGTCCAAAGCCATGGTAACTTTGTCATAGAAATGTAATAAATTTGTTGCACAAGATTTGCCTTTCCTGAAACCGTACTGAAAACCAGTCAATAGATTATTAGTCTCTAGAAAATTTACAATCTTAATTTTTATCAATGTTTCAAAAATTTTGCAAACCACCGAAGTTAGACTCACAGGTCTATAATTTCCTGCACTCCCTTTAGACCCTTTCTTGAAGAGCGGTGTAATGCTAGCCAGCTTCCAGTCCTCTGGCACTGTCCCAGAGTTATAAGAAGCATTGAAAATATTTACGATTACATCTGCTAACTCCTCCGCACATTCAATTAAATTTTTTGGATAAATATTATCAGGTCCCGGAGTGTGTGTAGAAAAATGTCTATAATGGCATTAAAAAAGAATTGTTTCTGATAGAAATATTGTCACTTCAGAGCAACAGTAAGACATCTAATCCCAAAAACAACAGTAAGATATATTCTACCCTTGCTCTGAGGTGACAATAAACGTGCCCATTCCTTTGAGTTAAAAAAAATATGTATATATATATTTTAATAGATGTAAAAGGAAGTAGAGTGGTGTCCACATCTCTATTCATTTATTCATTATTTTATTTTATTTTATCTTATTTTTTCTTTTTTTTTTTTTTTTTTTTGCAGTCAGAATTAATGCTCTTATCAACAAGTTAAAAATTGATTTAATAGCACCTTCAGTGTGTATCTTATTGGTTATTGGCAACAATGGTTCTTCAATTCTCGTCTTGTGCTATTTTATAAGACTAAATGGAAACCTGCTTCATATTTTTGAAAATTATCCAATGTGTTGAATTAAGATGCTTTTTTTTTTTTTTTTTCAATTCAACACTTTACTCGAGAAAAGTGTATTTTACTTCTACAAAATCCTAACTTCAAAAGACCTAGTCTTTAGCAGGTGAGAAAAAATTATTTTACTTAGAAGTAGCTTCTGATACTGGTAAATATATAGTTCTTAATTTATGCAAACATTCTTGAAATTTGATCCACTTATTCATTTAATGTATTTCAGTTGTAAATTGCTAGAGAAAAAAAATTATATTACACTTGTTTCCCACCTAATCCTCTGCTTAAAACATACTTCTGCTTAACTGGATAACTATCAGTTCTAATTAGGCTGGTTAAGGGAAAGATTATTGCATATTCATGCATATACATTATAAAAAAAACTTTAAATCAAGTTTGAGCCAATCTTTACCTCTTGTTTGTTTTCCAAAGCAGTTGACACTTTCACATTCTCATTATGTATTTTAGTGCTGTGTTGAGAAATATGTTCATTATGAACAGATTTTGTACCATGCTGAGGGATATTGTCTTTATCAGTTTCAGAAGTTGATGCTTCAGATGGCAAGTTATGATAAATTA
Source organism: Uloborus diversus (assembly GCF_026930045.1). NCBI lineage: Eukaryota > Metazoa > Arthropoda > Arachnida > Araneae > Uloboridae > Uloborus > Uloborus diversus. The sequence goes on along the minus strand of NC_072736.1, from coordinate 91,584,287 downwards.
CTTGTGCTGGTTTTAAAACCTTCCCTGTCTGAATATATATACGTCCATCTATGAACTGCAACAAGAAAAAGCATCATTAATATAATAAAAAATGCATACAAAAGCATTAATTTGAAAACATATAATTATAACTTGTAATGCATCCAATAATCCTTTTCATCCTGATTTATTTATTTATTTTTTCTATGCTCCTTCCATTTTTAACTTAGTAAAACTTTGTTTTTACATTACAATTAAAAAAAAATCATGCACTTATTTTGCATGCACTTTACAAATTGGCTGATATAAAATGTTGCACATTTGAATTTTATTGTTCTGAGTTATGGATTCAACTAATAAACAATTTCTAGTCAACATTTTGCCTGTTTGGTTGCTTTCTCAAACATATTCACATTTGGTCAATATTTTTGTTGATGATAAATACAAATGTTTCAACCAGCAACAGGCTCTGGGCCCAGCTAGGCTGGTCTTAGTCAGTTTATTAGTCCTCAATGAAGCTCAATGGCCCTCTTAAAGCTATCCATCCCCTTGCTCATTACCACCAGGACAAGGGGTCATTGTTTTAAGCTATTTAAATCTCAGGCTAACATGGATATTAGGAAAAATTATTATTTTAGCAGGGTAGTGGAACCTTGGAACAGCTTACCGGAAGAGGTGGTAATGAGCAAAGGAGTAGACAGTTTTAAGAGGGCCATTGATCTTCACTGGGGATTGTAAATTGACTAGGACCAGTCTAGCTGGGCCCAGAGCCTGTTGCTGGTCGTCACTTTTGTATTTGTATTTGTATTTGTAATTTTTTGTCGAGCTTTCAGCTTCTCTAAGATCAAAAAAGCTTCAGCTTTGATGTGCATGTAAAGGAACTCTAAACTTAAAAGCAGTTACAGTGATGTCTAATACTACCAATCATACCAATACAGACCATTCTTCACAGCTTGTTAAGCTTAATCAATGTCTAAGTTAGCTCTAAACCACCACACAATGAAACTGTAAGTGATAATGGGGCAGATTACCATCCTGTAGATCCAATGAACTGCACTGGGATTAAGCTCCCAGGTTCTCCCAAAAGCCCTCTTACACAAATGACCAAACAACTTTTCTACCCGTAGCCAAACTATAATGGGGGGGGGGGGATCTTTTTCGTAGTTTAGCTTGGAGTCAAAGTATAAAAAACCCCAAGATACTTAAACTCATCACAACAGGAAAGGGTCTCTCAAAAAAGACTCATATTACCCGTCTGGATTGCTCTCTGCTGAAAAGCAACCAGTGATTTTTTGATGATTGATAGAGACACATTCAAAACTTTAGACTGACACCATCTTTCAGCACATTTTTGTATCTGTGACAAAATGCGACAGAGTGTCAATAAACCTTCCTTTGGCCACAGTAGCAATATCATCAGCACAGCCAATACAAGAAAGATCTGTAGTAGTAATGATTTCAAAGCATCAATCAACAACTGAACTGTTAAGACCCAAAAGAAACACCACTCTGGGGCAGTGGCGCACACAAGGGAGGGGTCCAAGGGCTCCGGACCCCTCCCATATCTTTTGCTTTTTTACTGATTGATTACGATTGTACTTATTTTGTACGTAGAACAATTTCAAACAAAGGTAATAATAATTTCAGTTCTAATAAGTGAAAAAATAAAATCTCTCATGTTAAATTTTTTTTCAAAAATAATGTGCACTTTTCCTATAACGAATTGCCTATAAGAAGCAGAATGGTGATTATAAATGAATGCACTGTAATAACCATGTTTTTATATTCTTGTAATTACAAATTAAAATGAGATTCTATGAACTTGAATCCATTTCTTCATTATGAGAAAAGTAAAAGTGAAAATTATTTTGCTTATTGGTTATTTATATAAGTTCATTAAATAATGATAATTATTTATTCAACGGTTTACTTTTTACTGTATTTCGTTCTCGGGAATCGATAAAATCAAGTCAATATGTTTGACGGCGCATTAGGGTGTGATATGAAAAAGAGGCTTTCGATCTTGGACCCTCCCCTTGCAAAATTCCTGTGTGCGCCACTGCTCTGGGGATATCTAGCATTGGTCTTGAATACTGAACTCTTCACCACAAAATGAAGCATTAACATAACTAAATGCAAAAGGTTTTCAATCAAGTTAATAGTTTTATCAATGCGTGTATGCCACTTTAACCCTATATATTTTGACTTTTATAAAATAATTTCATCTAAGACAAAAACAAAATGCTGTTTTGTGAGATTTAAATAGCTTATGAATTAAACAATCAAGACTATCATTGAACACCCTAGAATGAAAATAAAAACATTTACTCCACCTTTATACCACATTTCATGCAATGTCTACTGCGATTCAACATCTTGGTCTCTGTAGTTGAGATATGGCAATCACATGGACAATCTTTGCCACCATACGGATCAGGAACATCTGGAATTGTAATTTCCTCACAACTATCAATACTAGAATTATCTTCATCACTATTAGGAATACGAATGTCCTCAAAGTCAGTCATTAAACTGAAAAAAGAATTGTATCTGAAACTAAATATAAAAACTTTTTTGACACAATATAAGTACATTAAGTCCCCCCCCCCCCTTTTGAACTTTTTTCATTTAATGGTTTAAAGGACAGACTCATCAATTATTTACTTAGGCTCCTAAACTTAAATGGGTAGTTATAATTAGGTACCCTAACTAGAATCACAAAAATTTTTAAGTAGAGGTAGTTCTGACCAAATGTCGGGAAATTATGAATATAACTTATTTTTGCTTAATTTCTATCTGAACATGTTTTGATGTAGTGATTACGACCATCAATGCTTTGGTTATCTTCTTATAACCTCCACAAGATTCAGGCATTAAAAATTTGTCTGTTAGCATCAGATAATCTACTTCTTCTAAACCTTCTGATTCTAGATTGCTTTGCTGTGTGCTGTAAATTTTATTTTCCCTGGCATTTGAAGATTATAAAAATTATAAGGATCTCTTAGTTCCTTTTTCTGTTTAGGGCTCCTGACTTTCTTTTTTCTCTCCTTCTTTTTTTCTGTTTGGGAATTTTGTTTTCTTTACTCATTCAGTTTTAGATTTTTTCAGTTTGATACGCTACCTTTCTTATTTTTTAAATTTTAAGTTCTTTTTTTAGCTCTCATCTTCTCTATCTTTTCCACAAAACCTTTTGCTGTTACTACTTCACCCTACCTTTTATTGAAAATATTGGTATTTTACCTCAGTTAATACTGGTATTAAGAAATTGCAAAATAGCTCAAAATACGGGTATTCGGTACACCGGTATCGCAATCCCTAGAAGCCAGTTAAGTTGCCATAGACCACAAACATTCGTATAGATATAGAAAGTATTATTCACCAAATATCCTAAATAAACAAATAAACCACTGACGTAGACCGGAAGTAGCGAGTCTTATTTCCGGTTAAGCGCCAATCTCCATTGCTAGAGATAGGTGTTCATAGCGAAAGCGATTTTGTTGTGCTTCTTTAAAAAACAGAATAATGTCTTCTGCGTATTTCAATGCATTAAACAAGAAAGACAAACTTAGTTATTGTTAAAAATTATCTTTCAATGGCTGTGACCTTACCGATCCTTTAGTAGATGGATGGCGAATCTATTGCTAACGATTGATGTTTACAGTGTTCAGGCAATTTTGTTTTCTTTCAGTTCTAGGTAGAATCATGTCTTTTGCGTATTTTAATGCATGAAATGAGTATAATAGGCTTTGCTATTCTCAAAAATTGTCGATCAACGGATCTGATTTTCCTGATCCTTTAAATACAGAAATAAGAGAGAGAAAAAAAAAAGAGTCTTCGTTTGTCGATCATTACCGCGATTTCAATGATAAGCATTTATGAATACCTCCTAAACAGAAATAAAGTTGATACAAAGTCTGCTTTCAAGAATCACAAATCTACTGGATTGCAAGTACTACGTTGTGAATTGTAATTCCTATTCTTAAGTTGAAGCTATTTTTCAAAGATGGAAGCTTTTCTGCACTGTGTTCACACAGAATGGCTATGACAGGGAGTTTTGATGTCATATTCAATCAATTCTCCTGTTGTAGTTTTTCAGTTCACACACACTTATTACAGTTGCAACCTAATTTTCAGGTTTGATAATTAATATATTTTATTACATATTTGTTCATCACTTTTTTTTTTTTTTTGTTTAATCAACTTGCTTCTGTAGCAAGATTGATATAGGCATAAAAAAAATTGAAAGATAACAAAATTTAAATTTAATCTCCGAGTGCTTTCTCCTGCGTTAAAATTGCTTTGAATGTAATACCAATAGCTGTACTATGATACTATACTATAACTTTAATTAATGTGTTTGTTTACCGATTGTCGAATATCTAAATTTGTTTACAATTAGAGCGCCTAATATTAAAGTACCGTCAATAACTCGAAGTCCCAAGAGACGGGCTAAATGGTTCGAGTTATTGATAGTTCGAGCTATGGGAAGTTTTCTTCTCATGAGGTAATGAATAGTGGTTCTTTATTTTAATCACACAAATCAAACTGTTTGAAACCCGTCAAAACACTGGAAACTTTCAGCTTTGCAGGAAGCAAATAAAAAATTGTTCATGTTGAGTTTTTCTAATAATCAATTTAATATAGATCAATATAGATCTTCACACATTACAGTAAAAATACAAAGCTGATGAAATTAAGGTAAATACTTCGCACAAAGTGTGTTTACTACTTAATATTCATTAAGATTCAATCCTTTCGATTTAAAGCATTGGCTTTGATTCGACGATCAAGACCTTTAGAAATTTGAACATCTTTATTTCTGACATCTTATTTGCTCCTGTCCTCATGCTGTACCCGAAAGCAGAACAACATCCCCTCTTTTTACGAAAATTTTGCGCCTTTGAAATTCATGATTAATTTTAAAAATTCAATCAAATTACAGATACGTAAACAGAGCAATTCGTCGTAAGAAGCAATACAAATAAGACTTCCGCCGGAAGTTTTGAGTGACCCCGTGCAGCCCTGCCACCTAGTGTTCAAAAGAGTAAGCGTGGCTTGGAATTTGGTGAATACACCAAGTGATTTTTTGGTTATTTATGAAGGAATTTGTTTGTGGCCCAGCAATGATTGTAATGATTTAGAAGGGGAGTTCTGAACTTATAGATGAAGTTTAGCTTTTAAATTTATTTCATTAACTGTTAATACTATTACAGTTGCAGAAATATTCATCATCAATACCCATTTAATTTGTAGTGTATATAATGAATTTTATTTTGTTATGAAGAATTATTAATGTTTTCCCTTGTTAAAATACAGTAGACCCTCGATTTACAATGGGTTTATTTTACGCGGTTTCAATTACACACGGTTTAAGATTTAACACCTTAATTTTATTTTACCCGGATGAGTTTTGGTTTTACATGGATGCAACGATGCAAACAGATAAAATTTTCCCCTTTTTCAAAATCCAATTCCTATGACTAACCTAACGATCCTAAAGATTGCAGATTAGACGTTACAAACTGCATTTTGGCGAGCTAAAATCAAGCTTGGGCCACTGGAGACATTTTATGCGATTGGTTACAGAGCTCTTTCCAGAAGTAAAGTTGTTATAAATCACACAGTTCAGAACTCACTGGAAGAAGAGCTTTTAAGAGTGAAAAAGGAGGACATAATTAACGAGGATACCGACTTCAGTGACAAGCAACCAAAAACGCATTGAAAATTTTGAGGCATTCCTAGACAATAGAAACAATCTTTCTGATTTGTTAGTGAAGGAAGATTCTATCATGGAAATGACGTAAGAGATCATGAGTGTGTTAATGCTATGCTCTGCAAAAAACTACAAAGAAAAATTCTTAAAGACTACCAAAAGACACAGCCAGCTCCTTTTTATAAATAACACAAAATTAATTTATGTTTTCTTTATGCATGTTGAGGATAGAAATCGATATAAGTACACATAAAACTTATTATACAATTAGTCATCACTAGAATGAAGTTTTTTTCCCTTTTTTTTCGTCTCTGGAACCTAACCCCTATTTTAACACTACTATTAAGTCTTAATTACGTACCATTTGCATGGAACGTAACCGCCCTGTAAAACAAGGGTCTACTGAGTCAAAAGTATGTTTTAGTGTTTTGTCCAAAAACAAGCCCACTCATTTTTATTATTTTTCTTTTTAAAATGAAACAGGAAGTGTTACAATATGGGAGTGATATAAGCATAAGTAAACAGCTAAATAGCCATATTCTGGTTTAACAAAAAAAAAAAATGGAAGAAGACCTATATGTGAAATGTATTGGCCAAATGTATTGAAAAACTTAGTGTTTGGTCTCTCCTGTAAAATTAGTTTTGATGTAGATAACTGGTTTTCAAACTTCAGAGATTCAATTGTTTTGTTATTTATTAAAATATAAAATGTCAGACATTCCAAATGTTAAAAATCAAACAGTATTTTTCTCTTCCCATGTTATCTTCAATTTCATTTTTTGAAAGTTAGTCTTTTATGGCATTGATAGCTATAATGGTCCTCACTGCTATCGTATAGTTCACATCTCTAAAATGAATTTTACACATCCAATAAATGTCAAGAAGTATTTTCATGCCTTGAAAAAAGTCCTAGCTATATCTCTGTATATTAGTTTCTTCAGAACTATTGTTTTAAATCATCATTAATTCCTGTTGCAGCAATGACTTATCTTCTTAAATTTCTGCCGTTGAAAGTAGAGCAGCAACATCGCAGAGATTGATGAAAGTTTATCAGAATCATTCACTATTGTAATGATCATTCATACGTTATCATTGCGACGATTATAGTTGAAAGCTGCAAAATGAATCAACTGCTATTACTTTGATCCTCTCTTAAAAACTAAAGGATTGTGTAAAATTGTCTTTGTGTAATAATTTATCATTGTTAGTTGCTTTATCTCTTATGGCATTATGTGCATGAATTGCATTAGATTTTCGTTTGGTGAGCATATGTACCTGTATAAATTCTTGCTTTTCATTGATTGCCTAACCTAAGTGCAGATTATTGAAAAACAGGGCAATTCTCTTGAAATGTGCAATTTTTTCTCCTAAGCTCATAGCAACCTTGGAAAAATGTTTTGCATTTCTTTTTCTGTAATCATTAGTCATTTTCCAAGAAACAAAATGGTAGGCATTTAAGGGTACTAAATAATACTTATTTATGTAGAGGCTTAATATTAGCATTAAAATGTTGTTATCATTCACTGTTACTAGTCAGAATGTCTGTCTTTAATAGTCTGCCGATACAGCAAAAAAAAAAAAAAAAAAAAGAAAGCAGTAATAATGACAATAATAATGAAATGTATCTTTAAAATAGATTTTACAATACAATGCTTCAAATACCCTAATTGAAATTCAGTTTATTTTTTACTTGATTGCATACGTTAATATGTTTCTTGCATAGATAAAACTTGTCCCCAGCATTTTGCTTCATTACTATTCAACAGTTTTTATAGGCTTTCACAACCATTAGATGAAACTGGAAGCTCAAATCGCTTACAGTTTTAGTAGCAGCCACCATAACTTTGTTAGTGAAATAAGAGTTTTGTATGTAGAAATTTCTAAGCTTTCTGATTAGGTGTATTTAATGTTGAAGTGCACTGATGAATGCTGGTCACACAAAATGCAACACAGAGGGATATCATCCCAAAATTTATTTGGCAGATAACATGTTGTACAAAGATCAAACAATTAAAATTACAGCCTCTTGTGAAGCGTAGATGATGACAAAAACAGTAGTTAGTATTACGGCCATTGTTGGCTATAACTGCTGCCACAAGCCTCGGCATTGAATTAAAGAGGTTACGAATGTATCATTGGGGTACATCCAAAGCCTCTCTTTGGCGGTATGTGGAAGAGCGGTTCATGCGGCTTTCCCATATTGCCAAAGTTGATCTGGTGTAGCAGCGGGTGGTGTATCAGGGGCCAGTCGTTGTGCAAGCAGGGACCACCCATTTTCGATTGACAATAGACCAGGAGAACAAGCAGGTCAAAGAAGCAATTCAATCTGATGGGTAAAGAAGAACCCCTGAACGCTGTGTGTTACGTGTGGTCACATATTATCCTCTTGAAATATGGCTGATGGCAAGCGCTGAACGAATGGGAGAATCACGTGATAGACATAGGGTGTCTACTTAAGTAAAGATACATTATCATTATTTTTTTTCATATTATGTAACCTTTAGATTTTGCTTGTATTATATTGTTCCTTTAACGAACGCTAGATCCAGTTACGTAAGTATTCCTGGAATAGTAAATGGCATGTGTGGTGGGCATTGCCCATGACATCACAACTTCGGGAAAACACCTTACGTCGACCTTTCTAGAACAAATGACGTCACTTGCAAACCCTTCGGGCTTAACCACCGATCAGGTAGCATAGGTATGCTAATGTGATTCGGGATATAAGCATGGCTGTTATCAGTGGAGACTTCACTTCTTCTTGCACAGCCTCAACGCATTGTATCAAGTTCAGGCATGCCAACTTGCTGTTTGTTCAGCAAGCTTTGGCTGTTTGCGTCTTTGTTTTTTTTAGGATGTTAGTTACCCATTGAAGACTCTGTTCATTCATGAACGTAAAGTCGGGTCATTAGAGATGTAAACTAACTTATCTGGTTATCTAGGTCGATGGGGTTAGTTGCAATATTGTTCTACTACTTTTGTTGAAGGCATTTAGGTTTTTAATAAACTAATTGTTGTTAACTATACCTTTCGTCTCCAGTCATATTGATTCATGAACTTGAAGTTACACTCTGCTAAATTTATTATGCTGTTTGGGTAAGATTTCTGTTTAATCATACCTTCCAATCCAACACCACGAGCTCTAACAGCTCAGAGATGTAGCGCTGCTTGTTCAGTGTACTGGCAATGCATACTAGCAGCGAAATCCAATGCTACCCCCAACCTGGTGCCGGATGCATGGCCAATGTGGCGATGCATAACACAACAGTTCAGCAACTTCTCACCACAGTGTTTCTAAACTCGATTCTGACCATTGTGACGTTGCAGGCAGAAGTAGGATTCCTCATTGAGCAATTTTGCTCCATTTCATTGCCCATGTCATGGCACCAGTGGTGGCACAAATGCCTGTTTTTTTCAGTTAAGGGTAAACAAAGCAATGGACGCCTTGAATGGTTTGAGTGCACACCGAATGATGAACAACAGTCTAAATCTCTTATGTTATGGTTTGTGATATGATTCATTATTACCATGCTCACAATCTACCTGTTGTCACATGCATTAGTGAAAGTATCCGATTGACGCCGTCGTTTCCTCTTGCATCCAACGATTACAGATCCGCGTCACAGTTGCTTGGTTTTGTCTAACACGTTGTCCGATTTCTCTGACACAATCCTATTCTTTCTCAGTTGAATTCAGGTCAAAAGACGCTCAATGTCTTCCACAAAGCATTGGTAAACAGCTTACAAAAAAAAAGGCCATACTTCACATCGCCAATCTCTTCTCCCCTTATACAGCATTTGCAGGTGGTGCTACAGTCGCTCATGATATGTGTCTGAGCTGTTGCATATTTTTAGCCACAAATGTATGATGTTAATTTCACATGGTTTGCATGCTGCCTTCATGATGTTGCATTTTGTATTACTAGCAGTAAAAGTAGAAAAAAATTACATCTGTCATTTCCTTCTTTACTTATAATGAGTTACTTTTAACATTATTGAGCAAATATGTAATTCTTATGCAAAAAATAAGTGAACTTTGTTCAAAATATGTAAAACTTTAACGAAGGTAGCCCTATTGTCAGGTGAAATACGTTGAAACCATCAGTAAAACTACCCTAGTTTTTATAACTTTTTTGGCAATTTTTTAAGATGCTGTTTTAAACTCGGATCATTTTATTTATTTATTTCTTGCCTTTTATTTTTCATTGTTATGCTCATTCATAAACAGAATAAAGGATAAAGGAATAAGCTTTAGGTTAAAAAAAATATTTGGGGGAAAGCAACATTTTATAGGGTAAATGCAATGACCGACCGAGACCAAAAAAAATCTGTTTAGAGAACTTAGCCAACAATAGTTTGAAAAGCAGTTATTTATTGATTGGAAAAGCGATTTCGAGAAAATTTATATACATTCGAACCTTGTTAAACTGCCAACTCTTGTGACGGGTCGAAATTTGGCGGAAGTCGGACTGACGCTTAATCGAGTTTTCCCCAATCTTGCACAAATGCATGTTGTCATGAACATGTATGTGAAAACATATATTTTCCTTTCCAAATGAACCTTGAAAAATAACAGCAATTGTTTTTCCTGCAGCGCGTCACCGATGGTTGCTTGGCAAACAGTGGCAGATACACAAAGGGGGGGGGGGGGGGGCGAAATCGAATACTTTTTCAAAAATGTTTTTAATGAGGGTCTTTAATTATGTTTTTAGAATTTCAACTCCGAAAAAATTCCAGGGGAAAGCCCCTCAATCTCGAGTCTTTCGCCTAACATCAATAAAGACCCACTAACATACCACTTTTGAAGCTTCAATACTGAAAAGGTGAGGGATAGCTCCTGAACCCATCCTTTCCCTTAAAACGCTACCAAACATGACATTGCATTTCAAGGCTCCAATTTCGAACAGTTTCCGATGGAAAGTTTCAAACCCTGTTCCTTCCCAGTATGTCATAAAAAATGGTTTACACCTGCGTTTTCAGGACTATAATTTCGAAAAATTTCCGGAGAGGAGTCCCCCTGTCCTTCTTTCCTCATCTTTCAACATCAATCAAAGATCATCTAAAATAACGTTTTTGGAGCTCCTACATCGAAAAGTTTCTGGGAAAAAGTTCTGAGCCCCATGTTTTCTGCTACATCATTGAAGATGGCCTATAACTGCATTTTTAGGACTTCAACTCCGAAATTTTTTACCGGGAGAAAGAACCCAAACCCCCTGGTTTTTAGCATCACTAAAGATATCTAATATTACATTTTTGAAGCTCTAATATCCAGTGATGTTCCCATCAATTTTTCTGAGGGTATACTCTCCCAGTAATCCTTTATGCACAATATGTGTATGCAATCATATATGTAATATGTCATTATATGAACATTTTTTATGCTTGAGGGTACACGCTATGTGTCTAAAAATTATTTGGGAGTTTATGACATATGTGGAGTTATACCCTATGGTAACACCATTGCTAATATCAAAAAACTATTGGGGAGAATTCCTAAATTTCATCCTTTCCCTTCACAAAAAAAAAAAAAAAAAAAAAAAGATTGCAAACAATTGTGTTTTCCAAAATATACCCATAAATTTCAAACAAATTCTGGAGTGGGACCTCCAAATCTACTTTTTCTTATTAACCACCAAATATGGTCTAAAAATGCGTTCCTGACAAGAATTTTTGGAGGAAAGTCTGCAAACACTCCTACTTATGTGTGAATATTAAACAACTCAATTAACAAACAAATCCATAACTATCTTAAAATTTTACTTTAAAATGTAATTTTAGTATTTTTTGTACCTTTCTTTCATTACGTTTGGTACCTTTCTTTCTGAAACCTTCCTTTTATAAGGAAAAAGTTCAATTGAGGACCTGAATGGCTACTGAAAATACTTCACGAGTCCTCAAACGAATCAAAAGTTGAAGAGTTTAATTTAGATAATAGATCCATAATATTAGTAGAAATTCTTTTTTTTTTCAATTTTTTATTCTTGTGTCTGGTACTCGAAACATAACTTTCATTTAAACTCTTTGAACAATACACATTATTCGGGGAGAGAGAGAAATGCTTCAGTTCTTATTTTTTTTTCAATTTTATTTTTATTAGTCACTCCCCCCTCATAATGTATTACTCAATCGCCCCTCCCAACATGATCGTCTGGATGCACTACCTCCCGCCCCCAGAATTTGAAAGATTATTAGCAATAAAATGATGGCTTGCGGATTGATTTTTATTCTGAAACACTCAAATCAGAATTTCTTTGTGCATGTTTGAGATTGCTTAGATTGCTTTTGACATATTAGCAGAACAAAGCAAAGAGCATGATGTAACAGGTTTCTGATTAACCCATTTGTTGAAGTCTGCATATGATGTCAATTATAGGTATATCAATTATAGGTCTGCATATGATGTCCTCATCCCCCCTCCTCTCCTGGAACAGAAAAAGGAATAAAGAATTCTTTCATAGCTGAGCAGTGAAATGTCAAAATGAAAAGGTTGAAAGGGGTGGGAGAGCCGATAAGATCAAGTTAACACTCCTGGAGATGATAAAAATAACAATGTCCCTTAAGCACTGGGTGAAACAGGGGGCGAATTAAACAAAAAAAGAGAAAAGAAAGTTAGATACTTTTACTTATATAGTAGCTAATCTAGTTCCATTTACAGGGGTGCTCACCTAGGGAGGTGCGTCATGGTGCAGACTGTGCCATTGAAATTTCTAGGGCGGTTGTTTTGAGGGGTATTTTTAACTTTTTTGGAAGAGGGGCTCTTGGTTTTTTTTTTTTTGGTGGGGGGGGGGGGGTCTTTGTGACATTTAGAGATTTGGGGGGGGGGTGCGCCCTTGCTCTTCGGGGGTGGGTGTGGACACCCTTGCCATTTATATGGAACTTATTGGCAGGTGTCTGTGACATTTCATGGCTTCCGTTTGTGCCTCGTTATGGACATTCAATCTCCTAAATGGCTTATGTCCAAGATTGAATTGTTTGACACGGTCTTTCAAGATGGCGGCTTAAACAGTTATATTATGATACCGAGAATGCAGTTTCCGTCAAAAGTCATTGGCAGTTGGCGGACAGCGGGGGTGGCGGTTTAATGAAGGAATTTGTATTGTATTCTAGGGATGTGTCGTTCATGAACAACTGGGTCGAAAAGAACGAATCCTTAAAATGAACAAATCCATTCGTTCACCTAAAAAATGAATCAACGTTCTTTTGAATGGTGAGCAATTTGGAACTGATTTGTATGTATTGATGCACTTGTGATAAAATCGATTTTTTTTTTGAATTACATTCATCTTTAAATTTTAATATCTCATCAATCTCAAATTTTCTTTTTCTCAGTGCAGTACAATACATTCATTTCGAACCTTTTTACTTTCTGCTTTATTCAACTTTTTTCTTTAACCGTCGCAGTTCATATGCAATTTTCTGATGAATCCATTAGTAATGTTTTGCGTAACTCGTTTAGGCTACTATAAAATGTTTGGAATTTCTACTCCCTGTCCCATGCCACCTGTTAATATCTTATCACACTTTCTGTCTCCCAAATTATTTCTAAAAATACCTTTTATCACTTTTCTGGCGATCCTTTTGTCTTCTATAACATCCCTCCTCTCAACTATCATCTGTATTGATTTTGCTTTATTTTTAACTTGCTTGGCGACTTCTAAGTCATCTATTTTACATTCAATATCTGGAGAGGATTATTATTGTTCATATATGCACACATATTATTAAGAAATTTTTAATTTTCCTTAAAACAATTGTGTGTAAAAATACCTTTTTTTTTCTTATTAAAAAAAAGGTATTTTTCTTTCAAATAAATAGTTTTTCGTATGAACACAAGTTTTTTTTTTTTTTTTTTTTTTGACTTTAGATAGTTCTACAATGATGTTTTAAGAGGGAAAACCACTTTGAGCCAAAGTAACCCAAACACAAGAGTAACATTGGCCCAAATAAAAAACAATTAAAAATGGTAATAATGCTTTGAAACAAAACCATTACTATTCAAAAATTTAAATTAAGAGAATTTTAGATGTGCAAATAAAGTTTCCAAGGCTTGGAAAAATGAATTTTTAAAAAAATATTGAGAAAAGAAGGAGAAAAGTTCAAAAATGTGGGCCAAAGTAGCCCGTGTTTACAGTACTGATCTAATGAAACATTTCGAATGTACGTAAGTATGTCGCACTGAGAGATCCCCTGCTACTTATTTAAATGAGTGAAGTTGTTCAAATGAACGAGTTGAATGAACAGATAAAAAAAAAAGAATGATCCTCTAATGAACAGATCATTAAAAAGAATAAAATTGCCCACATCTATTGTATTCCTATACAGAACATTTTTTTCAGTCTTTCTTGGTGAATTAAGAGGGTGGTGGTTTGTTTTGGGGTCAGTTTATGAGGTTCAACTGTATAGAACTCTGGCAATTATTTTTTCCAAAAAAAAAAAAAAACAATATTTTACAGAACCCTGCAACCCCCACTCCCCTGACTACAGCACCGTCTAAAATGGGAGTTTTTTTTAAGTTTAAGTACATTATTGAAATAATGATTTTTTTCCCCCTGTCATTTGCTGAAAAGCTCAAACTCAAGATATGAATTTGCTATTTTATACCCCATTAAAAAGTAATTTGTCAAATTCAAAACTTAAATAAATGTATATCATTCAGTAAATGAACCTTCCTTCTTTTATACACACTCTGAACAGTGCAAAACATTTCTTAAAGTTTTTTTTTTTCTCTTCTTTTTCATTTTGACATTTAGTTTTTTTTTTTTTTTTTGGAATAAAGTGGTAAACCTCCAAACAACAAATTTGAATTCATGGCTAAGTCAAAATTTTAGATGCTCAACATAAAGTAAGTAAACTAAAAAAAATAACATTTTTGATATTAAATCTAGAAATTCATCAGGATTTTATTATAAAACAGAGTAATGAGTATGAATTTTCCAAAAACACTAATCTTCATTTTTTTAAAAACGCAATTGAAATTTTTTCCAAAAGATTTTGTTAAATTAATAAATACAATTAAGCTTTTAATACTAAACATTTTTATTTCGACTTAAAACAATTAAAAAAATGGACACGGTGACTTTTTAAAAATTATTTATTAAATTCTTTGCTATATTTACAATGTGTACCATGTACCTATGCACAATTTCATAAATTTTACAAATGTTTTCATTTTAAATAAAATTGCACTCAAATTAGATTCACTAACATTTCTAACACCATTTATACAATAATTTACAATGGAAATTTCAAGCTGTAACATTTATACATACTATTCAGGGGGAGGTGTGTCTGGTAGAAGACTGGATAATTCTTCCATCAGATGACTCTGATTTCTCAGTAAAGATTGTAGGGCATTTATCACTTCTGCTGAAGTAATGCCTTTTTGGAGCCTAAGCTGCCCAAATGTTCTTAAGATTCTTACAAGATGTTGAGGCTGGTTGCTAAAGTGAATCTGAAAAAAATTAGTCAAGTTTTTTTGAAATTCTGTATAAGTTAATATACAACAAAATTAAATTTGTCAAAAGAAACAAGTTTTTAATAACATTTTGAAATCAATTCAAAAAATACAGCATCATTGATCAGAAAAATATCAACAGGTCTATTTAGAAAAAAAAAAGAAGTTACCTCAACTTTTCTTAAGAATTCTCGTACTTTGCGAAGCATGGTAAACTCTTTGTATTTTCCACAAACTTTAGCTTGCTCAGGACTCAAAAATGCAATAAAATCATCCGCCAGACCAGGATAGTTTTTCAGAATGTCTTGTAATTCAAAATACAACTATATTCAAACGAAAAAACTTTGTTCATTTATTTGTTTCATTAATGTTAGATTTCATGAATCATAAAGAAATAATTGAAGAACACATGCTAAATTGATTATGGAAGAATCATTAACCCCTTGAGGCATAGTGGCTTTGTTTGAGATTGTAATAACAATAACAATAAGGTGTGTCATAATTATATATTGTATGAATGGCAAGAGAGTTGTTGGCTGTGTAACCTTATTAATTTTTACATATTTGCCACCACAAAATAGTAAAGATCAAGGGGGGGGGGGAACCCTTACCTTCAGAAACAATTATCCCAGTTTCTCACAAAAAAAAAAGGTGTAAAATTAATGACATTTAGTCAACTTTGGTTAAAATGACATTGGAGGATTTGCAAAGTTTATGACAGTAAAATTGAACAGACGTAATAAATAACGTTAACTTTAGAGATTGCAATAAAATCAAAATCTTTCACTGACATAACTTAAGAAATTACAAATTGCTTCTCATAAAATTCATGAAGTATGTTTTTTATTCAGGATAGGATCATGTTATCACTTTTCATTTTGTACTCAGACAAATAAATAAAGTAAATATGCAACAGTATTTTTCTTTGTACAGCAGGATAAAGCACTAAAATAAGTCATTTTGATTTAAATGATATGTTTTTTTAGGAAAAAAAACTAGCTTTACTATACATATTCATTAACTGAAATCTATTTTTTCTTAAAATTAAGAAGTTATTACTATAATTTAATTACAGGCAGCATACACTTAACTAATAAAACATGTTACCTAATAAAAGTCATTGCAGAATGAAGTACAATTTTAAATATCCATCAGCAATGCAAGACATTGGTTTTGAAAGAGTTAATTTACAGACAAAGACATGCGTTTACTTATGTTAGCTAAAACAAGTGCACTTAGTGTTACTGATATGAGCAATTAAATTTATGATTTATCAGTATTAATGATTAACATTGATAAAAGTTTCCATATTTACTTAAAACACATTCAATCTTTCATGCAACTCCTAAGACAGATTATGCTTAACATATACAGTCTCTAGATTCATACTAATCCACAAAACATTTAGAAACAATAGAGCAAAGAATTATACTATACCTTAACAGGAGATTTTGCACTGTGTTGATACTTGCACAGAGCTTTTAAAAACATTTCACAAGTTTCCGGATCAGCTTTTAAAGCTTCAGTGACTCTTAAAAGATAAGAATTTGCAAAAAGAGCTTCTCTTTCTTCTCTCTGTAATAAATTAAAACTTCAGTGTTAAAACAATTAGTCAATTAATGTTTCTTATAGTCACGTTAACGTTACAACAATCACTTCTTATTAAAAAGTCTAGTAGCAGAGACACCAGCAAGTTGCGACATGCGTCGCAGATTCTTGAGAAAGCCTGTAGACTATTTTTTAGTTGAAGGAGGAAAAATTTAGAGGAAAAAATTAAGAGTAAAAATTTTTGAATTTCAGCGAATGAAGCCGTTGCACTGTATTCTCTGAGATATAACTCACAGGTACTATGTACTTGTAGTTTTGAAGTTTAGCATCTTATTTTCAAGCACTTCTTGGAGGCAATTTAGAGTTTATGGTTAATATGTGTCAGTGTATCCCACACATTACATTGCGTGGCAAAAAAAAAAAAAAAAAAGAAAAACATTCAAAATGCTTTTGATATAAATTATATCAGAAAGTAATTCTCACTGATTCTTACCTAAAATGAACCCCTAAATCCAAATATGACCACTGTTTTCTCCCTTTACATCCCCCTTTTTGGAAAAGAAGTGCTTCTTTCCCACTTTTTGGAAAAGCCCCACAATTTTTTTCAGTTTTTGACAGAAGCTATTATTTTTCTTTTTCTTCTTCTTCTTTTTTTTAAAGTAAAACTTTTTTTGGATATGGAGCTTAAAGGAGTGAGTCCTATACTCTGGCTTTATACCAAAAAATAACGGAAAAAATTGAAAACAAACCCCTAAAAAACAGATTGGTTTTGATGATTTAAAAAATATTTAAGGGGGAATACCCCCATGAATTTTCCTAACTTGCTTCAAATGTTTTTTTTTTAACTTAGCACCTCTTTAGTCTCACATAAGAGTGTCAATGGCTAATATAACACTCTATTTCCCTCCAAATAAAAATACTATGAAACTGTCGAAAACAGGAAAAAAAAAAAAAAAAAAAATGGGGGGGGGGGGGGGAGGGGGCACCATTTCCAAAAGGTGGGAGGTGTAGGTAGGAAACATTGATCATATTTAGATTCAGTGGGTCACTTTGCATGACAATTAGCAAGAATTATGTCCGAAGCATTTTGAAGGTATTTTTGAATTTTCAATCTCGGACACAGACTGATGGACAAAATTCTGCTACCGGGTAAATTAGTGTTATTAATAAGAAAAAATCAAATAAGTTGTAGATTGAAACATTTCATAGTTCTTAAACTGCAAAACACTTATTCATTACCGTAATACATGAAAGTTTTTCATTTGTTGCAGTGGCATGAGGCATATAAATGAGGTATTTAACAACTGCCTTTAAATTGTTGTGTATTTAGGCTTGTTTGTAAAAAGGTTTGACCAAAATCTTCCTCATGTTTTTTTTTGGGGGGGGGGGGATTTCTTTTGTGAAAGCATTGATTCATTTTGAAAAAAAAAAGGATGTATGAACTGAGACAAAATATAATTGAAATATTACCTCGTACACAATGAAAAAACATAATACATTGAAGAATTCAAAAAAAAAAAAAAAAAAAAACTTTACTATTCAATGTATTAATTCATAAAAGAAATTATCCTCTTAAGATGGCCCACATTTATGAGAAGTTGTGACTCAAATCAGTAAGTCATACATAAATTACATTAGTAATCACAAAAATATTATACTAATGATTTCTTTTTAAAAAACTTATTTTTTTAACATACCTTCAAAACCTTTAGCAACACCTCTTCGATCAAAATAAGTTTTTGATTTGTTGCAAAAGAGTAACTCAAGAACTTAAAAACATTGAAACAAACTGTTGCATGTCTTTTTTATTTTTATTTTTTGAACTAATGTCCCATTCCACATGATTATAGTATCAATGCACAGATAAATTTTAGAGCACAAATTTCATATTTTTTTTTATTTTAACATTTTTCTTCAATAACAAAATATGAATAATTAGTTTCATTAAAAAAAGAAAAAGAAAAATTGTTTTTAGCATATATATTGAAACAAATGTAAGTTTAAAAGAATCCTTTCCTCAAAATGTTAATAATTTAGCATTGTGTAAAAGTAACCTTGAGACAATGAAATAATCAATTACATAATTATTACTGCTCTATACCATTGCATTTAAATGTTTTCTACCTTGTAAATATATCTTATATTCAGCAGAGGTGCGCATCCTCCCTAAGAGCAATACCTCCCAACCAATACTATGGAGATCACTAAAGAATGAACCCTTACTAAAAAATGGAAATAGCATTCGTAAAAACACCACTCATAAAAATTTAAATTCTGCAATCTGCACCATGACCTACCTGGTGAGCACCCCTATATTCAGAGAACATTAAAAAGGGTTAAAAATTGAAGTACTTGGTAAGCAATGGGAAGGGGAAGGTATATCATTTTGGAGTCAAATTTGGTACATTGTAATGATGTGAGTAGTATTTCTCCATGCTCCAAATTGTATGCAACAAAACTGGCAGGTCAGAAAGATCAATAAAAGTAAAAAATAATTTGTTAATAGAGATCATTCCTAAGAAAGGCATAACGTTAAGAATTTACACACATACACAAGGATACATATTCATACAAGTTACATGTTAGTACTACCATATTTTCCTGCTTATTATCCGTGGATTATCTAAAAAGTGAAAAATTGATGAGGTGTGGATTATGTGCTGCGGCAGATTGTCTGCTCTTTTTCTTCCTCAACGCCAACGCATTAAACCTCAACTTTCAGCAGGATTCACCAATAGAAACCGTTTCCGTAGCCTGTATGGTTGTTTATTTTACATAGCTTGAATTTTCCTCTGATACAATTTAGGCTGTGTAAAATAAACAACCATGCAATCATAGTAAAAGCAGTCTCCATTAGCACCAGACTAGTCCATCTGCTCCTTTGTCTTGACTCTGCCTTTATGTAATTCACGTACTGTAATCACAATTTCAAGGAGAAATAATTACTGTTTAGATTAATTTTGATTATACTTTATTAAAACTTCACATGCTCTAATTTGGTTGCTAAAATTGTATGTTAAATCAAAATAATTTCTGTTTTTTGACATTGTATTATCCGTAGAGTATACAGCGGCGCGGAAAATACAATTTTTGCTTTTCTTATGTTGATTTTAGAATCTGCAGATTATATGCTGCCACGGATAATACGCACGAAAATATAGTACTTATTATCATACATTCCACAACATGAATCTCCAAAAGTTTATAAGAAAATATTTTCCAACTTACCTTAGGATCATTTTCAATTAAATTTGGTTGTAAAAGAGCTAACGAGGATTCCAAATCCCTCTGCAATCTGTTTCTCTTTTTACTTGTTGACTGTTGTTTTTTGCAGATTGTAGTACTAGCAGCCATTAAAGCGACTAAGTCTTGTTCATCATCGATGGCTTCTTCATCAACTTCATCACATATTTCAGCTTCAGCTTCATTTGATTTTGAAACTGAAGGAGCTAATGAAGCATTTAGTTCATTCACAGGAGCACGTAACTTTGTTTGTGTAGCTACTTTATTTGAAAATGATTTATTTACAGACGAACACACTAAATTTGGTTCTTTATTAGATTGTTGATTATTTACCTGCTTCATTTCTTTTTTAAAATTGGATGCAGTAGCTGTAGATGGAACAGACTTTAAGTCATGTGAAGGAAGCTCCTGTTTTATATCTACAGCAACTGGTTTAGGCTTAATTGGAAGAGGTTTGTTATTTGGTTTTTTGACAAAAGTTGTACACTTTCTTTTACAAGGGGAGGCAGAATTGAATGGCACCATGGAAACAGAGCGTCTTTGCTGTGAGTATTTCTTCAGAATAGGAGAAATCTGCTTTAAAGGAGAAAAGTGCAAACCACGAGGTAATATTGGACAATATTTTCTTTTACTAGGAGGTGGTGTATCAAAAGTTGGAGCATTAAGTGAATTCTTTTCTGCAGCTGGAGCTATTGGTGTCACTGTTGTGCAAAAAGGTTTCTGAAAATGTTTAAAAATTAATACACAGTAATAACATGTACATTTAAATGATTAATTTAAAATGATATAATCTTTTTCTTTCAAGAAATTACTTCAGTAAAGAAAAATGAATAAAGCGTATTTAAAATATATACATATACACTAAGCCAACAAAAATCATGGGATACCTACTAATATTGTGTCGGACCTCTTTTTGCTTGGTGAAATGCAACACCTTGACATCGCAAGGACTCAACAAGTTGTAAGTAGTTCCCTACAGAAATAAGGACCTATGCTGCTGGTATAGAAGTCCATATTTACAAAAATGTTGCTCTTGCAGGATTTTTTGCAAACTAATCACTTGATTATGTTCAATAAATAATTAATGAAATTCCTGTTGGGTGATTAAGGGACTAAATCAATTGCTGGAAGTCCAAATGTTTTTGTAGCATATTGGGATTGTTAGAGGACGGAGAACAGGGCACATCCCTAAAATTTCAGTGCTGGATTCACGATTTTTTGAACCGGGGTAAATGCTGCAGAAAAAAGTGTGACATCATTTATGGACATCTCCCAAAAGGGTTTCAGTCGAGGCGCCCCAGGTAATGCCAGAAAGCCTCTTTAACAAATTGAGTCTACTGTTACTCTTTTTAGTGATTTCTTCCCTGGGTTTTTTCCATAAAAAACACCAAGGTAACAACAAAAAGTGCTCACTTGATTTAATGTCAGATTATCCAGGGTGGCTACAGGAACTGTGTAAAACAGTTCCCAAAGTTTTCATTGATTTCCCTGATTAAGCTCCTCAAATTTCCCCGATTTGTGTTACCAATGATAATGGTTTCCTTTCTTTGCCCCAATAGAAAACCATTGTATATTAAATAAAATATAGTGTTTAAAACGCTTTAAACTGTTAATTTAAAATATATTTTGAAAAGATGCTCCTTTTTAGCCTACTTTCCCAGTAAAAGTCAGAGAAAGAAGAAAAAAGCATGAAAGAAGGCTTAATGCATCTTAAAAACATCCCGAAAAACAAAAAAAAGTCATAAATAAATAAAATAGTTAAATAAATATTGAAAAATTAAAAATTGGAAAGTAGGGTATTGAGATGGGGAAAAATGTCTGTCTGTCCCCCCCTAATAACTTTTGAATGAATAGTCCGATTCGAACAATTTTTTTTTGTTAGAAAGATCTCGGCGAGAACATCCCATTCCCATAATTCATTTTTTGATTTGAACAATTTTTCGTTCAATTTTGAACAGTTCAAAAAAACTTAACATTAGCGCCTACGGGGAAATTCAAATCAAAAATAAATCTTGAACTTAGAGGCGAAGTGGTTCCAAACAAACTTTATAGGGAAAAGCTTTTGATGAAAAACATGTATAGAAAATATCTTTTTGATTTGAACAAGTTTTCGTTCAATTTTGAACAGTTCAAATCTCTTAACATTAGTGCCTACGGCAGCGGTTCCCAACCTTTTTGATTGTTCGGCCCACCAGTTTTGTAGAAAACACGATTAAGGCCCACAAACTACTATACATTACTTGTACAGCCAAAATTTACTATCTGGAGGGTGCCTGTTCATAACTGCACTTAAGTGTGAATAATATACCGTATTAGGACTGAAAGTGCGTTAAAAACAAGAGTTCTGGAGATGTTAATCCCTTTTTCCCTTTATATTGCATTACATATATAAATACACTGTGCAAAAACAATTTTCAAAATATTTTTCAAGGAAGAAAATAACTTTATTGCATTCACTTAGCTGGCAGAGCTGTAAGGAAACTCAAAAACAAGTCCTCAAAGTTAAAGCTCCATGGGATTTTTGGCATTGTCTTTCCTCTACGATAGAGTTGATATCTGGATTGAAACTGAATGATTTTAGTCTCAAATAATTCGCAACATTCAATGCATTTCTATATTTTTTTTTTTAAACTGCAATGAAAAGTCTCATTCAAATAGGTACGTTGTCGAAAAACCCCTCAAGTGCCTCAATTCATTTTTGCCAGAGTTCAGCAAAAGAGGATCATTTTTAACTTGAAGCTTGAATCTAATACTAGCTTCTTTGGCAATTTTCATTAAAGAAGTTTCTGATTTATTAGGTTTCATCTTCAATTATAGGGGAAAGTTCCTAAGAAATATAAGAAATCTTAATCCTAAAGTTCCTTATTGGCGATGAGCCAGGAGAGTTTTTGAGTGATAGTATATTTAATAAGTGAATTTTCGCGAAAAACGGAAATTAAGACTACAAGTTTTATCTTGATTCAAATTCCCGACCAGTGTCCACGGCCCAGTAACATGCTGTTCGCAGCCCACTTGTGGGCCGCAGCCCATGGGTTAGGAACCGCTGGCCTACGGGGAAACTGAAAGTCAATGTAGATTCCGTACTTGAAGGCGGATTTACTTCAAACAAAATTTGTTGGAAATAGCTCTTGACGCCAAACTCCAGACATCGACTCCGAGAATTTAGGGGCACTTGACTCCGACTCCTGTGCTCGACAAATAATCGGACTTCGACTCCCCGACTTCGTAGCTTTGGCAAAAATTTATACACGGAGGACAAATGACTGACTCCGATTCTTAGATATTCGACTCCGAATCTTTTACCCCAAAATGAGATTGACTCCGACTCCGCAACTATGGTTTTGACTGTGAAATAATTATTATTGATTTGACTTGTTTTTATTCTTACGCTAAAGTTTTAATTTAGGCATTCAGTTTTCGGCGAATAAACTCGAAGACATTTATGCTTCTACATAAAGATATGCGAAGATGATTTTTTTTTTTTGACAATGAAAATTATTTCTTTAAGTTGACATTTTATTATTTTTTTCAATTTTTTAATTTTTTTATTCAATTTTTTAAGTGCATTAATTCATTTAAAAAATTGTTTTTGGCAACAGGGGAAAAGAAACGATTTTTTTTTTTTGATATGATGTATTTATTTTAATGAGCTTATTAATTTTAATTATTGTTTTTTCGTTTTGAAAGCTATTAAAGATTTTTTTAATGGAAAAAAGTGTATTAGCTGCTTTGTTTAAAAGTTGCTGCTATTTTATTTTTTCGTTTTTTTTTCGTTTTTTTTTTTTTTTTACGCATCTAATTTTTTTTTAGATAAGTGAGGAATATTTTATTCCTAGAAATCAGCTTAAAGTATTTTGAAAATATGTTTGAAAACATTTGCGATTTTAGCTATTTTTGAGAATATTGATCAGGTACTAGAAAGTAGTATGGGTATACGGGAAAGTAGGCTCGTCTAGTTCTAGACAGAACTTCTTGTTTTAGTAAAAATAGTACATTAAATTATCTACAGGAAATATTATAGGAAATTTAAAACAAATACTTTACTTCCAGTAACCAATTTGCATGAGAATTCTAAGAAATTATTAAAAAAACTCTTAAAGACATATCTAATCATGATAAAACTAAAAAGTTTATATAGCAATAATTTCGAACTAAATTTTCAAGCAGTATAATTATTGCTGTAAGAATAACAAGTAATAGTGAAAGTATAGAAGTAATGTAGCTTTATTACATAAATAATAGATATATTTATGTAAAACAAATTGAAATCTTTTAATCATATTGAGCTATTCTCTAAGCAAAAACTTTGGTTCTAATGAATGAATATAGCATTTTGACGTTTTTTCTTTTAATGAAAATATTTACTGATGTGAAAAAGGTAACTCAATTTCAAATGATTTCATTCTTTGTTCAAAAAGAATCTTAGATTACTTGGTAACAAACACCGAAATGCAAAAAACTGTCAATTAATTTCAAAACATATATGTATATAACTTGGTTTTAAAATATAAGAATTTTAAAGCCTGAAAAAAAAATCCTATGTATAATCTGAGCCGACAGCGAACAATACCATGGCAAAAAACAAAATCTTTCTTTTTGAATTGGGATTACAGTATACTAATTAGTAATTACTTTAAGACAATAAGTAAAAGCAAAGGAGCTAAGGCATTAAAGATGGCTTTCTCTTTGCCTGTAGGGTTGTTTATTTTACCTAGCAATGTAGCACGGAACGCATGAAAGGAAAACTCAAGCTACGTAATAAACAGCTTTACAGACACAGAAGCGATCTTTGGGGAAATTTCATCCTGTGGTTAATAAGTTAAAATTCAATACTTTGATGTTGAGGAAAAAAGATGCATAAATATACAGCAGTATATAACTGCACCTCATTAATTATATTTTTTTAACAGATAATTGCCGGAAAATGCATAGAGAATTAGGGTACTTAATTTTGCAAAGCAAAAAAAAATATTTTTTTTATTCATTTAATTAATTTTCCTTTGAATGCTTGTTATTTTTTTTGAAATTTCCTGATTAACAAAATTCTCTGACTTTTCTTGGATCTCCCTGATCTGTCCCCACCTTGTTATCGTAATTGACACTAGTAAGGAACTGTTTAGTTGACAAAGTGAACTGTTGACAAGCTTGTACACTCTTAAGATTTTCTTAGCACCAGTTTTTAAGGTACTTTTAAGTATCATTTATAGAATGATTAAGGTCTGAAAGATCATTTCCAGCGGCGTAAATAATTTTGTCATTATAAAAAGCTAGAAATTCGATGTTTGGAGTTTTGATAAATTAGAATAAAGTGAAATTTCCTTCACCCCCAAATTAAACAATAAAGAATTTAATTAAAATAATGATTACAATTAGAAAAAAAATGAAAATCCATGCTCCTCTGAGTAAAAAAGAATGTCATAACACAGGCACAAAAAAATCACATCCTTGCAATAAGGATAACAGTTTTTAAGAACACTCAGCAGAATCATACCAATTTAAACACAATTAAATTAATTTTATTTGAAAATATATATATTACTGTACCATCCATGCAGGTAGAATTTCAGGAGGCAAATCTTTTGGAGCCTTAACCTTCTCAGGATCAAACAATCTGATGATTCTTGGAAAAGTAGGAGCTACTTTGTAAACATGATAAAACTAGATGGGAAGAAATTAAAAGAGAAACATCAAAAAAGTAACAGAGGTTTGTGGCATGATTATCAAGCATAAACTACAATCTACTGATAAATCAAACATTGCTCATTTCATTTGTTTTCACTGAAATGGAAGATGGGGTCCATGTAACTCAGAATGTATGTTCTATTTTCATTGTAGGCATACTTGCCAACCTTTGAAGGAAAAAAACAGGAGATTCCTCTATAGGTACCTAGATAGGTGATTCACTAGCGACATATCTTCACAACAGAATAATTAAATTATGCTTTTAAATAACATGAATACTAAATTTAAAGTGAAATGGGGATTTTTTGCAGATGCAAGCTAATTGGTAGCAGCAAATATATATATATATATATATATAAATATATATATATATATATATATATATATATATATATATATATATATATATATATATGCTGCAAAGAAAAAACCAAATAACAAGGAGTGAATTTGCTTAAAGTTTTGTACATTTCCCATTCTCTACGAAAAAGTAGCTATGAAAAATTACTCAACTCCGGGAAAAATAAAATCAATATAAAATGAAAATAATATATCAAATAAGTAGGTACAGGGTAGCATATGTTGAAATAACTTCAAACTTTCAAAATCATTGAAATATTTTCAAGATGCAAAAGGATTGAAATCTGCTGCAATTTTCGGCAAAGCACGTGCTCCTTTGAGCATGCAATGTGGAAAGCTCCCAAAAAATTAATTTTTATTAAATGAGGTATTAATTGAAAAAAATTCTTATTCCCTGGCATTGGTAGACTAAAAAAGGGCGCCACCTATTGAGAAGAAAGTGAACTTTTTGATGATTGACTTCAAAAACTGCAAAAACGGGAGAAATCGTAAAAAATGGGAAATCGGGAGATGGAAGCAAAAAACAGGAGCCTCCCGTTAAAAACAATAGAGTTGGCAAGTATGTTGTAGCTTTATGATAAAACAATGTTAGATTTAACAATGCATCAACTGAGAACATGCATAACGCATAAATTGATTTCCTTTGATAAGCTATAAGATCGTAAAATTAATTTATTTATTGATTATCCCTTCAACTAAGTGTCAAAAAAAAATCTGACTAAAAATGACGCCTGATCTTTAATTGTTTTAGATTTTTCATACAAACCTTTGCAGAAATATGTAAATAACTAATACCTACCATCAAGTAACTCATCTATAGAAAAAATAATCATACACAACACTGCATGAACATTTAACACATCTGTTTTACTAGACATTTTAGAACAATAAAATATTTTATTTTTCCAATGTTGAGGTTAAAATTCTTTGAAAAACCAAAAACGATAAAATATCATTCTAAAAAGCAAAATATAAAACTCACCTTACAAATAAGAA
Organism: Uloborus diversus; assembly: GCF_026930045.1. Classification (NCBI taxonomy): domain Eukaryota; kingdom Metazoa; phylum Arthropoda; class Arachnida; order Araneae; family Uloboridae; genus Uloborus; species Uloborus diversus. The sequence goes on along the minus strand of NC_072736.1, from coordinate 91,557,313 downwards.
CTATTTTGTATAATAGATGTACAATACTATTCAGCATGTAATATCTGAGACTATAACCATACACTTAGGTTGGGAGTGATAATATACATCAGGGTTATTTTCATAATTGAAGACAAGGGCAAATCCAGGGGGGATTTGGGGATGAAACCCCATGAAACTCAGGATTGAGATCTAGGTGCAAATTTGAGTGCATTTATAGTACATAGAAATTAATATCTGGAAAGGTACCAGTAAATTAAAACTGGTCCACAAGAACGCTAGTTTTTGCCAAGCTCATATGCAACAAATTTTTCATAGCTTGTCAGCCAATGCCTTATAAGTGAATTTATTGTTGCCATATATTTTTTCAAATAAAATGATAATTTTTGTTTACTAACATTCATATTTTCCCCAAAACAAATTGTTTGAAATGAATGGTTCCATGAGAAATAATTGAGGTGTCACTGCAACAATAAATAAATGTATATGATATTTAGCTTTGAATGAACAGTTGAGGTGAATGTTGAATGAATTGAAAATACTTGTTTTAGAGTTCAAAAAATATTGAAAATATTTTAAACTTTAAACATGATGTTACAATACAACCATACTGCTGAAGCTTCCAAAATTATTGAATCAATCATGTAGATCAATTTTCAATAACAATCATAAGAAGAAAAAAATATATCATTGAAACTGACACAGACATGTGATGCAATACTAAGAGCTAATGTGAAAGACTTTCAGTTTGTTAAAATTTCTTTCTTGTTAAATGAAGACATCCAGTGAGGAAATAAAAGTTTAGGGGAAAAAATGATGCATTTTCAATCGAAAATTTAATACAAGTGTTGTTAAACGAAACTTTGATGACAGAAACATAATTCGGAAGTTTATATTTAGTTTACATTTCAATCACAATAATACACATAATGTTTGAGAAATAGAGGATGATGATTTTTGTAAAACATCTAGCACCTTATCACGTTACTTCCGGAAGCCTTTTTCTAAGTTTTTCTTCTTCAACATAAAACTACTATGTATTTGAAATAAACTGTTTTCCAAATGACAGCTCTCATTTTTTATTTAGTTATTGATAACAAGTATTTTACTTCTCATCCTTCGATTTTATTTGATAACCAATATTTTACTGCAACTGCTACTAAAATAATCATGTTAGATTTAAGATTCAAAAGAGTTGTATGATCCTTACACCCTGTGTAATGAAGAGTTGTAAAAGCAATAAATATTGTTTGAGAGTGCACATGAGGCTCAATAGGTTACTAACCTAAAGCACATATTCAACATTAAATTCTCCCAAAAGTAGGGGCTGTTAGTTTTAGGTACTTTAGTAGCTGAAGATGCCTCAGCAACGGGGCCCAAGGCAACATTGAAGCCAGTTTTATACACATGTTTTTCTAAGCTGGATAAAATGAAGAAGGCGGACTGTGATATAATCTAGCAAGAAAGCCGGTCAATAAATGTGAGGTCGATGACTTTCAAGAAGAAAATATTTCATCAAAATTTTGCGGGAGAGGAGTTTCCACTGATTGGGGGATATCTCACTAAATATCTCACAAAAATATAATGTGATTGTCACAGATTTGTAATGTGTACATATACAGCATGTATACAGAATCTTAAAAGAGAAATTTTGCAATTTTTTTGGAATCTAAAAATAGCTTTGTTGGCACTTAAAACAATCTTAATATTTGTAAATATCAGTTGTATACTTTTATGAGGAAAATATCTTAAAGCGTATGAAGCCTCACTTTCCTGTTTCCAACAACTAAAATGCAAAAAAAAAAAAAAAAAAATCATTTCCCACAAAATCTTAATTTAAAAAATAAGGAAAAACAACACCTATTTCAGTAACATTTATTTTTATTGAAATACTCTAAATCTTAAAATAAATAACAATGTAATTTAATTCTTAACACAGTGAAGAAACAATTTTACTTTGTTGACTGTTAGAGTGAGGAAAAAAGTTATATAGTATTACAAAGATTTGAGGAGGGTTTTTTTTCTCCTGTAACACTGGCAGACATTTTTCACAACCTATACAAAACTTTTGTTATTTTTTCCTTGCTTTCATGACCAATTCTTTTTGGGGCCTTTCAAGATCTGCCAGCACTACGATATACAGCAAAATATTTTCAGTGACGTAAAGATCTGTTCCAGGACATAGCAAAAGTTTCTACTGCTGAGGAAGAGAATTTTAAATTCAAACAAAAATTATTTTTACAAATCATTATGAACAAAAATACCTTAATTGGATTACTAAGTGACATTTTGTGGCATCTCGAATTTTTTATTCGAATTTTAATCTGCCTCTCAGTTTTAGCTGGCATCATAAGAGTCATAATATTATATACAGGGCATGATGTTGATGAAAATTGCTCTAACCCAAGTGCAATGAGACTGAAAAAGTTAAAAATTATTATTATTAAAATAAGTTTTAAAAAGACAGGAAAAAAATTTAGTATGCATTTCTTAACTACAATACATTTTAAGAAAACAATTAAAAGATGATTAAAGCATACAATTAAAAAAAAAAAAAACTGAAATACTAAACCTTATTCACATGAATCAAATGCTTGGAAAAACAAATACATATCGAGCACACTAAAAGCTATGTTCATGAGCAGACAAAAAAAAAAAAAAAATGTACAGCAAATAAACTGTAGTGAGAGTAGATGTTTGCTAAACTTCAAGATTTAATGACAGTTTGAATTCTGTACGAGTGTTACCAATGTATAGTACAGGGTTTCCCAAAGCAGATGCCACAAGGACAGGCAAGGGCTGCCACAAAAAGTCCATGGTATCAATGTATGATAGAGATAGACTAAGGCAGGGTTTCCAAAACTGTATAGCCAACGGAACCCTTTCATAGACCAATAATTAGTGAGAAGCCTTCCCCCCAAAGAGCTCGACGGCAGAAGGGGGCACCCCTAAATGATGTCACTCCCCTCCCCCAAACTTAAAAGAAATGTTGCGACTTTTTTTTAGGCAACTGGAACACTCTCTCTGAAATAAAGTGTTCCAAATGTGTTTCCAATGTGTACTGGGAATTTGCTGTGTTGTAGCTGCATCTTACAGCACTATTTCTAGAGATGTCAGGAAGAAGTGTTCAAAGGACAAGCCTATATTTTGAAGGATATAATTCTGGTTTTCAGAAAAAGAGCATTACTTGAATGTCACTTAATGTTTTTTAAATAAATTTCTCGAAGTTTGTGACTAACCTCTGCTAAGGCTTCGCGGACCCCCAAGGGGTCTGGGGACCATAGTTTGGGAAGCCCTGGACTAGGGTGTCCTGAGAAAAGTTATTATTCGTCAAAGAGAGCTGCAAATTGGAAAAGTTTGAGCATAGCCGGAAAGTGTGGCACAGTAGAGTGGGAGTGGGCCTTTTTTTTCTTTTTTTTTCTAATTTTGACCATGGGTAGGGCAGAAAAGTTGCCATTAATGGAGTAAGTGTGCATAAAAAATTTGAAATTTTTTAAACAATTTCTTGATTTGACGCAATTGCATTGAAGTTTTGACCAAATGCTGCTTTCTGATGCTTTTAGCAAAGTTAGCAAAAAAAAAGGTTTTTTCTTTTTTCAGTGATGGGTAGTGAAGAAAAGGTGTCATTGGTGGCACTAAATTCCCATAACAAATTTGATGTGTATGGTAAAATTCCTTCCTTTATCACAAATACGTAGAAGATTCAAGATTCGGCCATTTCCTGTTCTTTTGACGTTTTCAATAAATTTTGTCAAAAAAAAAAGATGTTTTTGCTGTATTTATCTGAAATAATTATGTTGTTTGTTATCTTATATCTTTAAACGAGCAATTCTTGTGGGTGTGTGAGTATGTATATATATATATATATATATTGTGATAATGCATATCACATTTTTTTACCAATTTATTTTTTTCCCATTTTTCTGTCATTTTAATCGTTTTTCCCTCATTTCGTAGTTTTTTTTTAATTTTCTTGTGCATTCCACGTTTTCCCTGCGTTCCTCTTTAAATTTTGCGCACTTTATAATATCAACTATGCAATTTATTCATTTTTCCAATCGTCTAGCTTTTTGTCAATTTTTCAGTCGTTGATCCGATTTTTTTCATCTTTTTGTCCGCCATTAAAATGGTGGTAGCGTCCTTTTCCTTCGTTGTTTGCTCGCCAAACGCGCTCATTGTAGTAACGCATAGTTCCCGCGCATCGCTGCGTACCCGGATCTGATCGCTCATTCGCTGATTTATTTTTTCCACTCCACTTCACTCTCCTTGCAGCTCCCAGTCCCCTCCGTCGTGCTTTTTGCGGCTCCCGGGTTTTCTTCTACGATGGCGATGCTGAAGCATCAGTGCCCGGCGTCCTTGGACGGCCGTGGTTTTCCGCCGCATGTATAAGACCTCAAAATGAGGTGAAACCTTTTATTTTTTATAACATAATTATTTAATCAAGAACGTTAAACTTCGTGGCAGATGATGATTGCATAGGTAGTGTATCACCTGTGTGTATGATGACTTCTGATGGAGGTACGCAGAATGAGCCGGAATCGAGCCCTTCATTAACGACCATATTTTGATGCTCAACATAGCTGTGAGCGGTGATGCGGAGCTGCATTTACCCCAATCAAATTTTAATTGTATGATGATTTCAACACCGCCACCATGGAGATTAACAACTGATGCGCCATTTTTCGGCGTGGCTTGGCCTGCAACTGACATCGTTGATATCTGCTTCATCCCTGAATACACCCCACCATCTTCAAAATGAACTGCCCATTCTGCGCCCATTTTAATTTGAATGTTTTACAAACCATGCGAATGAACTCTCCGTTTTCCGATTTTTAACAAACTTTGCAAACTCCAGCTCGACGTTTTTTTTCTTCTTTTTGAACTTTTAAGTATGTCACCCGTGGATTTGTGTTTTTTTTATTAAGTGTTTGAATATTTTTTTTCCTGGTGATCACCATACAAAAGTCCTGTCATATCTGGTCTGCTTCGAAATTTAGCTTGAAATAAAGAATGTACGGTAATTGATATGTTTCATTCCTATCGTCCACATACATTCAACATGGGGTAAGTCTTTTAAATTTTTTGTTCTTTGGGCATTCAAGGCAGTTGTTGATCTGAGGTTATGTGCGGCTGCGATGCTTCCGCTTTCACGACCAAAATTGTTATCTTTTTGTGTTTCTGAATAACTCTTCAAAATTGAACGTGACGCATCATGACATATATATATATAAATTAGTGTCTCAGAAATGGCTCTAGCGATTAGGATGAAATTTTGGATTTAATTGTAGTTTTGTATTCTAAGTTCATCTACATCAGTGTTCTTTGTGTAAAAATGGGATTTTTACAAAAAAAAAAAAATTGTTTAAAGTAAAGTCTGCTTAAGTTTTGTCTAGAAAAAAAAACTATGAATTGACACATAAGGTAGAAGATTTGAAACCATAACAATGAAAATTAGTCTGGTCTCGTTTTAAAATTTCAAACTCGCTTAGCGTTACCAGGCTTGGCTGATCTTTGCCACTTTGGCTAAGTTATCGCAACACTGTATGGAAGGAAGTATTAGGTTAAGAACCGATTTCACCATAGTAAAATTGGCTCCAAGTTCAAAATCTTATAATTAACGACAAGAAAAGTGTATAGTTGAAGCGAAAATGCAACGCATAGTTTAAAACAAAATGTTGATTTAATTGCATTCAGAATCTGCTTTATTTGGTACTTTAGTGTTACAAGCAGATCGCGGCGTGTTTTCAATCCTAGCAATTTTTTTCGTATTTATTGTCACCATGTTTGGTCTAAGAAACTACTTTTTTGGCGATAGCGTACGTTAAATATTTATATGAAACCAACTCAGAGTTTCCTTAGGTGGATGTCTGTGTGTGTGGGGGGGGGGGGGGGAGGCCTGTATTCAATGGCCTCCACGTGGCTTCTAATAGCTGAAATGATTATAATGCTGATGAAGTGTTTATATGTATGCCTCTTATCTCTCAATTCTTGAAAGCAGATCCAACTATTGGTGAGAACATTAATATTCATTAACGTTTTGCTTTTTAAGGGGTTACAGTACCTCAAAAATGATCAAACCATCAAAAAAAATTTATTGCTTATTTCAAAACTAAACACTAGTCCAAACACAGGGGAAAAGTTTCATTGCTTTAGTTCAAATATTTAAAAAGTTATGAGTGGTTTTAGGTCATGCTCGCTATGTGTTCTTATGCAAAAGAAAAAATTTAAATTGATTTTTCTCAATGATTGTTTTTTTGTGCTTTCATGTCATAAGAATCCCTAAGGATATTTTCTATTTAAGATACAGCTTTAAAGTAATACTTTTTGCATTAAGGATAACATATTTAACAAAACTGTGCATTGGATAAGCATTTTATAAATTACTCAAATGCTTGGAGCATGTTATATCTTTAAAAACCATATTTTTTTGAAAAAAATTACGATTTTTTACATAATTAATCACAGAAAACCTTTACTAATAATAAAGCTGAAAGTCTCAGTCCGGATCACTGTCTGTTAGAATTTCTGTGACGCGCATAGCGTCTACACCGTTCGGCTGATTTTCATGAAAATTGGCAAAGTTAGTTTGTAGCATGGGGGTGTGCACCTCAAAGCGATTTTCCAAAAATTCGATATGGTTCTTTTTCTATTCATATTTTAAGAACAAAATTATCATAAGATAGACGAGTAAATTATGAAACTATCATAACGTGGAACCGTAACATGGCCACAAGGCAATTGGCGAGATACGAAATTATCATAACGTGGAACCGCAACATGGATACAAGTCGATTGGCGAGAAAATTCACCATACATTATTTGTAAATATACAGGCGAACCAAAAGACCTTTTAAATTTTCTATTATGCGCAAAGCCGTGCGGGTACCACTAGTTTTCTAATAAACACAAAAGCAAATGAATGCAGATTTTTATAGATGATGATTGTGATAATTTAGCAAAAAGCTTTTTTTTTTATATTACTTTGAAAACAAAAAAGCCTTAGGGATTTAAAAAAATTTTCTAAATTTTTTGAATCTTTAAAAAAAAATAGGTATTATTTTTAAATTTTTAAAATAAATTATTGATTACAAAATAAGTAAGCATGTTATGGTTTCCACAAAAAATAGAATTTACTTAAATTCAAAAAAAATGTTTGAAAGGTATTGTGACCCCTTAAGTACATAAAAGTACTTTGAACCTTAGAAAAATATGATTTTACGAGGAGAAAAAATTCTTTTAAAGCCGAGCGATGCTCGATCCTCCAGGTAATAGCTTTTTAAGTATGAAATGGAAGATGTCAGGGAAAGGACATATGCTTACTTTTCTGATTTCTAACATTTAGAAATAACTGACATTTTGAATTATATATATTTTAAAAAAACATTAATTTTAAATTTGACTAGCTCCCCCTCCCCTTCTGTCCTCCCACTTTCCAAATTTTTATTTTAAATACAAAACATGAAAACACACATGAATAAATTTTTGCAACTTACATTCTGTTTTCAATGAATACACTGGTACAGGCTTTAAAAATATCTCTGACTGTTGTTTAAAACTTTTAGCAGGTTCTACTTTTAAAAACAAAACTGAAATAGACAATTAACTCTACAGAGCAAAGAACTTTTGTTAAAATTTGGAATGTTTACTTACTATTTCTAGCCAAAACCTTTTCAGAAATAAAAAGCATACCAAAACTTTTGATTAGTACAATGTATTGGTTTCATAAAAAGATGTCATACAGTTATTAGACAACGTTGGCTTGTAACGCATATTTATTTTTTAACACATATAAAGGATAAGCTTTTTTCCCCCCTAAGTCACAAAAAAAAACCTCACTTGTCCTCGCCTTCTGTGAAAGATGTCTTCCGTCTTTCAAATTTAATGTGAAAGCTACAAATCGGCAGAAGCTCAGGATACATGAAAACTTCATTGCTTGCAAGTGTTTTTTTTATTCGAGTTGGACCAATACCTGAAAGAATTTACCGCGTGATTATGACAGATACATAAATCAAAGTGATTATAAAATTGTTTATTACAAACATTCATAATCATGAGACATTTTTGCAGCTTTTAAATCAAAAATTACATCAAGAAACATGATAAATATCATCTATAGTTTACAGAAAAACAAAGAAATAAAACTTAAAATAAATGTATTCTTACAGATACAATTACTACTTTGCTTTAAGTTTTATTTCAAATTTTCCTATGGAATTTTTTGTTAATGATTTATTCTTTGTATTTTTAACTACACAAATTCTTGAGAGATTAAATTTTTTTAGTCAAAAGCAAGAACCGGCTCATAACAAGAAAAGAAACAATCAAAATTTATTTACATTGGTTACTTGTTTTATTCAAAATGGAGGGAAAGTAATGTTTGTATCAAAGAACAGCAGTACTTACATACCTATAAGCAGAAATGTCTTAAAAACTTTGAAACAGCTCAGATTTGATAATGTCTGTAATTGTAATAGTACAGTCAAATCTTAACTTGATATCCCAAGGGAACATGAAAACATGTCAACTTACTAAGGTTCCAAAATTTTAATTCCCAAAGTATTTCTGAATCACTTATTTAATGATGCTGAACATTCACATTATGAATACTAATTCCAGTATATAAATAAATTTTATTTTATTTTTGTTTTCTTTTTTGAAAAGTACATAATAAAATCACTATTATTATTAGGATACCTCCTGAGGAATAAATCCATAATTTGTGAAAAGTGATAAAGTGTATTCTTTTGTTAGGGATAAAAAGTCCTGCTCAGAATGAGCAAACCATGTCGTGGTGCTTTCTTTTTCTAAAGGACTTTCATTGATACATTTATCCTACCCTTTCTAGCCCTTTAGCTCTGCTCACAACATGTCAGCAGCATGTGCAAAACATGTTATGGTGCCTTTTTTCTCTAAAGGACTTTCATGGGTACATTTATCCTACACTTTCCTAGCTCTTTAGAATTGCACTAACAGCACAGAGTGTGGTGGCTGATTCCCCTGGACAAAAGATGGAATTCTCTAAAAGAGTTTTCCAAAAAGGGATTGACTGACCAAGAAACTACAGGGTGAAATTCTGAGATGAGGTCAATAGAAAAGAATGTTGGTAGCAAAATTTTGACTACAATAGCAATTGGATGTTGACTTATAGGGGTTCCTGCAAGTGCGTGTCAAGTTAGAGAGGTTTTTACTCATTGAAATTAGCATTGGGCCAACCATAAGAAAAATAAATGTCGAGATACCAAGGTGGTTGAGTTATCTGAGAGTTGAGTTACCAAAGTTTCACTGTACATCTAAACTAATTGGATCACTTTGATGCACAAGAGAGACTATTTTCAAAATGAAACTAAAACACTTACTTAGGGGTCTTTGAATCATTGATGCCTGTCTATGAAATGAATACTGCTCATTTTCATATTCATTTACAATATTTAACGCACCATCCAGATTATGAGAGTAAAAAGCAGATTTAACTCCACTAGTCATTTCTTTAGATGCAAACATTTTAATTTCATCCTAAACAGAAAAGTTTACATAAGTTACATATTACTAATTATTAGATTCAAATTAGTACTAATTCACTACCTTCCATTACATATTAAAAACTGCATTGTAGACACACACACACACACACACACACAGTATCAAGTAGCAAAAAGCAGTGCAAAGCTGCTATCTACGTCACAGATTCTTAAGAAAGTCTGCAGCCTTTCGTTTTATATGGGAGGGAAAAAAAAAGAAATTCTTATGGAGAAAAAATCGTATATTTCTGCTAATGTAGATTTCTACCGTAACTTCAGGAGCAAAATCTGCAGGCCCAGTACTTAATAGTGCTTGAAAAAGTCGTCAGTTTTTCTAGGAGTCTTATTAATACCAGGGGTCTGTCCAGGATTTTTCACAGAGTCCGTTTTTTGTAAAAAATCATACAATTTTGTGAAAAATGAATTAATTTTGTGAAAAATCAAATAATTTCGCTTAAAAAAAAGATTTTTTTTTTTTTTGTTAAAACGAAATTTTAGAATTTAGAGATGGCACAAACTGCATCAATTAAATTTAAAGTTGAGTGTTTTACTCTTCTATGTCGAAAAAATCATTCAGGAGTGTTTATCTGATATTTGGCAGGGGGAGGGGGTGGCATCGCTTTCTCAAGTATCAATATTTATCTACCATTCTACATTATGTTAAATTATACTAGAAATATTTCTGTACAGTGTTTAAAATAACTCTAACAAAAAAATAAATAAATAAAATAAAATTCAGAATAGGGTTCAGCATTTAACTTTTTGACCCAAGACACTCTTAAAAAGCATAGAATTTCGTTTAAAACTTATAAATTCCATGATTTTAAGAAAAATAAAAAGATATTTTAATTGTTTACCTCTTAACAAAGCGTAATAAACATAAAAAATTCGAAAAATCGGATTCCCATAGCGGACGGAAAAAGATCGCAATTCTCAAAGTGAAGGCATCAAAAGTATAAAAACGGCTTGTAAAAGAAATATTTTTGATAAAATTATTTTAAAATTGTATTCTAGAGTCCTATGATAAACATTTCATTAATATCTGTGGACACAGTTGACGCCAAAAAAATAAATAAATAAATAAATAAATAAAAAATAAAATAAACCATCTATTCAGCATTTTAATTTTTGACTCATAACAGAAAATGGAATTTTGCTTTAAAAACTTGAAATGAGAGTTCCAACAGAAATAAAGAGACTTTTCATTTATTTGCATCCTAATAAGCGAAGTTAGCTTGAAAAAAGAACAAAATATGATTCTCACACCGCACTGCAAAAACGCAAATATTGACAAGCTGGTAAAATGATAAGAATATTTTCTAATCAAGTCATTATAAAGGTTCAACGCCAGACACTAAGTGGTGATAATTTTGAAGTTGCTAACCCTATCTGAAGAGATCATATTTTTTCCTCACCCTTACTATCTATCCCTTTGCAGTTCTTAGTTCATTTCGCAGATATATATTATTATTGTTTATTAAATCATGGGGGGGGGGAGAAAAGTGCTTACCAATGCCTTTTCAGAAAAGTTTACAACAACACCGTTGCTAATTAGCTGTGATAAAACAAACAACCATTATATTTATTTGGCAGTAGCAATTACTTATCACTTGCAGGAGCATCGCAAGAGTGCCGATTTTTTTTTTTTCAAAATTAGCCGATTTAGTATAAGCTGATCCCTCTAATATGACTTCAAAAAAGGCTCCAAAAATTATCGGTTTATACACAGAAATATGCGGTTTATACACAGAAATATGCGTTATTTTGCTTTTGCTCTTTCAATAAACAATTTGTGAAAGATCCGATCTTGTTTATCAGAATTTTGTGAAAGGCCCGTTTTGGTTGATCGGATTTTTGTGAAGGGTCCATTAACGGACCCAAATATCCTCTGGCCAGACCCCTGAATACACACTGTGAAAAAATAATACTAATGCAAAATCAATGAGAAACACTAACTAGAAAGCAGACAGTAAATAGCTGCTGCACAGTTATGCTAAAATTCTAATGCTGCACATGAAAAGTGCCATTGAAAAGAAGTTAAAATAATGTTTTCAATAGGTAGAATTAAAACAACACTAAAAAAGCAAAATTTTTTGGCAGACATTCTTTCAGTTATCAGCTCATGTCTTCTTTAAGCATTGAAAAGTTAATCCTTCTCACAACAAAACATTTAGTTTTAACCATTTTTTAATTTTGTGCCTTATTAACATTGTTTTATCAATTTAAAAAAAACACAATATAATCAAGAAATAAAAACAACAGCAACCTTTACTTAGTGAGTATAAACTCCTGAAAATAAAAGTAAAGTACAAATACAAAATTATTATTAATTTTTTGTTAAAATCTATGCTAATCATCTTTTTCTTATTCAGATAAAATTCATCTTCATGTAGTTACTTCATAAAAACACAACACATAATATTACTAAAGTAAAATGCTTCAATTCAACCAAAGGCGTAGCTTCCTAGCATGGGTGACACCCGGGACGGTAATCTGTGGTGTCACCCCCCACCCCCCACACACACAAATGAAAAAAAAAAAGGTTTTAATATTCTATGTAAACTGGAAAAAAAAGAAATTCATACAATTTTCAAACAGCAATTTTAAGCAGGCTAACATACAAAAAACAATTAAAAGACGGAATGTTTTTTATATAACTTGATCTAGACGCATGTGTGCAAACTGTCAATAGGTCAAAACAGTAAGGGTGTGTATGAAATTAATGGCTACTTAATTGTTTCAAACGTATCTCAAACACAGGTGCATTGAAAATATGGACCTAATCCTGAGTATAGTATTTACTCCATGGTGTGAGGTGGAAAAGAGGGGAGCCAGGGGTTTTCCCTCGGTAAATTTTGAAATTTGCAGTCTTAAAAATGCATTTTAGCTTTATTTTTCGAAAACAAGCAAATACACTTTAGGTGTCACACCCCACACGGGTGACAAACAGGGTGGACCGCCAACCCCTGTAGCGACGCCACTGATTCACTAACCCACATTTCAAAGACTAAAATTTTGCTATAGTTTATTAAAATAGATAGTAAATACATATATTACATTAAATACGTGACACAATCAAAGAGATCCTTAATAAAAAAAATGTATTAGCGAAAAATATATTAATTACCAGGAAGAGTTTGGTCGAAATGCTGAGAAAATTGAGCTCTGGAATCCCAACAGAAAGTAAAAATGATTGAGCAAGAAGTTGAACATACTGAAAAAATAAGTAAAAAGAGATTAACAAAATAGATGATTTCACAGAAAAAAGAAAATATTTTGTATACAGTAAAACTTACTTATTAGATCATCTAAATGGTAATAAAGTCACAATATTTACTTTCTTTTTTAACTTAGTTTGGGCAATTGAAACAATTGCTAATCCTTATTCATCTGTTTAAATGTACCATCTATCATTGTTCGCTCCTAATATTAATAAGGATAGGCCACTCTGCTGGCCTTAAGGACATACTTAAAATGGTAAATGGGTAGACAGAAAATCTAGAGGTACTATTAACTTGAGGGCCTTCCATAATATGTTTAAATGATCCTTCCTTCAAGATATGCTGCATTTTTGGTCTTTTGAGAGGTGGAAGGGGGGCTTAAGCTGCAGGGCCCTACTATGCTGCAGTGCTTGTGAGGCCCACCCAATATCACCGCAAGTGATCCTAGTGTTCTTGAAAAATATATCAAGGAAAAAGTAAACTGATGGTTGCACACACTGTTTCAAATTTTTTGATAGTACTTGAGTGATGCATATTTCACCGACAACAAATGTACAGTACCTCTAAAATTTGGATACAATACAGTGGAGTCTCTATTCAGAACACTCATGGGACCTCATCATCCGAACAAAAGTGTTCAGATAATGGGGTTGTTCATTATATAGGGAGTCTGAAAACGCAAGCATATGATTGTGTACTATGTTCTTTACTCTAATGAGCTATACAAGCTATTCAGATAGAGGTGCTGAACTTTAGATTGGTAGCTAGTGCAATGTCTAGTTAAACTCAATAGGACCAAAACTCTTGTATTTCTTCCTTTCTTTAATAAAAATTTTTTTACACAACATTCAACTAAAAATATTACAATACGGTTATCAGTAAAATACCTGTTAACGAATAATTTTAATATGTTTTTGCAGTATGTATTGTTATGAGTGGGGCTACTTCAAGAAATTCTTTAATGACGACACAGTTCTTGAGAAAAACACAGGAGTTTTATTTACATCAATGTACAGTAAGTGTAGTTAGCAACTGCTAAATTAACCATAGCAATTAGGTAAATATCAATTAACACCGTAAACTCAATGGTAGCACACGTATTTACATCAAAATAAGCAAAAACACAGCGCAAAGGCTCCACAAAACAGAGTGAATACACTCTCCAGGGCAACCAGACGATTAAAAGGCAAACTAATTCTCATTCACAAGATGCCCGGCTATTTATACTTAGCAAAGGCTATTTATACTTAGCAAAGAAATATCCAGAAAATCCTACTGAATTCTACCAATTTCTCATATTTTCTTTTTATTTCATTCACAAATCTTATCCGGGGACCATATAGTTCATAAGAATGTGAGGGGGTGTTGTATATTCATTACAGGAAAAAATTTACAGGTTAAGTTACTACGACAATTTTGAATGAAAATTAATGGAACATACGCCAAATTTAGCCAGATTCCAACAAATAAAATCACAAAAACAATTACTATTTACAAAATTTGTAACAGTATTCTCATCTAAAGAACGTGGCAATTGTTTAAGCGAAAAGCTCTCCAAGTGATTCTTAACTGCATATTGCTTGTTGTCAATTGTACTTTAAAGGTCTTGAATACTACTTGATACATACAATGGTTGGTTTCCAGAAATATGCAGTTCAGTGGCAGAAACTTCAGGCAATGATTTTATAAAATGCAGCAACATCCACAAAAGTTTTTTTTTTCCTTCCTCTCTTCATCTTCTCAATGCTCTTCAATAATTGTGATAAAACTGAAGGTATTTCAGGTTTTCCAATTTGATTCATAGGAACTCCCGAGTACTGATTGAACGTGTTCAGTATATAGAGAGGTAATATTTGAACGGGGTTAAAAAATAGCATTCATAATACTGTGGGTGTTCATATTATAGGGTGCTCAGAGTACAGACAGGCCAGCCTATGTAAAAGTATATGGAGTTTTGCTGGGAGCACCAAAATGTGTTCAGAATTTTGGGGTGTTCACATTAGGGAGCGTTTATATAGAGAGAGTTCACTGCACTTTTTATGTTACTGTAGATGTGGGGGACTTCGGGGTGTCATGTGTCATGCACTTATTATGCTTCAGTAATAAACACCTAAATCAGTCTTATAAATTCTTTTAACTGCATGTAACATACTAGTACTCTCAATTTTCAAAAAACTTAAAACAAGAAAGGCTGAAAATAACGCCTGCAATTAAGTAAATCACAAATTTTTCAGTCTTCCTAATTTTTAATTTTTCCCAAAGAGTAGAATTTCTAAACATCTGAAATCTATTGCTATACTTAATGCGCTTTTATTTAAAGAGTGGATACAATCAAATTTTAAATGCATAAAAATTGGTGGGTTAAAGCATAGTAACAGCTGTAATGCAGAAACTTTACACCTAATGCATAAAAATTAACAGATATGATATACTTGTACAAGCAAATATTAAACAGTTCTTTACAGCAACCAGAGTGACTACAAATGTGAAAAGCAAAATTGCAGTCTCTGACTAATGTTTGTTACTTGCATGTGATTCAGCCTAAGCTCCATCTAAGGACTTTAAATTAAATATACTTTTAGTGTGTCAATTATACAATCAATATTCATTATAATGATCTCTGTGTCATCAGTTGCGATAATGCAAATGTGCCAGATATTGCATGATGTAGTCATCTTTAAAAACAGTAAAATAAATTTCACAAGTTATGCTTCATTTCAAACAAGAATCAAGAAACTAATAAAATAATAAATAATTGGGGATACAAAATAATAAATGTTACACAAAACATTAAATAAAACTTTAACAAAAAAATACAATGAAAAAACCCGAGAGAAATCAGTTATTTTTCAATTTAGAAATCATGGTTTGCCTCTGTTTTCTCTTAGGGTTTTTTTTTTTTTTTTTTTTCAAAAACAAAAACTAACTCCTATTGAGATACTATAAAAGCTTTCCTCTTTTCCTTGATAAAATATTTCATAATGTCTATCGATTGTGTAGGGTAATCATCAATTCTTTGACTCTTTCATCATCAAGTACCTCCTTTCAACAGAACTATTTTACCTTTGGAAAGATGTATATGCTAAGTATTAGTTTTGGAATGGATGGTTTTGAGCATCACAAATATGTTGAAACTTAATTTTAAATGCCATTATTAGAAAGAACTTTTCAGATTTGAGGCTGATGAGAATGTTAAAATGGCATTGCATCTAAGGAATTGAAAACAGGACTTCATACACCAGTCACTATAATGGAGGAGTCACAACAGTGGGAGGTCCTTCAAAAGACTGTTGACTGTATTTCATTGAACTAGGATCAAGGCAATATGAGAAATCAACAAAAATTAGAAAGAGAGATTAAAAAGAGATTGAAATTACTTAAAATGCATGGAAAAACAAAGAATATAATTGGTACCATTCTCATTTGCTCATCTAATAGCATTCTTTCTTCAGCTGTCATCCACTGAGAATAAAAATTTTCAACAAAATCATTTTCAACAGGCAAGGCAGGTATGCATGGTGTATCCGTTCTGTTGCTACAAGATATGAAAATGAAAGCTATGCGTTATAATACAAATTATATGTCGATGAAATCAAGGCAAAATTTATCTCACAGTTAAGGCAATGAGAAGCAAAGGGATGTAAGTGGCAAAATTAAAAATTTGGAGAGAACCAGCACAAATGGTAGATGAACCCCTCCTCTGTCTTGGGGCAAGAAATGGTACTAGTAGCCCTGGTAGGTGCTGCTGTACAGCATGATTTAGGTGAAAAAATCCATGAAAGCCTACCTAGAAAGTTATCTTTACAGTCGTTTTACTTGAAATTTGAGAATGCCCACTTACATCCCTTTGCTTATCACTATCTCAGTTAATATTAAAAAGTGCAATTTGTTACT
Organism: Uloborus diversus; assembly: GCF_026930045.1. Classification (NCBI taxonomy): domain Eukaryota; kingdom Metazoa; phylum Arthropoda; class Arachnida; order Araneae; family Uloboridae; genus Uloborus; species Uloborus diversus. The sequence continues at coordinate 91,540,701 of NC_072736.1, read as the reverse complement.
CTTATACATCAAAGTAGCTTTAAAAGTTCTAATAAATCTATTTTTCTATAGCCAGTGCCATAGTTAAGGAATGTTGTCTCCTGAAATATTTGATTTATTGACAAAAAAGTTATGCAAATTTAATGTAAGTTGGTTTCAAGCTACTTTGTTTAAAAAATAAATGTCTGATTTGGAATTCAAAATTGCATAAAGAATCTAAGCTTTTGGGCTTAACAAATTTGTAAACAACTCAACGGTACATAAAGAGAGAGAATGAGTTCCCTCAAATACTTTTTTTCAACTACAGCACTACATGTTGTTGAAACAATTACAAATCAAATAACTCGAGTTCAAAAACACTTTCAAGATCATCATGTAGAAAAGAGCAACTACTATGTCAAACACAATAGCATTCTCAGATCAGATGTCATGATATTTTTTAAAAAATAGAAAGTTCTGGTTCAGATTGTTGATAAGTATGATGATGAAATTCCAATTTTTATAAATAATGTCAATAATAACATTCAGCTTTATAAGGAAGCCAAGCATTTTATTACCAAACTTGAGACTTTCGCTTCAGCTCTGGATCGCTTTCAGCGTAAAAATGCCCTAACAGCTGAAAGTGGCACAGCCAGGGGGGAGGTTTTGGGGTCAAAGCCCCAATCAAAACTCGACTTTAATCCATTTCACCAATCCTAGGATGAGTTTATATACATATGAGCAGGGTTTTGACTAAAAACTCCACCCATAAGGTAATTTCTGGCTGCGCTACTGACAGCAGATATTGTTCGTGAATTTCTTTTAAATGTACAAGAAAATTAAGACTTGATCAAGATTTAATCCCAACTCTAATTAGGACTGCTGTTTTTTGATATTTTTAGGCAAAAACAGTATTATGACTGATGTAACTTGGATGGGCAACATCAGGCTAACAGGATTTGTCCCAGTATTAGGGCAAAATAACTCTTAAGTCGTAATAGAAATAGTATTAGGAAGGCTATAGGTCTTTTTACAGGTCATTACACCTTAAAGCAATACCTTGCTATAATGGGTGTCAGTAACGATCCAACTTGCAGGGGTTGCCTCTTTCAAGAGGAAACTGTGATTGTGAAGTGTTTTCTGCCTGAAGACAAGGAAGGATCCAGAAAAATTTTAAGGAGGGGGTGATTTATTTTTATCTCTTACCTCTTACTACATATCTGATTTACCCATTCAGTGATGCAAAATCAGCTGTTTTTCCTTAATTGAAAAACAAATAAAGTATAGAGATCTCACCACTGAGGAGAGAGGGAGGAGCTCTTGAACCTATTTCCTTTCTTTGACATCTACATACAAAGGTAATCTAAAATTGCATTTTACAAACTTCAAATTCGGAAAAATTCGAGGGGGGGGGGCAAGTGTTCCCAAACCCATTTTGCCTTAAAATCATAGAAGGTCTCCTAAAATTACGATTTTTAAACTCCTGTTTCAAAAAATACTGGAGATAAGTAAATGAACCTTACCTCTTTTTCAAACATTATCTGAGATGGCCTACTCTTGCTTCTTTACAACTTCAATTTTAAAAAATGTCTGGGGGGAAGACCTCTGAAACTCTACACCGACTAACATCACAAAAGATCCTCCAATAGTGCCTTTTTGAAACTTTTAATTCCAAAAAATTTTTGTCAGAGTTAAAAAAAACCCCATTCCTTCCTCTAACCTCATCCGAGATGCCTACAATTGGATTTTTAGGACTTTAATTCCGAAATGCTGCTGGAGTAGAGTCCCTTAGGAGCCATTGCCACTCCCTTGTATCCATCCTTGGCTATAGGTTTGAACACCTTAGTCGCCATTTGCTTGAACCATGGGAGCAGTGACGGCTCGTGCCTTAATTTAGCGGGTGGGCTCCGCTGTATAAAGTTTTCTCAATAATATTTATACAGATACAATGGAGAGAACTGCAGTTAGTAATGCTGAACAATATAAGATAGTCCTTATTGCAGTTGCTTCATTTCGAACTTCTCTTCCACTTCAAAGTTGAAATTATTTTAGAAAAATATCCACTTGAGTATTTTTTGAAAATTCAAGGTAAACAACTAAATTTAAAGACAAGACACCCACCCCACTCGAAATCGAGAAAAAGCGCACCTATTGTGAGTGACCTAAAGCCAATAACTTTTAAAATAATTAAACTAGAGCATTGAAACTCTTCATGCATAAAGTTTGAAACAATCTGAAGTTTTAAAATAAACAATAAAAAAAATCGAATAGTTCGGTCATTTTTGAGGTTATGTGGCCAAAAATTGAAATAATTTAGGATTGTACTACTTAGAGTACTACAGTATAGAAAACACATATCGATAAGACCTATTATACGATTAGTACTCATTACTTTAGCCAAATATCAGAACAAAAAAGAAAATTGAATAGACCTTGCCCAATTGAAGTTTTTTTTGTAAAAATTCAGAACTCTTCACACTCAAAACGAACTATTTGAAAACAAACTCTTCATTCAGAAATTCTGATCATATTAGTTCCAAACAGAAAAATAAATAAAAATATGCATGCGATGTGATGCGGTATAATCGGGAGGAACGCATAAAATCGAAAATGCCTGTTGTAGATATTTACAGCCATTTAAGATTAAAGACAAATACAAAAGAAGGACGGTGGAAAACGATAAGAGCACTTTCTTTCATTCAGTGGGCTAGCCGTTTTTTGCCCTTTTTAACCTTTTTCGAGCTGTTGTTTCGTACAAGTGATGTGTGTCAAATCCTTCCCCGCCTGCTATTGCTCTTCTACTGTTATTTGGTAAAGCTATTTTTCGGAGGGCTAGGGAGCTGGAGCCCATGCAGAAGGAATTGGGGTTGCACGGACTTGGCGTTTTGGTGTCTGGTTGAATCGTCGTGATTGGTTAGGAGCGGAGGTGTGGCAAGTCAGTCGAGGGGCAAACCAGTTGAAGCCCCAAGAATCATTCTCAGAGCTCGCAAGCGCAAACGTTAACAGAGGGAAAACTTTTCACATTTTAGAAGCGATATGCAGAGTGTTAGAGATTTAAAATGTGTTTCATGTCCCCAATTCGATGTTTGTTTGTTGTTTTTTTTTTTAAATTTTTTAGTGAAATACTAAACGTTATTTTGACATGATCTATTTAGTTGTGTACAATTTTTCTGGGTGGGCCTGGCCCACCCGGCCCATAGTGACGAGCCGCCCCTGCATGGGAGACTCATGACATTCCTATAAGGTGTTTGCTAAATTTTGCCTCAGCTACAGATTTTTTTATTATCTTTTCTAAGGCTTCTGTTAGGGGACAAGAAAGATAGACCTGTGGTCATTGTGTTCAGTTTTGTTGAAGCCCCTTTCTTTTATTTCATCCTAGTTCATTTTGTTGTTCATAAATTGCATTCACTGTACAAAGAAATGAGAAGTTGAACTGCATTGAGGAATTAAATCTACTTCAACTGCTGTTACAGATAAAATCGATTTTTTAAAATCTATATTGACCCAGTACCAGTAAAAAATCTCATCTTTTTTCAAATTCTTTTTTTTTTTCGATTTGGTAGTAAATAATGTAAATTCAATACATAGCACAGTTGTTCTCATCAAAAAGAAACATATTCATTCTAGTTCTGTAAACTTGAAATTGACTTCAAGTATCACCAGCAAGCGTGTAAAAAAAAACTATTTTCAAGTTTAAGCTCTGCTCAGAGTAAAATAAAGATCGTTTAGGAGAGTAATGATACAACAAACTTAATAGTCACAAAATATTCAATTTTAAAACTTGTATGGCAGCAAATTCAGAAATATTGTTGCATAAATGAAAGCACAAGGGGTATTGGCAGTGTTCAGGAAGAAAAAAGTGCAAACGTGCCTCAATGTTCTAAAAACTGTTTCTGATCATTTTTAACCAGTTGGGTAATGTTTCATTTCATTGTTTGTAGAGTTGAAATGCTTTTGTATTGATACTGATTTCGACTTTTAAGTAAGTGAATTGTTTTTATTTTGTTATTGACATGAAATATACAGTCCACATAAGCTATATAAGAGCATCAAACAATAATGAATGGCTGAGTGTAATAGCTTCTTAGTGTTTGATTTCTTACGATTTATAAATTTTCAGGTCATATAACAATTTTGAATAGAAAAAGTGAAATACATAGCTGCCAACATTCAAACATGAAAACATCAGATACTTATGCATAAAATTAAGGATCCTTTGTTCAAATAAATGTATTAACAGAAGTTTGGGTGTAAAAGTGATTTTTCCCATAAAAGTAGGAATTTCTTAAGTTAAACCTGTAGAGGACCTGAAACTTGACATTCAGAAATCCAGCAGGACTCGAAATTCGGAAACTTAGAGTAATTTTTACTTTGCTGAAATTTTTTAAAAACTACAACTTTTAGGTTTAAAAACAAATGTGTTCAAACAGGCATAAGTTTTTTTTTTAACCTTTCATAAGTGGTAATAAACATTCCTTGAAGCTGGTAAACATCTAGGAAGTTCAGAGAAAAACCAAAAACAGGAAAAATAATGATTGGACCTATACACGAGTATAAACTTATTTATACTCAAGTATGAACAGGTTTCGTTTTTTTGCAATCGTGATCACTTTATTGTAGGGATTTCTTCCGAAATTTTGATCACTGAAAGAGCTCTTTTGGGGGAGATATTATCATCTTAATAACTACCCGGGAGATACTTACTTCATAAGGAAGTTTGACAGAAATGCAGCAAAATTTGGGAGTCTACCAAACAAATCAGGAGAGTTGTGTGTGTGTGTGTGACAGTTATGAAAATATTAACTTCATTCACAGAAAAAAGGTCATACATGTTGAATTATAATGTGGATTTTTTTTTTCGTTTACAGTTTCAAAAATGATATATTCAATGCTTTCATTTTAAACATAAGCAGAGACTTTGAATGGCATTTTTTTAGAACCTGAAAGTAAAGATACAAAATAAAGTTATCTTTCTCAAAAACAAGTAGCATGAAGAATACTTTTCAGAAAATGAAATATCCAGATCTTCTTCTTCATCACAATCAGGCATCCCTTGGTAATCGAACTCTAATATTTCTTCCATTAAAGCATTCAATTCTTTTCCTAGTAAAATAGCAGAAAAACAAAGCATTAGGATCTTATTCTTGATATAATATTTGACTTTAGCTTGAATTTAATACAAGTATAAAATATGTATGCTTTCATGGATGTATATTTTTGCATTTAAAACTATTTTTCTAAATAAAGTAAAACTTCATTTAATAAATAGCAGTTATTTAAATTTGTGTTGGCAAAAAGAACTAGTAAAAAGATGCATAAGTGAGAGGGGTGAATTGAAATCAGGATAACTGAAATCTGTCTTTATTACAGATCAAACCAACTTTTAAAAAAAAAGGTAAGAATGCAAAATAATCTTTTTGAATACCACTCTTGTTCTCCAAAATTCTTTACTATGTTGCTTTTTGGAATTTAAAATATTTCACTTGTGTTTCTATTATATTGGCTTTTAGTCTGAGATATTATAATTTTCATTTCATTTTTAATCATATAATTTCTGATCCTTTCATCATTTTTGACAGTGAAAACTTGACAGCCTAAAGTAACAGTGGTGAACTTTCAAAATTGTACTTACTCAATTAAAATAAAAGTTAGTACAATTTTGAAAGTGAACTTCACCAATGTTAGTGTCAAACAAATTAGAATATGACTCGTTCATACAGGATGGCATTGACTCGGTGTGGTAATCTTGTTCTTGTTCCAGGCAAACAAAGGCAAGTAGCCAATGACTTTATGAGTCCCACATGCATTTGTATGATAAAAAACATTGCCTTAGATTGTTTTTGAAGTACACTGATTCCAAACCATTTGAAAATAAAGAAGTATAGGAGAGGGGAAAATACAGCGATAAAATTTCACTGACAAACTGAGATATACTTTGTATCAGTGAGAAAGTAATGAAATTAAAATATGTTAATTTTTTAATGCTGCATGTGACTAAATATATCGTCTGTTTAGCGAAAGCTGATAGTGGAAGTAAACAAAGCAATGCGACAATTGGCATTACCGCTGTCTGCTTGGCGCTGGGATGATTGAAAACAATTAGATAAGCGAAATGTCCGCGCGCGTTTTTCTCCAAGTTACGTTGGAAAAATTAAAAGCAATGTTTATCAAACACTGTTAGTTTTCAACAACTAAAATCAATATTAATTTTTTGATACAAAGCATTTTGAACAATAAGGTAAAACATTAAGTCAAATTAACATATATTTTAAAAATGCACTTTGGTGATAAAATTTTTTAAAAAGATGGTTTTTTTCCTCTTCTCTCTCTCTCTTGTTTTAAAAAAAATAATAACAGAAACAAATCATTGCACATTTATTTTCTTTTCTTTGCAAGATTTTCTAGCTCATTCGTCATTAGTTTTATTTCAATCAAAAATTGTTACTCTAAAATGACTGAAATGTTTAATTAGATACAGTCTGCTTTGAAAAAAAAAAAAGATATATATTATGTATAGAATAAATTCGAAACATTTTTCCAAGAACTGTTTAATTAAAAAAATATTAACTTATCTTTATTTATGCATATTTTTAACATTTGATCTAAAATTATGGATACTCGGTCCCCCCCCCCCCCTCTCTGCTTGAAATTTCGGATGAAATAAATAAATGTTTAGTCATAAAATTTTCAAAATGTATTCTGTACTCCCCTTAGTCGCAGCGGCGGTTCCAGCTTTTTGCAATAGGAGTTTCGGGGGCCTTTGTATACAGTGCCGCCGACAGCCTTGAATTTTAGGTTAGACCTCTAGGGGCACAAGTCCGGTGCAGTCGCATAGTTCGCACATGGCTGACAAGTGTGCGGTGAAGTGTACTTCAATGCTAAGAGGGGGCGTTACAAGAATGTCATCACGCTCTTCGCTAACAATTAATGTCAATGCAGGTGCCTTCTTGTCTGCTCTATTATTTAGAACATTCACTTGAAATGTGTCCCACAAAATGTGGAAGGGCGATCTGTCCATTTTCCGCCTGTAAACTGGTGGTCATTTAATTTTCGGAATCTAATTTGACACTACACTGAGACAGGAAGTGCTGAAATTTTTTAAGTGTGCAAAGAGCTCAGTTTCGTTGTTTTTGATCAGCTATAATAGCCTGCTTTAAAGAACAATAAGGAAAAAATACGCTATAAAACATTTCTTTCTTAATAATTATCCTCCTGCTATGCAATAGCACTTTGTGTTAAGTTCATTAGTATGTATAGATATGAGTCCGCCAAAAAAGAGGCAGAAAAAATCTTACATTAATAAAGCTGCGAAAGAAATTATGTTGAATACTTTTGAAACTGAAATTTATTAAAAACCCGATAGTTCAATAAACGACGTGGCTGAATATGCTGCTACTGCATTAGGAGTTGGCATGGCTTCTGAGCTTCTGTTTACAGAATTATTCGAGTACAAACAAGATGGTGTATTACATTCTCCGAAGATTACTAAATGTCTTAAAAGTATTTTGGATGGAGTCAATGATTTTGAGAAAAATGATCCTGCAGCCCGAGATTTTTAACAAAAAGTATTTTTCAAACGAAATTGTTTAGAAAGTCGGAACTTTCAATGGAAAATTCTTCTTTTCAGATTCAAAAAATATTCTCTAAAAGTAGAAAAATACAATTTTCTGAAAAATTTGCATGTTTTGGGGCAGCTGCAAATAAAGCGCAATTGAAATTAAAAGCAGAAAAATAAGCTCACTCTAACGAATTGCGTTCAATGCGAACAGCATTGCTAATCAGGTGAGTAAGTCATGAAAGTAGTAACTCTCTTTGTTTACTTCCTCTATCAGCTCTCGCTGAATTGAGTCCTGCCAGGCCCGGATTTGTGTACCCACAGATCCCGCAGTGCAGGGGGGCCCACACCCTTAAAGCACCCAACAGTCTAAGAAATTGAAGAAATTTTTTTTAAAAAACTAGCACGAAGATCTATAATGTTACAAATATACACTGCTAGTCTCTGTGGAGGGGCCCTCCCGATTTTGTTGCAAAATTTATAGATCTGAGCCCAGTTCCTGCCAAAGTTAACACATTGTTTATGCTATAAATGTGTACATTATATACTTAAAGAACAGCTCATGTATGCAACTTCATGCTGTGTGGTATATTCAAAACTGAAGATAGTTTTGAAAAAATAATAACAACAAGGCAGGATAAGAGTTTAGAGTTGCATTGGCCCCCTCTTATATATACCTTATGTTCGTTCCAAACAGTTTTGATTCCATGAAACAGCTTACTCAATAAAGCAGCTAATTTATTAAAGCTGAATTTTGTTCTGTTTTTGACGATTTGATTTATTAAAGCGGTTGATTCAATTAACCGGCGTCGACTGTAATACATCTTCAGAGCAATTAAAAAGGCTAGTAAGAAAGAAGATGACAAGCCTGCAGTCAAATCTGGACGTCAGGTAACACAATTTATAGATATCCTACACTGATTACTTATATATTTTTTAAAGCACAGAACAAAGAATTTAAGAACAAAATGAGAATAAAGCTTAATTGCTCTAATGGGCAAATATAATGTATTCTGCATCAGACTGTGGCTAGTATTTCCAGATCAATGTACCGCTGCCAATTTTGACCACTGTATAACATGCCTTGTATCAATCAAAGTTACATTTGAAACGGCATAGGTGTTTGTTTGAAATTTGTAAATCGCATTTTTCATGCTATTTTACATTAAAATATCGATTTAAAAACATAATTTTCACATAAGCAAATAATCTGAACACATTATTTTAAACTCTAGCACTATAACTTGAATATAAGGAGGAGAAATTCTCAATGTTTGGATTTTTGACAAATTTATAATTTAATCTATAGCATCTGTTAGTGCAATTATTTACACTACAAAACAGTATTAACAAAAAATAAATAAATTAATTAAAAAAAGGAACATATGCAAGAATATTTTCAAAGAATTTTTTTTCTTTTTTTGACATACTTGGGATTTTTACTGCTTTATCATAACGCAGATCAAACTCATCTGGCATATCATCATCTTCTAAGACATTATACTCTGGATCATCTTCTGCATCATCTGTTTCTTCAACCGGGACTTCTGTCGGAAGTGATGAATCTGAGATTTAAGAAAAATGTGAAAAATAAAGGTATTGAAAAAAGCTCACAACATGAAAAATCAGGAAAAACAAGATTAGTATCAAGTTTGAAGAACATCAATTTTCTTCATTTTTACCAATCCAATTTAATGAACTTTCTAGCAGGGTTCATACACTAGTGGTTTAGGTTAATAGTAGTGGAAAAGACCCAAAACTTTTCCCCTTAGATGATACTTTAAAAAAAAGACTTTGATTTTTTTTTCTCACTCAAATATTCTGGGTGTTGTCTCAAAATTTTATTTATTTATTTTTTTATGTTTCAAATGCTCTAAGTTGTTAACTTCTTTTTTTTCTAGTTGAAAACAAAGCACTTTCAATGTATATTATCATTTCTTTGATGTCATGTGTAATACTCATGTTTTGCTGCAATCGTGCAGCAATCTTTTAACATCCTCTTTCGTTTTAAAATACTTCTCTTCTCTTTCCTGTTAGTATATAACACAAAACATATTGAGCAAAATACGAAACTATTTTTTTAGTATAATTATGATTAATTTATTGTATCGGTCAGCATACCATGTAATTCAAGGTAACAAAAATCAACATTCACCAATCATAGGCAGTTGCCAAATATTACTAGGTCCCCCCGCCCCTAGCATACTAAAGGATGCTTTCATTGAAATTAAAAAGGGAAAACAAAAATATTTCTGGCGTTCTATCAGAACAGTCGAAGAATGTCTTTAACCACTTTTAATTTAGCAGACTGTCTTTAATCACTTGCAATTTGGTGAAAGCTTACCAAGTTACAAGATGTTGTGGCGACCCATATCAGACTTTCCAACCTTAGCAAAAGAAAAAAAATGGAAATTTTTTCACATTCTCAGGGGGGGGGAGGGATATTTTAAACAACCTGATTTGTGGAAAAAAGTTTTCATTAAGTATTTCAAGCTTGAAATAGACTAATTTAATGCATAAAATTAAAATCCTCAGATTTTAAATTGATGCAAATCCTCAGAAACATTCACCAATGATTTACAGGAGATTTTTGGCCTATTTATTTAATAGGTTAACTTTAAAACTTTTTTTTTTAATTTAACAATATCTTTTTATATCAAACTTGTTTAATTTTTGAAAGTAGGTTTTTGGTTGCAAACATTTAATATCAAAGAAAAATAAAGTTAACCATCTTTTAGAGGAAAAATGTTTTATCAGTGCACTGCATCAGTTAAAACACTTGCATTGTGATCATCTTAAAACTTTTTTTAATTAAAAGCAAGTATAGCCTTTTGGAAACCTGCAGTAGTTACATGAAAATGGAAATCAAAGTAGAACTGCAGCGTAGGCTTACATTTCAGAATTTTAACTATCACTTACCCGTAGACTTAAAAACTGCTTGCAAAAACTTTTGCCATTCTTCATCATCACATGTTGTGTCATACATATCCATTGTAATGTCAGGAGCAACATATGAGGCTTCAATATCTTCTAGGGATGTGGCATTTAAACACAATTTAGATCGGGTTCTCAATGCAATTTTATCAGCCTATTTAATGAAATCCATTCATAAAGTAAGGATAAAATTTAGTGACTTTTTTTACAAAATAATTATTCAAAAGCAATCAAGAAGAACTTGTCTGAAAAAATACCGGAATTAATAAATTTTTCATCCTTGACAATAAAAATAAGGTAGTAATATTGGCACTCCCTCCTGAATTTTTCATTAAGAAAGGCAAGAAACAGTCATCATGTTGCTTTTAACTATGAGGGAAACTCACCATTCCATTTTTCTATCTTTTTTGAAAAAGTAGAAAATTTTTTGTTTTTTCAAATTATTATTACAAACTTTTAACTAACGTTTTTTGCCAGCGCAAGTTTGGATTGTCAAGGGTTTATTTCTTTAATAGCATTTTCAAACTAAACCTGTTCCCTAAGACCTTATTCCTTTCCAGACCCTGATGTATAAATTTTGGTCCCCCCTGCAACAAAACCTGTAGGCAGGGTTGTCCTATTTTGTCCACCCTGGAAAAAACCTGGAAAAAATCGTCCCAGACAAAATGTCATTTTGTCCATTTCGTCCACTTTTTCGGTAAACTGAAAGTTTTTAGTTAAAAGTTTGAAATTCAAAAATGATAAATATAGTATATAATTATAGTATTGAAAATTATAAGTAATTACATAGATTCTTCCTATTCAAGTAATATTTTAATGTAAAAATAGCATACATAAACATGTATATAAACAATTGATTGAAAAATATTTAAAAGTGAAAATAAAAAAATTAAGATTTGTTAAAGTTTATGCAAGTGTGTATATAAATCAAAAGAGTGTTAATCTCTACATAGTATAAAATGAAGTCTCCAAAAAGCATCTGCGTGTTTGAACTAGCAAAACTCGAGATCTACCCGGCCGGTTTCACTGAAATTTGCACAGTTAGTTCCTTTAAGTCCTGAAAAGGTTTGCAGACCATTTCCGAAAAAAAATTAATGAATAGTTCTTTTTTTATTCCAATTTGAGCCCAATTTTCGCTTAAATTCCTGAATATGAGGGTGAAAAATTACTTGCATATAGTAATATTATATATTGTTGGAAAGGGTAGAATTTTCCACGTTCTACGCAATTTGTTTCAATGCTCTAACTTAATTACGGCGAGAGTTATTTGCATTTTTATCTCGATTTTTTAAAGTTCTTAGTTGAAATTTAGGCACTATTTCCTTCATTAAATCCACCAATAAAAAGTGAAGGAATTGTCTCAGTTTTCTTTTTGACACCATTGGAAAGAGCTGCTTTTTTATTCCAGATCTAACTCGAGCTACGGTCGAAAGTTTAACACTATCTCAATTGGAAAAAAAGTAACAAGCCAATTAAATGAAGTTCAAAAATCTGTTCTCTATTCAAGTTTTTAAACATTTTATTTTGCGTTTCCACAGCAACACGTTTGAATTCAATGTTTCTTTCCGTCTTTCTCATTTTAAAACTTATTTTATTCTGTGTTTAGATGGTTACGCTTTTTTAATTCGTCTTTCTCAATTTGATTACTTAAAAGTATTTTAATATCTGTCATCATTGTTTGGAAGGGAAATTTTTGCATAATTTTTTTCTTTTATTTAAGCCTGATTGTTGAATATACGTCACTTGACCCAATTTTTATTTTCATGATAAACCGGGCAAAGCCGGGCAATGCAGCTAGTAAGTTATAATGCATGTAATAGCATTTATAAAAACAAACACATCAGCTGTACATTTTTATGTTTATCTGTGATGTGGAGGTTTATAGCCCATAATATTTTAATTTATAAAATTAAAAAGTAGAAACAAAAGTTTTTAAAGGTTGGAGTCTCAAAACATTAAAAATCATATTTAAAAATTATTTATCATCATGTCAACATTTCCTTTATTAGTATCTAGAAGTCCCCCCCCCCTAGGGGGGATACTAATAAAGGAAATGTTGACATGAAGTGAAATCTGTTCTTGCAATACAAATACAAATGTGATGATCAGCAACAGATTCTGAACCCAGCTAGGCTGTTCCTAGTCAATTTATTAGCCCCCAATGAAGATTAATGGCCATTTTAAAGCCATCTAACCCCTTGCTCATAATAGTCTCTTCAAGTACACTGTTCTGAGTACCCACCATCCTACTGACATTACATTTCCATAAAAATATGCAGAGTACATAAATATTTTACTATGGGGTGACATCAATAAACTTGAAAAACATAAAACAGTTAAACGTTTTTAGTCTATAAATCTTCATTTTGTACGTATGTCTCCAAGCATTTCATTTGACTATTCCATTGAGTTTATTTTTTTTTTAATTGTAATACATAATAGTGTAATCATGCCCAGTAGCTTATTCACATTGTTAAATTTTATTAACTTTTAAATAAATTATGATCTAAAATTAGTTGTAGTAATTAATTTTTTTTTTTTTTGGATTTACTAAATTCTAAAGTTAACAATCATTCTATTTAGATTAAATGATTAATTCATAATATATAATGCATTAGAATTATAAACTAATTTTATCACATCATAACAATAAATTTATGTATGGATAATCAGTTGATTAGTGCTCACTCTAGAGGAAAAAAGGGCAAGGTGCTGGTCTTTGAAAAGGGCACTGTTATCATAAAAAGTTCACTATTCAATGTGGTGCACCCCCACCCCCCTACCAAAGAGCAATGATGCACCCACTCAAAAAAGACTTAGCCCCCCCCCCCAAAAAAAAAAGAGAAATAACAATTAAAACACCTTGCAAAAAATTCAAACAGTGTAGTCTGCACCATGAGCCCCCTTCAACGGCCACTGACTTTAGAATTAAATATAGTTATATTATACAGAAAATATGGTTATATATTAGAGTTACTTTTCTTTAGAAAAAGTTTCGCTTGACTAACTAAGCACATTTCCCCCACTCCCTAAGGAGCATTTAGCTAATGCTGAACTTTGGCTTTTGGGTGTTTTTCAACACTATTTTGGGTTATAAATTTGACTACTTATTGCGTAAGAGTAAAAACTCTAGGCATTTCAAAATCCTTTGAATTGCAATGTAAGAAGAACAGTATTTAATTACAGATTGCCCCCTCCTAGATAAAAAAAAAACTTCTTAGTAATCTGCATTATACCATGAAATATTTTAGTAGACATCAAGATCAATTAAACTTTTTAAAAAATATTCCATTTCAAGCCAAACATTAAATTAAAATACCATGAGCTCATTTGTTTAATTTTAGTATTTTTTGCAAAAAATCAGTGATAACCAATGAGGAAATAATGATTAAAATCCTATTTCCAATAATTAATCGACAAGACTAAAAACAAAAACAATTAATTTTTTAGTATTTAAAATAAAAAAACAATATATGCTAATTAAAGTCGCACATGTTAAAATATACATTCCAATTGTTAAAAAAACTGAAATACTTACAAGACGCAACGGATTGAAATCTCAAATGCTGGAAGTGATTTTTCGTGAAACATCCCAAAAACAGTGTTATGATTTATTGAAATAAAAGATATAATAAGCTAATCTTGGGTTGCATATGTCAAAACAACTTCCAATTGTCAAATATATTACAATATTTACAAGATGCAAAAGGATTGAAATCTCAGAGATGAGAAAAGAGTTTCCGCGAAATGCAAGTTCAATGTTGCAGGCCAAGGAACAAAATAAGCACCCAAAAAAGTAAAGAAAAGATACTTTAAACCATAAAAAAGAGACTAAAAGTAGACAAGCTCAGGCCTATTTTGCAGTAGCCCAGGGGCATGAGCCTTACATCTTTTCGGGCAGAATAAATTTGATTAATCCATTAAATATTTTAATAGTATGAAAAAAAAAAAAAACTTTATAAGTATTGTATAAAATCATACTACATTTGAAAAAAAAAAAAGTTTGCTCAACAATCGTAGCTGAGGCACTGACTGTGTGTTAGATGCCAAAGGAGTGAAATTCAAATCTGCACAAAAGAATACATTTTACTTTATAACTAGTTAACTTCAGATTCAAGGCACATTTTATTAATTTTACATTTCAATGCATTTACCGACGTTTCTCTGATAAGATCAGTAAGATGATAAGGTCAGTGTGTGCCTGGGTGCTTAGCATTTATTTCAGGATGCAAATTTAAATTGAGGACTGCTATTTCAACTTATAAGGAAAAAGGAAAGAAACATGGCACATAAACAGCAAAACTATAACATAATGGGTAAATGGTACCAATGTAATCTTAACTGCATAATGGGTTCAGAAACAAAAAGAAACACTTGCTGTTAAATTCAAGTTTTAACATTATTCTTTACAATAAATGCTATAATGTATAATTGCTCAATATCTGTAGTCTAGTTAATTTTTTTCCAAAAAAACATGGCCAAGAGAATATATTCTCCTGAAACCCTGCAACATGAAATACAACTTATAAACACTCATTAAAAACCCACAGGTGCATTTATTAACACTGGACAGCAGAATTAACATGAATTCAGAAAAGTATAACCCAATGACAACCTTAGAAACTTGTAAATAAGAAACTTGAATGATGACAATTTGAATAAATTTGGGTTCTCCCCCCCCCCTCTCCAAAAAAAAGCATAATTTACTGTATTTACTTGTACTGTATTTACTTGTATTAAAACTGTATTTACTTGTATTAAAACTTGAATTTAACAGCAAGTGTTTCTTTTTGTTTCTGAACCCATAATGCAGTTAAGATTACATTGGTATTATTTACCCATTATGTTATAATTTTGCTATTTATGTTAATTTACTGTATCGATAATATATAAAATTTAAATTTTACTTTAAATCAAGTATTTAAAAAAAATGCTCCATTAATGGTTAAAAAACTGAAATTAAATTACTTAATGTATCAAATCAAGAGCAAACCATTTTTTTTTTTTTTTTTTGATTTTTGCTTTTTTTAAAGTTCTTAAATGTTCTTTTTTTCTCCATTTGAAAAACAGCGACAATAAATATCATACAAATAACTAGTGTTTCAAAATACTATCTTAAATTAAAAACAAATAAAAATCAAATAACTCAGTCTTTCAAATCTAAAATACTGTGAGCATTAATAAGAAAAACAAGAAAAGTTATTAAAAATAATTCATTCTAAGCCAGGAAAATAGCAACATGATTTCTACAGTGGTTTGGTATGATAAAACAGAGCCTGCGCTACACATTTGTCATCACACCAAATGCTATAAAACCATAACAGCCAAAAAACTCCAATTAGACAAAAATATTGGCTAACATAAAATTCTTAGACATTTCCACAAAAAAAAAAAAAAAAAAAAAAAAAAAAAAAAACAGAAATAAGATTTTTTCCTCAATCTTCAAAACTATTATTAGAAATTCTGTAATAAAAATAAGAATAAATTAGGAACTCAATGTCTAATACATTGCTATTAAGTGTTTATTAAACTTAAGTGTAAACTGCATAGGGAAAATAATAAGCACTTTCAATGCATTTTTTATAAAATTATTCCAGTTTTTCTGATTGAAGTGAAAGAAAAAAACATAAAAATTCACCGTTAAAAATTCATTGAATTTAAGTCTTTTGATAAAAGCTTTGGGATAAGGCTAAAACTTTTAAAATTTGTCTAATTGTTGACTAGCAATTTGAGGTCTGTAGCGCAGGCTTTGATAAAATACTTCAAAAAAATGATTTATACACTCTGCAGGATGCAACCTCTAACACAGCTAACAATTTTCTGCAAAGCATACAAAGTTGAAAGCAT
The DNA here is from genome assembly GCF_026930045.1 of Uloborus diversus. NCBI lineage: Eukaryota > Metazoa > Arthropoda > Arachnida > Araneae > Uloboridae > Uloborus > Uloborus diversus. The sequence goes on along the minus strand of NC_072736.1, from coordinate 91,524,407 downwards.
TTTATTTATTTATATATTTTTTTTAACGGATGCCTCAATTTTCAAATCGATTAACTTCACTTTTAAAAAAAATCCTCATTTTTGCTTTAATAGTCTTTTACCAATGCTTAGTATGTGAATTTATATTAAATTTGGATTCAGTACCATGTTTCTGAACATGTGATGGCAGAAAATGTAACACAAGGACCTATTTACTCTTATGGATAACACCATCTTTTTCATAACTATTATCTACTTTTTGTTTTATGGAGTTAGTCAATTTGTCAAGTGAGGCGTTCAAATATCTCATTGGAAATTTTAAAATAACTATTTAATTTTAATTTATTCTCTTTTTATAAATGATGATCTAACAAAAGTGCTAATTTCATTCAAGTTCAGTCTGCAAAAAAGATTTATCAATAATTCATTAAGAATAAATTAAAATAAAAAGGCATTCTAAGCTAATATGATAAAAATAACTTCCACATTTAAAACTAATCAAAATATTTGCAGGATAGAAAAGGATTATAATTTAAATTTTGAGAAGAAAAACTTTTTAAGCTAAGTTTTACTTCAGTTTTGAAACAAAACTGAAAAGAAACGTTCCTCGAAAAATATCTAACAAAAATAATAATAAATAAATTATGCAAAAGGATTGAAATCTGCATTGCAGCAACAGGGTTCGTACTCAATTTCAGAAATAAAATGAAGGAGTTTTGAAGGAGTAAAATGAGATTTTGAAGGAGTACTAACCGGCTGTCTTATGCCGCACTTTTTTTTCAAGATGTTTGACAACCCTTCCCCTTTGTCACAAAGTGTCACACTTTATCTTACCCCTCCTCTTGTCACATGTCATACATTTTATAAACATATTGTTATAATAACTGCATGATGAAACTTTTTGTCCCCTCTCTCTTCCCCTTGTCCCAATTTCATGAACCCGTCTCCCTCTCAAGGCATGATATTACTTGTGAATGACTCATTTTACAGTATCATAACTGTGATTTGCTAAACAATTGTTTTTCACACAATCACTTAATATTGTACATCTGCTTATGTATCTCTACACAGTATAAAATGAAGTCTCCAAAAAGCATCTGTTTGTTTGAACTCGCTAAATTCGAGAACTACTTGACCGATTTCGCTGAAATTTTCACAGTTTGTTCCTTTAAGTCCTGAAAAGGTTTGCAGACCAGTTCGAAAAAAATTCAATGAATAGTTCTTTTTTTATTCCAATTTAGGTCCAATTTTCACATAAATTCCCGAATATGGGGGCGAAAAATTATTTGCACATATTAATATTATTGGATAAAATTATGTATCGTTTGTCGTTATGTATCGTTAGAAAAGGGTAGAATTTTCCGCGTTTTATGCAATTTGTTTCAATATCTAACTTAATTACAGCGGGAGTTATTCACATTTTTAGCTCGAATTTGTTTAGGCTTAGCTGAAATTTAGGCACGACTCCTTCTTTCTCATTTTATTTTAATTTCTTAAAAGTATTTTAATATCTGTCGTCATTGTTTAAAGGGGAAATTTTGCATGATGTTTTTTTTTTTCTTTCTTTTATTTAAGCCTGATTGTTGAATAGACGTCACTTGACACAATTTTTATTTTCAAAGTAGACCGGGCAAAGCCGGACAACACAGCTAGTTTTTAAATATTTAAATAATACTTAAACTGACATTTACAGCTGAGAGTGGAGTGAAAGGAAAAGCAATAATCATAAAACTTGAAAAAATGGCCAAGCACCATTTAAGCATGGTTTATTTCATTTATGAAATGTCTTAGTCATCTAATAATATTTTCAGCTTCAACTTTTATAACTTCTATGATCAATTTGTAAATCACATCTTTATGAAAAAATAAATATACGAAATTGCTACTACATTAAAATTGCCCTAATACCTTTCCTTTGGGACAAAGTTAAGTTGTTAATCGAAGTACTTCAAGTTACTGTCATAGAGAAGACTATGTAGTCTTGAACTTAGAAAGAAGGAGTTTTGAAGGAGTTCAAACCAAAATGCAGGAGTTTGAAGGGCTCTTCAAAAAAATTTCCTAAATGAAGGAGTATTGGAGGAGTTTTGAAGGAGCGTACGAACCCAGAGCAAGCAATTTTCTGCGAAACATGTTGCAATGTTTGCATACATCATTTTATTACTTAATTATTTTTAAATTAATTTCAAATAATAAATCAAATGTTTATTTGTTTCAAATATGGTACTTTCCTTAAAGTAAGTTTATTGCAATGAAAAAGTCATTTCATACAAGGATGTGATAGTTTTCAAACTTAATAATTGTATTATCTTCAGATGCAAAAGGATTGAAGTCTGAAATACAATAATCAGTTCTTTGCGAAGCTCAAGTTAAATCAGGGTTAAGTTAAATCAGAGGTGCCCCTTCCGCTTAGAAAAAGGGCGCACCGCCCCTAAATTTTGCAAAGACCCCCACCCTCACAAAAAAGTAAGAGCCCCCCCCCCCCCTAAAAATGAAAAAAATACCTCTCAAAACAACCCTCCCTAAAAATTTCAATGACGCAGTCTGTGCCACGACCCCCCCCCCCCCCAGGTTGGCACCCCTGGTTAAAAAAATACCTTTGTGCATAAAAAGTAAAATAAGAAATAACAACGTCATGTTGACATATTATTATTATTTTATAATTTTCAGTTTTGTTTTTCCAATGCTTTTTAAAAAATGTTTTATTTAAATTTTAAAATTTTAAACAAATTAAAAATCAAATGCTTATTTCTTTCTACCCTAAAACTAAGTTCATAAAAAAAATAAGGTAATAAAAAAGTAAATAAAATTGAAATACATTATATTGTAATAAAAAAAAAGCTGTCCTACACTGGCACATGATTGCTCCAAAACTGAAAAATATTTGAAGGATGCAAAAAGAATGAAATCTTACATGGAAATTGAGTTTGCAAAAAGAAAAAACGATAGTAAAAATTAAATTAAAATACATTATTGCAGTACAAGAAGCTATCCTATACTTCCATATGAGAGCTTCGAAAGTAAAAAATACATGAAATATTTGAAGGATGCAAAAAGATTGAAATCTAATACACTGTGATCAATTTTCGGCGAAGCACGTGGCTCCGTGTTCGTAAACTTTTATTTTTCCATTACTTTATTTGTTTTAAACAGCTTTTCAATAAATGTTCTATTTTAGCTTACAACAAATTAAAAATCTAATGCTTGCGCCTTTCCGATTCGATGTTTTCCTGAAATTAAGTTCACAAAAAGAAAAAAAATAATAATAATGATAAAATAAATTATTTAAATAAAAAAAGCTGTCCTACATTTGCATATAATATCTTCCAAACTGAAAAATAATTGAAATATTTGAAGGATTCAAAAAGATTGAAATCTAATACACTGCGATCAATTTTCGGCGAAGCACGTGGTTCCATGTTTGCATGTTTTTATTCTTCCATTACTTTATTTGTTTTCAACATCTTTTCAATATATGTTCTGTTTTAGCTCACAACATATTAAAAACCAAATGCTTATTCCCTTCCGATCAAATGTTTCCCTGAAACTAAGTTCACAAAAATAAAATTAAAAAATGTATAACAAAAACAGAAGCTATCCTTCATTAGCATATAATAGCTTCCAAACTGAAAAATAATTTAAATATTTGAAAGATGCAAAAAGATTGAAGTCTTATACACAGCGATCAATTTTCCGCGAAGCACGTGGCCCCATGTTTACATACTTTTATTCTTCCATTACTTTAATTTATTTTAAACAGCTTTTCAATAAATGTAAAATCAAATGCTTAATCCTTTCCGATCCGATATTTCCCTGAAATCAAGTTCACAAAAAGAAAAAATAATAATCATAAAATAAATTATGAAAATGAAAAAAGCTGTCATACATTTGCATATAAGAGCTTCCAAACTGAAAAATAATTGAAATATTTGAAGGATGCAAAAAGATTGATATCTTATACACAGCAACCAATTTTCCGCGAAGCACGTGGCTCCATGTTTGCACTTTTTTTAGCGCGTTTTAATCTTCCATTTATTTAACAGGTTTTCAACAAATATTCTATTTTAATTCAGAAGTAATTGAAAAGCAAATGTTTATCCCTTTCAAATTCGATACTTCCCCCTGAAAATAAGTTCACAAAAGCCAAAAAAAGAAGAAAAATAAAACTACATTTGCACAGTAAAAAAAAATCGATTCTGTATTGATAGCTTCTGAACTTTACAGCTTATCCTAGAATTGGTGACACAGAGGGCTTGAGGACTATCCCCCCTCCCCCCTCAAGCTTCACACAATAGTTCTTTGAAAAAAAAAAAAAAAAACTGCACATAGGGGAGTGGTTTATTGCACTACACTCCATTGACAAAGCTCCTTTTTTTTCAGCCATTATTCTGATCATTAGAAGCGATCTGATTGGTCAAACTGCGTACGTTTGCTAAACGAAATTCCCCGAACTGAAATCGTTTCAACAGACGTCAAGAGTAAGATTTTAATAGCACTCGCGGAAAAAAAAAATTTTTTTTTTAGAGACTAAACCATGAAACTAGGGACTTAAGAAACACTCAAAAAAAAAAAAAAAAAAAAGAGAGAGAGAGACAAATAGCTAGAAAAGAGACTAGTTCCGAGGCCTGCCTGTTCTATTTTGCAGAAGGGAAAAAGCCTGAAACATCATTAATCTTTATATTTTATCTGCTGGCATCTATGTTCTTTTCTTCCAACTCTTTAAATTTCCTTTTAGCAGAAGGCAAGTGTCCTTTGCGTTCGCAGTCAGACTTTTCCAAGTACCCCTACTACTTTTCCTGGAACAGACAACCCCTGATCCTACAGCAGAAAATACTATGAAATGTTTACTCTCATTGTTGATTCTCAGAAGATCAAAGATGGGGCTTGAATGAAACAATCTCTCCCTCCCCCTTTCACAGATGACCTGACCCCTTCCCACACTCTTTCAAGCTCCCCTGGGAAGAAGGAAGAACTTGCTTTTGTACCCAACTGATAAGCCTGTCTGAATTCTGAGAATCTCATTTACTCTCTTTGTCGTTGGCTTCTTTTATTTATGGGGCCGTTTTCAGGGTGAAATTCTAGGGACAATGACAGTACTTGGACGTTTTTGTGACGGATCGCTGGGCAAATGAAATTGCTGGATATCATGGAGTCCGATCATTGAACTATAAGTAAGGTGGAATGACTGCTGTGGGAGAAAACGCAGTCCGAAAAAAGCTCTCATTCCTCCTCACCGTTTGACAGGGGTCTAGACCGCAAGACAATCTGGTTAGGGACCTGCTTTGCTCAATTTACCGAGGAGTTTATTAATATGGAACACAACTCCAGTATTTAAAATAATATCCCTCTTAGGTTCGCACAAAAATGCATCTTGATTTCATAACAAACTATTTGTTTAATGAACCGATTTATTCCATTTTTTCCTTTTCGAATCATTATTTAAAAACCTGAAATAAAAAATGAAAAATGAGGAACATTAATAAAGTTTCCAGTTTTATGTTTTAAGAAGATATTTAAGTACATAATTACAAAATAAGTTTGGAAAAAAAAAACGGATTGAAAAATTCAGAATCCTTGAAAGAAAAGAATCTACAGAAAATATTACTGAAAGAGTTTTGTAAAATGATTAAATTATTACAAGGCAAGTTATTTACAGTGACAAAAAGTTTTCCTTCTGCTTGGCTTGATAAAGAAACATAAAATAAGTTCGTGTTTTAACTAAAATGAAATATTTTATTTCTCTTTATTAAGCCATTTTAAAAATGTTTGAATGTAGTTCAAAATGGAGTATTAAAATAGTTTATACAAAGCACTCCTCATTTTAATCAAAAGGTTCGATCTTTTTCATAGGGGGATTTATGGGGGGGCAGAGGGGGGGCAATGCTCCCCCCCAGTTTTGGGAGGACTTCGTAGTACAACACATTTTCTAAAAATTAAAAAAATATATATATATATTATTATTTTTTTCTTTTTTGAATAGTTCAGAAGGGCATGGGTGGATTTATAGGGGGGCATAGGGGCAATGTCCCCAGTTTTGGGAGAACTTTATGTAGTAACAACACATCTTCCAAAATCTTAAAACAAAAAAAATTCATGACATTTTTTTGAATAGTTCAATGAAAATGAAGAGAAAAGCGAATGTCCTTTTCTGATGGGAGAAAAGAAAAGGAAAAAAAACGAACATTAAATACAAATAGTACAGTTGTCACTGGGGTGCTGAAAATGTGTCTAAATTCATTATTTTGGATTGGTAACCATTTGGGCAAGTATATGAATGAAAATATAGGCTAAACGCGCTATACATTAAGCTGCAACACTTATAATAATTGACAATTATTTTAACAAATTAGAACCTAAAGCAAAGGAGAAAAAACTCCCCCCCCCCCTCCCATTTGCGCTAACAAAACGATCTACTCGTTATGATTTGTGTCCACATTTAAAGTATATTTGTGCATAATATTTATGTTCTTAGTCGATTAATTGGCCTTTTGAGAAATTAAAAAAAAAAATAGTTTTTTTTTTCTCTCTCTCTCTCACTCTTTTAAAAAGAGAGAGAGAGAGAGAAAATAAATATTATCGCAAACTGAATAAATTTCAGTTATCTGAGTGTTTAGATTAAATGAATCTTTTTACTTAGAGGGGGACTACAATTTTAATTACTTTATAAATACTGTTTAAAAAGTAAGGTAAGTCATAATCATCAAAGTCTAAATGAGCCAGTCCTAGTCATTATTGAAATCTAAATAATTGAGTCATCAAAAGCTTTGGAAAAAATTGCTGAAATTTTATAAAAGTCTATAAAAGCCTAACAAAGATTGGTAAAATCGTAAAAATCCTTTAACCGTAAAAACTGACAAATTTTGTAAAAATTACAAAAAAATCAAGCAAACATTTGTAGGTAAGAATGAATTACAAATGGGGCCGAATTTGCCTATAAGATAAACAAGCTATTGCTAAGAGCCCCTGCTTTGAAGTGGGTCCCTAACTCCCAAAAAAATTCATGATTCGTTCCTTAAAAAATGGAAATTGCTTGAAAAAACTAATTTCATTTTTAAGTGCTTGAAAACCTTGAATATTTGGAAACATGTGGCTATAAACCTTAAATTTTAAAATTTCTAACAAATGGTAGAGGGGGAGGAATGCCAAAATATGTCAAATTCAGCTCTTTGCCACATCCTGTATTAAAAATGTAAAAATCATGGCTCTCATGTAGGTAACATATTATTTGAAATAAATTTTTGTGACTCACATTATTCATATCTTGCTATTTATTCAACCCCAAATGCAGTATTTTATAAATTCTTTTGTATTGATTGCTTTTATCTTACTTCTTCTGCATATTGTCTATCTGTTAAGCACGGAAAAAAAATACACACTTCTTCTATTTCTATTCGTTTTCTGCCCCACTTGCAACTGAAGAAAAGTTGTTGTCATGAGAAATCTATGGTTTCTTTTTTCTTTTAAATTTAAAATAGCTATTTCTCACAAAGTTAGAACAGGACTGTAAAAATTTACAATCAAGTACTAAAATATCAGAGACTGAAAATTACAAATGAAGTGCATTAAAAATTTTTATTCATTCTAGAATCCTTGAAAATAATTAGATAAGTCTTTGAAAATCCTAGGCAAAGTGGGCTCCAATTACTTCTACTGCGTATTGTTTTTCTGTTTAGCCAGGAAACAAAATGATACACTACCTCTATTCCTTTTCGTTTTCTGCACTACTTATAATTCAAAAAAGGTTGTTGGAATGAGAAATCTATAGTTTTTTTTTTTTCAAATTTAAAATGGCTGTTTCTTATAAAGTTTGAACAATACTGTAAAACTGTATAATCTAGTTATCAATTTCTATGTCTATCCAGTTAATCTTCATAAGGCTTCAAAATGCAGAATTTTATATCCATTTTACAAAATTTCCTCTGGGGGAGAAGCCCCCGGCCCCCTAAAATTGGAGATATTCTATTTCCCACTTAAAAGGGAGCCCTGTGTCACTCTCTTGATACAAGTTCCCTCTCTTAAGGTCAATTCAAAAAGGGCAGCATGAAAACACACATTAATGAAAACGACACACAAAAAAGTAAAGCATGGACTTATGCATCACAGGAAACAGACAAAAACATGGGAGTGGGGGAGGGGCATTAAAAATGTTGCTAAAAAAATCATCCTGCCCCCCCCCCCCCCCCAGGAACTCAATCCTAAATCCGCCTATGATCTTTTTCTTAACTTTTTCAATATATTTAGAATGAGAAAATGATGTTTTATGCACTGTTGTCAAATTTTTTTTAAAACGTGTAACACACTCTGTAATTGTGAAACTGAACTTTTATACTTGAACAATAAGTGAAACAAATAATGAATAGTGGTATTCACAAAAGAAAGTTTTTAAATCCATCTATCTCAGTGTATCACCAAGGAAAATATTAGCGAATTTTCTGTTTCCACAAAATTAATTTTTTGTATACAAGATAGAAATTACAAAAATGTATTCGACATTCAAAAGATTTCACTTAAAATTTCACAACATTTTTAAAATTAAACTTGGACACTAAATTGGGAATCTGTAGAGTGAAGGTACATCAGAGAAATCAGGATGCCCATACATTAGGGATGCATCGATTAATTGGCCAATTTGCCGACTATTTATAACGGCCAAGCACTGCCAATTAATCGGCGGAAAAAAATATTCTTTAAAATGATTTTTTAGGCATACATTCAACAAGCAACTATGATGAAATCATTTGTTAACAAAAAAAAAAAGACAAAATGTAATTTTCTGTATATGACGTTACTATAACATGTAGTATGAAAGTTTACAAAACAAATAATTTACAAAGCTCGTAAAAATGAATGAAATGTTAAAGGATAATGTTCTAAGTTTATGTTACGATAGCCTCATCTCAGCTTTTGATTTTTTTTTTTTTTTTTTTTTTGCAGTTTTTTTTTATTCTTTCTAACTTTATATATCACACAGTTTACAATTTACTCTTTGAATTATTGATTTTTGATTCAACAAAACATTAGTTGTTATTATATCATTTGATTGAAAAATGAATACATTCTTATATACAATGATATACGATGATGCACCATTTTTCATGTGTCTATAATTTTCTCCTTCTTTCATAGTAAAGGAATGTGGGGCAAAGTTAAATAATTAAGATGCCTGTGTTGTTTTCAAAACGAACAGATTGAATATTTGTTCTCAAAATTATGTTACATAAAGAACGAACAATATATTTTATAATAAAACTTCCATTAAAACTTGATTTTGCTATTTTTGGCAGTAAATTTGTACTTCCGAAAAAGGTGGACATTTTTCACCTTTTTTTCCCATGGGGCAAAGTGAAAAATAACATTTTTTTTAAATAAAGTATTTTTATTCGATTATTACAGAAAATTTTGATAAAATGTATCGGTAAGTAAAAGAATGAATGAATAAATAAAAAGAAAAAGAAACAATAAACGAGTAAACGAATACATTAATTAATATATGAGAAAAAAAAGTTGAGTGAATAAAATAGTGAATTGATATAGCTATGCATACTAGAAGTCCAGGAAAACAACAGGCTGATTCTAGTGGGTCTTCATGAAGAATAACTTAACCTAAATGAATGCTTAAACTTATGAAAAAATAAAAAAATGGGCTTTTACCACTCCCCAAAAACCGAATTTTATTGACGATTCTTCTTTCCTTTCATCAAAAATGGATCAGGCAAAACTTCACATGGTAAAATACTAAACTAGCATCTTAATTATAAACTAATTCGGATGAAATCAGCAAACCTTTTGAATGGCTCTATACGATAGACGCTATTTTTTGCCGTATAGCCTGCTGTCACCCCTCTAGTATCCTCAAGAACCTGTTTCAAAACTGGACCGAGTCTTTAACAAAAAGGGGAATCGGCAGCAGTCATTCCACATTGCTTATAGTTCAATGGGTCCAATATGCTTATGATACCTTTTTAAAAGCACAGGGAGCAATTCCTTATTTTTGAAAAGGGCAGGGTGCATTTTGCACACTAAATGAAGGGCAGAGCGCATTCTGCTGATATGAAAAAGGGCAGGGCGCTGCGCCCTTCAAAAATGGCCTAGGGGGAACACTATTATTAGAAATAGGCAAAATATGTGGAGTGAGTAAATCAAGTGTCGGGGGGATATGACAGCGGTTTAAGACAACAGGAAATGCTAGAACCAACCGTATTGGGAAAAAGATCAACTTCGGCTCGCGAGGACAAAAGTTTACATCAAATGAGTGTTATGAATCCTCGATTAACTAGCTCTGATCTGTCCAAGTCCATGGTGGCAGCTGGTGTTAACATTGCACCTTCAACAGCGAAATACAGGCTTTTAGAATGTGGCAGAAAGCACATCCACTGTACAAGAAACTGCTTCTCACGCCTCGCATGAAGAAAAAGAAAATTAGAATTGGCATGGAAATATAGAACATGGACTGAGAATTACTGGGAAAAGGTTTTATTTTCAGACAAAACAGATTTTGTGGTTCAGGGATTAAGATCCAAGTTCTTGAGAAGGAGCAAAGGAGAACCTCTTTGTCTGCACCACATTAATCAAGCACCCAAGTATCTAACCAAAAAGATGTTTTGGGGTTATTTCTGCATTTCAAGGTCAGAATATCTTGTTCCCGTAGAAGGAATGATGAACAGTGTTGGCTAAGAATCGATATTGATCCAAAATGTGCATAGAACCATGTCTAAACTTTGGTCGAACGGAGACTGTTTTTCAACAAGAAGTCGTGCGATGTAACACATTGAAGCGAATTGTCAATTTCTACTCTAAAAACAAACTTAATGTACTGGATTGGCCCAGAAACTCACTGGACTTAAATCTGATTGAAAATTTTGGGCTATTGTTAAAAAACGTCTTCATAAGCTTGTCAGTACTATGATGGAAAAGCTAATTTTGTCTGTTATTTAACTATGGTATAAAGATGTTTAAATTAAAACTATATATGCCAGTCTAGTACATCCCATGCCAAAACAAGTCTGCGATGTTATTAAGTCTCAGGGAGGTCATATTAATTATTAGTTTCAAATATATTCATTAAAAACTTAAATAGAACTGATTTTTTTTAAGAAAAATGCATTTCCCAATTAATTGCCACAATACTGTATTTTACATAAATTGCACTCAAGTTAAGATTAAATTATTTTTCTCAAACATTTCCTAAAATATGCCAGTAACTTTATATCATTTTGTGAGTCACTGCCCAGGGGCGGATCCAGACAGAATTTTCGAATTTTCGGAGGGGGCCATTTGAAAAAATATGATGCTTTGGAAATTTTAGAATTTTACAAATATCAATATAGAGCCCACCTTTTAACCAGAGCATTTTTTAGGCATTTTCGCTAGGCGACACAAGTTGAACATAAAGGCTGTAACCTTTCCAGTAATATTCCTCTTTTCTTTAACAAACGTGTGCATATATCGTCGCCTGAAAGTGGTATTCCTGTAATCAGTACTGTTAGTTTATGAGGCGACTGTATAGGACTTCTGTTTTAAGAGGAATCGGATATGAACCAACAGTATAAGTATAATATTTACTCCGAAGGGAAGGGGGCCTGGGGGTTTCTCCCCCGGAAAATGTTTTGAATTTGTAGTCTTAAAAATGCATTTTAGACGATCTCTGGTAATGTTAGGGGAGAAGAGGTTCGGTGGCGCTCAGCTGCATATTTTTCGAAATTGTAACTCTAAGAATGCAGTTTTAGACGATCTTTGATGATGTTAGAGAGAGGAGAGATTTGAAGACCCATCAAAGGAAATTTTTCTGATTTGTAATCTTTAGAAATGCATTTTAACTGTCTTTCGTTACATTAAGGGCTCGGGTGCGAGCAACCCAACCTCCGACCATTTTTCGAAATTGAAACCTTGAAAACGCAAACATTAACGCCAATAATGTTAAGAGGGAGGAGCGGGGTTTTTTTTTTTTTTTTTTTTTTTTGCCATTGTAGAGCTAAAAATGCAGTTTAAACCAAGCTTTTCGTGATGATACGTGGAGGAGAGATTCGAGGGCCCACACAAAGAAATTTTTTCTACGAGTAATTTACAGTCTTAAAGATACATTCTAATTGTTATTGGTAATGGTAACAGAGAAGAGGTTTGGAGTGCTCCCCCGAAAATTGTAGCTCTAAAAAGGCTGTTTTAGACGATTTTTGGTGATGTTAAGTGGAGGAGAGATTTAAAAGCCCATCCCAGGAATTTTTTTTAATTTATAGACTTAAAAACGCATTCTAGACTATCTTTGATAAGTTTAGGGGTTGAAGAGATTCTGAGGACCTCTTGCAAAAATTTTTCAAAATTGAACTCTTTAAATTGCAAATGTAGGTAATCCATGATTAATGAGTAACTTTTAGAGGACCAGCAATTTTTCGAAATTGAAGCTCCAAAAACGTAATTCTTGAAATCTTTCAATGATGTTAGGGAGGGGGGGGGGCAGGGCCGTTCGAAGAGCTGACGGTGCCCGGGGCGAAAGTTTCCTGGCGCCCCCCCCCTTTACACACAGAAAAATCAAGTTAGTTATAACATCAGTGCATAGTACATACTTGAATATTTTACATATTGATAAACAGAACAATTAAAGGGCTATGCATAATACAAATTAAAACACAAGCAATAATATTTGTGAAACATTAATGCCCAAAAACTTTTCGAAAAACGGAAATGTAAATAATCCAAATATTTATCTAGTAAAATGTTATCCCACTAGATAAAAAACAAGCAATTAAAACTGAATTGGTTATTCATATTGATCAAACTAAGAACACGAATATAATTTGCTGATTATAAAGAGAAAATGTATTTATCAAAGTAAATTACATCAAAATTAAATTTCGATCTGAACTCATCCAATGATTCTTTTCATGCGTTTTTTGGTTTTACTTGTACCAATTTAATATTAGCTTTCTTGTTTGTTATAAACAAAGATGTTATTCTTTTGCATAAAATATTTGTAAGTTTTAGAGAGAAGCCCACAAATACTCAACAACACCGAAAATCGCTCAGAATTGCGTTTTTGGAGTTATAATTTCGAAAAATCACTGGCCCTAATATTACAAAATATGGCCTTACAAATTGCTTCTAAGAATTGAGTTTAAGAAAATATTCCCTCCCCCCCATGCCGCCTTTCTTTAATATCACAAGCAATGGGTTTTTCAAACGACAGTTACAAAAAATTTAAGTGGGATAGCTCCTGAAAGTAAAACACTGCTTAAATTTTTTGACCATAATTTTGAACAATTTTAATGAGAGATACTCCAGATTCTCCTATCCATCAAATCTTCAAAGTTTGTCTAAAGCTGCGTTTTTGAAACTTCAATTTCGAAAACTTCAAGGGGAGAAGTAATTGATTTCAATCAATTAAAAAAAATAATCGATCGGAAACAGTCTCTGAACTGTTACCCTCCCTTACCTTAACGTCAATAAACATGGCCTATAATCGCATTTTAAGGCTGAAATTGCGTTTTTAAAACTAAAAGTTTCAAAAATTTTGACTGGACACCTATTTGACCTTTTTTCCTATCCGATCAATAATATTAAAAAAAAAAAAATTAAAGTGACACCTTAAAAAAATTTTCTCGTTACGTCACTGCATGCAGGGGCAGAACTCAAGCAAATTTGGTGAGAACTAGACAAAAGAGAAGTGCCTTCTGTTTGGTTCTAAACAGTTATATTCTCAATTAAATACTTCAGCAAGCTCATGAGTTACTGTGATCAGCATCGTACTGCAAACTTTGTATGTGGATGGCAAAATAACCAAAGATTGAAAAGGAATAGTCCTCTCAGCAGTGCTGAGAAGTTAAACGTATTAAAACTTACTGTGGAATTCAATTCTTTAAAGCCCATTGAATCCCCATTGGACCAGATGCCTGGGGTTTATTTTCATACAAAGTAATTTATCCGCACAAATAAGACAACTCAACATCCTGACTGCTCAAGACAGGTTGCTTTAGAAGTGATTAATAGCATTCCTACGGAGGCTGTTCTGATTTACACAGACGGCAGCAGAATTGAAGGGAACACTGGAAGTGGAGTTGTTAAGTCTGGAGATGAAGAAATATCTCTTAAACGTAGAAACACTGATTACTGCTCCGTGTTTTGCTCCGAATTGATCGCCATTGACATGGCTCTGGATTATATTGCTGAGCAACATTTCCCTAGAGAGACATGGATCCTATCAGACAGCCACAGTTCAATCCAATACTTGCAAAATTGGAGAATCATTGCAGATCAGAAGGGAATAAGAATTGTTAAAAAACTCAAGAGACTGTCCAGTTCTTGTGACCTCCATTTGCAATGGATTCCATCTCATGTGAATTTGAGATATAACGATATTGCGGATGGACTGGCGAAAGAGGGCTCTACTATGGCTCAGAATAGTGGGGATCCTCTGACGTACCTTGAACTATACTCCAGATGTAAGGCTACTATTAACAGCTCTTGGAGACGTCCTCCTGAGCATCCATGGTATTCTTGCGAGGGTCCTGGTGCTTCCCTTGGATTTGAGGGTGACAGGAGAGATCAAACTGCTTTGGTTCGACTGAGCACAGGTCATCTAAAAACACTCAGATTTTCCCATGGTAATAGGACTTTCCCAATTTGCACCAAATGTCATACTGAAGAGGCCACTGCAGAACATCTGATTTTTTGTGTTGGTTTGGTACGCGAGGATCTACTGAAGAGACCTGCGTCTGTCTTGAAGTTGATTAAGGCGAACAACCTCATGGATCTGATTTGATTCAGAACAGAGAGTAGATAAGTAAGAAGAAGATATTCTCAGAAGTTGTATCTGTTTCAATGATACAAAGGAAACGAATGCTTTGGAGACTGAGAGACAGGAATATTTTAGTGCCATAGAACAAAATAGAGAACCATTGCAATGACTCTCTATTTTGTGTGTGTATCGCTGTGTATCTATGATACCTAAAATGAGGGGGCGCCCCTAATTTTATACAATCGGGACATTTTATATGCAGAGAGGCACCACAAAGCGCCCTTATTTCATGTGAATGTCGTCGTGTTCCGTCGAAACGAGGGATGCCTTGCGGCGCCCTCTTATTCCGTGGCGCCCGGGGGGATTGCCCCGCTTGCCCCCCCCTTCGGGACCGCCCTGGGTGGGGGAGTTCTCTCCCGGAAACATTTTGAAACTCAGGAGCTTAAAACAAAATTTAGGCCGATCTTGAACGATGTTGGCGAAAAGGAGAAGTGGAGAACCCTTCCCTAGAAACTTTTACAAGTTACTTTTTTAAACGCAGTTTGTAGACGATCTATGTTAATATTAACAAGAGGAGTGGTTTGGAGGGTCCCATATTAAAAAGGGAATGAAGAATAATTACATAGCACATCATAAAGCCAGGTTAAAACTTAAATCTAACTTTAACTAAATGCGCAATCATTAAATGTATTATATTATTAACTTTTTGTAAACAAATTTTCGTTCATCTGTTTGGATGGAATATTGAAACAGGTAGTATATTTATTGACAGGCTAGTAAAAAAATATTTTAAAATTATTATATATACATATAAAAAGTGTTTCTTTAAAAAGTTCTGTACAAATTTCTTTGAAGCTTAAGCTAGGAGCTGCTTTTATTTCCAATGTACATAAGCGTAGGCTTTTTGCAATGTAAATTTGTAAGCAAAGTTCATACTTTTAGTTTGAAAATTAGAAAAACTAAGTTTTTGAAATGAAACACATTTAAAATATGAAAAAGAACAACACAAAAGCGTTATATCATACAAAATCTTCGGATCTAATTGCACTTATGTTTTTTCTCCAATTGGAATTTCCTTTAGTTTCAACTTATTATTGCATACGATATAGTTAATCAGTGTAGGTGTTAATTACTAAAATAACGATTTCTTAAATCAGGGACTGAAAAAAGTTTTCGTCTTATCCAGCAGCGAGATATTGACTTGTTGGGGGTGTGAATCTATTTCTCAAAATACCATATTTTTATATCAAATTACATATGAAACTAGACAGAAATTTTCTCTAGATTTCAAAATTGTGGTTATTTTTTTATCTGTCGTTAACAGTAAAAAATATGCCTATCTTCCAAAGAGTCCGGAAACCATCTGGCTTTTCTTGCTCGCTTTGTGGGAGACACCGCGGTCATAAGTGCTAAATGAACCCAAATATTTGGTACTTACACTTGATATTTTTTAAATTTTCGTGAGGTGGTCATGCCCTTTGTCTGGCATTGTTTCCATTCATGTCAGACTTCACATAAATTACAATGATTTTTTTTTTTTTCAATTTAAGCGAGGAAAGAGGCTGAAAAACTATACTTGAAACTTCCTCAATGTATTTTTATGGCTCCTTGGCGTTGTTTTTATATTCATGTTAGACTTTGAGGAGTAATAAGGATTTTTTTAGCATTCAACTCTGAAAGAGGTTTTTAACTATTTTTGAAATTTTTTCAGGGTAGCCACCCCCTTTCATTGTTTCCTTATTGTTAGACTTTGTATGCATCATAAGGGAAGTTTTTAACATTTTTGCTCAAAAAAGGGGGGTTTAACTATTCTTGAAATTTTCTCGGGGGAGGGGGGGCATGGCCCCCATAGCCGCCTCTCTGGATCCGTCCATGTCTCTGCCACATTTGGGCTTAAAGGCATTTTGTCATGCCGGTTAAACCAGTTTCTACCAGTGGTTTTAAAACACTTTGGTAGAAACTTGCTAACCCTGTGTTGGGCCTCTTAAGAACATGCCCCCCCCCCCCCTGCAAGGTCTGCGAGTACGCAGATCTGCACCTGTTTCCTTCCTTCAACATTGAATAAACACATCCTTAAAAAAAAGAGCACGGATCTGCTTTTTTTTAACACCATTCTCTCCTACTTCTTTTAGTACTTTATACTTACTAGTTAGAAGGAAGAAAGTTTAATGTTTTTCATGCATGATTCAACACAACATTTCCCAGAGTGGCACCTTCGATTACCAATTTGACCCTTTTAAAGTCTCAAGAATTTATTAATAACTTTTTAAAATAAAAGATCTTTAGCTAACTCATAAATTTAGCTCTAGTAAAACCTGACCAAACAAAAATCTTAAAAATGCTTTCAGACGGAAGAAAACAGGAAGCATAAAAGTAGAAGTATTAGTACACTCTGACAAAAGTTAACAACTTGGTTTCGGTTTCAACGTCATTGTCCAGCTGATTCACCAAAAATGCATCCAGTTAAAAATTAGTTAGTTCCAAAGTATTTTGTTTCACTAAACACGCTAAAATGT
Source organism: Uloborus diversus (assembly GCF_026930045.1). NCBI lineage: Eukaryota > Metazoa > Arthropoda > Arachnida > Araneae > Uloboridae > Uloborus > Uloborus diversus. Next base: position 91,507,187 of record NC_072736.1, on the reverse strand, counting down.
TTTCTGGGCACAAAACTTTGACGATACATCGCCAACCCTTGATAAGGATATAACATCTCAAAATGACGAGCCTGATACAGACAAAGTTTAACTTCCAAGAGGTCTAAATTAACTAAATGATTACATTGAATAACTCAACTGAATTGATTGATCAAAAATTTAACTTAACTGACTAGTAGATCAGGGGTCACCAACCTTTTTTGCTCAAGGGTCACGTTATAAATTTTTGGAAGCAAGGCAAGCCAACAATCCAACAACATTTCAATTCAGATGGTTTAGTTAATTCTAGCGTACAAACCTTGTAATTAAGAGCCATCAATTTCATACACCTCCTTACCTTTTAGATCTTGCAACGGCTCTACACATATCCGTTTAGGGCAAGTTATATAAAAAGCGTTCAGTTTTTACTTGCCTTTTGTACATTGACAAACTTAAAATCTTGTAAGAAGACAAATCTAGTTGTTTCTGAAAATTGTATGAATTTCATGTTTTCATCGAACATTAAAACTTTTTTTTTTCTTTTTTGTGCATGTAGGGGGGGGGGGTGACACTATAAATTACTGCCTAGTGAGGGAGCCATGCTTGTATAAGGGTCATCATTTTTTTTTAAACAGGGCCTACATAATTACAATTATTGCACACATTTTTTTTTCCTTTTTAGATTTATTTTCAGATCCATGGGTGGTTGTTGTGTGTCTTTCTCCAATGGGCTTTTGTGTATCTTGAAAACAAGAGCTAATAAAAAAATTCCATTACACATTTGGCTTTTTTTTCCCCCCAAAATTAGTAAGAATAAACAATTTAAAAGTAGGATGCAGACAAAATTTTATTTTTTGTTGCCTAGTGTCATAGACAAGAGTCATCTTATAAATCATTTATGAGATTTACTAAAATTGTTTACAATTACAATAACGTAAAACTCTAACTTTTGCAAAAGATTCAAATTTTAAATCCAGGAAGTGTTTATTCATCTTTTTTTTTTTTTTTTTGCATAGTTGCCTACATTTCATTATTTCAATTTTTTTTTCCTGTACATCAATATCGGCTGAACTTTACCCACATTTTGATGTTAGTGCCGCTTCATTGACAAGTGCTGCATCAATAGTTTGGAGAGCTTGTCATAAAATATGGATCACTGAAGCTTTCTCTTAAAATCGTCAAAAACACTCAACACTTATAACAAAATTTAAACAGACAGGTGCACGCTTTAAGTATCTCATTTTTAATCAGTCTTGAATTATCTTTTGTCAAGCCTTGAAAGAAAGTGTGAACCTAGTGGCCTAAAGGCTTTTCATAGGTCATTTTCTAAAAATATATACAACAAACAAATAATTTAATGTGGACACACCTCAGACACATCGGAGGGTTTTTCAGGGTCATCAAATACAATAATAAGATTGTTTTCCTCATCTCCAAATTCCTCATTAAGTTTTGTAACGGTTGGTACAGCAGGTGATTCGCAAATGGAAGACTCACAAGCTCCAGATTTGGGAGATGATGCTCCTTCATCTTCTTCACTTGGAACCTAAAAAAGTTATTCATATTTTTTATTAATGGCTGCTGAAAATAATATCTAAAATAGTCTTACAAATGCACATTTTACATGGGAAAACATTATTGGAACTTTTGCTTTATAGGATATATATTTCAAGGCCGTGTGGATTGTTGGCGATCTAAATGCTATGCTTCATCATTTCTTTTCCGGTAGACATAGGTGCAGAGCGTTCCAATACATTTATTTATTCTAATTATTGTCTACCAACTGGAATAAACAAATAACCTTCTTTAATTTAGTTAAGAAGAACAAGTATTCTTAACTAGCACATAATAATCTTGATTTTTTTTTTCTTTCAGATTGCATCAAATGTTCTTCTGATGTCTTTGAATAAAATAATATTTTTTACCTAAAACAGCTCACTTTTCTCTTTCAAATAACGGGTCAGTTAGTAACTACAAAACTAACTGTAACAAGTACATACGGTTCATAAACCGCAATTTCTCTTAGAGTTAAATATCTACTTCAAACATGGAGAATTTAAATCCCGATTCTGACTCTATAGCACCCAACTAAAATTAAACTTCGAGTTTGCTTAATACAGTAAAACCTGTCTACAACGACACTGTTGGGACCTAAAAAAAATATCGTAATAGACAGTTTGATTATTCATGCTGACATTTTGCTCGGGCCAAAAAAAAATAATATTGTTATAGAGAGGTTATTGTTATAGACAGTATCATTATACACAGGTTTCACTCTATAATACCAGGAAAGAAAAAAAAGTAAGATAACCTCTTCTTCTGTAGGCTTATAATCTTCATCAGAAGACTCCTCAGAAAACTCTGCTTCTAGAAGTTGCTTGGAAGCCACATCAGGCTGCTTCATAGGGGAAGAAACTGGCCATGGAAGCTGAAAACACATATTCAACCATTAAGAAATTAAAATTTTAGCTAGCTATGAAAAATCCTCAAATGTTAAGGATTTACCTCTTCAGATTAAGTAGCAATTCATTTTACAACAGATAGTGCCTCATCATTTAAAAATTTTCCAGGATGAGGGGGGGGGGGCAACTTGTAAATTGAAGGCAAAGCTTCGGTAATATTGTATATATTTTCGACTTAGCCGTTTCTTTGGGACACTAACTTACTGCTTAGTACCCAAGCTTTACCTACAATTTACGAGTTGAGCCGCATCATGTCTGCAGACTCATGCTGGTGATATAAATTAACTTTATCTACCAGTTTCTTGGCAAGAAAAGAGATAAATTAAAAACAAAGATGGCACAAGATAAATACAAAAAAAAAAAAAAAAACATAAAAAAACAATCAACTTATACGAGATCACTAAAACTTGTCTCTTTTTTCATATTTTGTCTCAAATTGATATGTTGAAAACCGTCTTTGAGCAGCAGCATTATTATAGGAAAGAACTAACCATTTTACATGCACTGCCATAGAAAGGAAACAAATTGTGGGAAAAAATGAGAAAAAATAATCAAAAACCGGAAAAAAAGAGGAAAAGGACAAAGAGTAGAAAATTGTGGATACAAGAGATAATCTCATGTCTCTCAAATACAACAAGGAATGAAAGGCATCTTTCTTTCTTTGAATGAAAGAGGGTTATAAAAGCATAACGGACTTCCGGTATTAACAGGCAGAAAAAATATGGTTATTCCGGAACACAATCACCTCTGTTAGCATCAAAAAGTCAAACCCATATACTTTTCTCCTAAAATAATGCTAAAACATATCGCTGAAAGGTATAAGGCCAGATGCTAAATAGCAATAATTTTAAAAACTGGTAACCTTGCCTGAAGGGATCGCTTCCCCCCCCCCCCCAGCCAGGGTGAGCACAGAAATTTTGGGGCCTGTCACAAATGACTTTTAAGCGCCCCACACAAATGACCCCCTCATACTGCCGCGCTAAGCACAAAAGTTGCACATTTTATGCACTATACTAATGGTATGATCAAATATGTAATTCCTGTTAATGACCTTGTCCTCCCTGTTCTCTAGCTAAACTGAAATTATCTTCTCTTGTCACAATTTATGCAAGGTACGCGGACAATAAGTGGGCACACACTTACAACGATGGATCAACTGAGTGAACCTCTGGAAGAGCAGGCTCCAGCATCTTCTCCAAGTGTTTCCAAATTAAACAACCATTAAGTTTGAATTTAGATAATTTTGATGGCAATCTGGCTATTCAAAGGATTGAAGAGATGCATGGGGAAGAATTAGTGCTCTTCATAGGCTATCAGGCCAAAACCCATACTGTTTCATCCAACAATATATATGCTCCCTATCGCCATTGAATTCGAACACAAGAACATTATCAATATTCTCCTAACTTCCAGTAAGGAGATCATTTTACAATTGATTCATGGCAATTGTGGTTTATGGGGTAGTGAAAAGGCAGACACTCTTTCAAAAGAGGCTTCTCCCTCGACCTCGTCCCCTGCTAATCTGCGATACATCAAACTTTTCCTCAAGTAAAATCTTCATGAGCACCGCACAAGCTTCAGTAGGGAAAAAAGTGTTCGCAAATCTTGGGATAGCCTTTTGTCATCTTGTATCATCAGGCTCATTTACATTGATTTAGACTGGTGGACTCTCTAACTGCATTTTGTTTGGCGAAGGAGTTGACATGAATGGCGGGCACCTTTTTGACTGCTCTGCACTCCGGAAGAACCACGATTCTTCCTTTATCTCCCCTCCCGAATATTCATCATTTTTGTACTAAACTGCAAGACTTTGTATGCTTCAACGAGCAACTAGTTAATTTTTTATCTCTTTATTTAAAGGGCGTACCTAAGTTTAAAAAAATTTTTTTTATCAAAATTGTATTACGGTCCCTGGGTTTTATTTTGTCATATATTTCACCTAAATACAATGTTTTATGGTCATTTGTCAATGGGAAACATGCATTTTTTTTTCTTTTAAGCTGCATCTGAATCAAGTACGTGGAAGTGAAAAATTTTAAGCAGCAATTTCTCATTTTGAGCTCAGTTGCAAATACGACTTTTGAAAAGATTGAAAGCTTATACACAGCATCCAATTTTCCGCAAAGCACGTTGCTCCATGTTCACATACTTTTATTCTTCCATTACTTTAATTTATTTTAAACAGCTTTTCAATAAATGTTCCATTTTAGTTCATAAATTAAAAATATTTTTCTAAAATTCAGTTAAAAAAAATAATATAAAATAAAAAAGATTTATAACAAAAAGAAAAGCTATCCTACATTAGCATATAATAGCTTCCTAACTGAAAAATAATTGAAATATTTGCAAGACGCAAAAAGATTGAAATCTTATACACAGCGATCAATTTCCCGTGAAGCACATGGCTCCATGTTCGCGTACTTTTATTCTTCCATTACTTTTTTTTTTTTTAAACAGCTTTTCAATAAATGTAAAATCAAATGCTTATGCCTTTCCGATCCGATGTTTCCCTGAAATAAAGTTCACAAAAAGAAAAGAAAAAAAAATACAAATACAAATGTGACGACCAGCAACAGGCTCTGGGCTTAGCTAGGCTGGTCCTAGTCAATTAATTAATCCCCAATGAAGATCAATGGCCCTCTTAAAGCTATCCACTCCCTTGCTCATTACCGCCTCTTCCGGTAAGCTATTCCAAGTGCCCACGATCCTGCTAAAGTAGTAATTTTTCCTGATTTCCAAGTTAGCCTGAGATTTAAATAGCTTAAAACAATGACCCCTTGTCCTGCTTTCCCCGCAAAAATTCAATCCATTTACATCTTTCATTTTGATAAATTTAAATAACTGAATCATGTCCCCTCTGACTCTCCTTTGCTCCAGGCCATGTTAAGCCTATTAAGTCTGGTATCATAATCTAAATCTGAGAGTCCCCTTACTAATTTAGTTACCCTTCTTTGAACCCTTTCCAATACAAAAATATCTTTCTTCAGATAAGGCGACCAAAATTGAACAGCATACTCCAAATGAGGTCTTACTAAACTCCTATATAAAGGCAAAAGAACTTTCTTAGATTTGTTTGAAATAGATCTATTGATAAACCCAAGCATTTTGTTGGCTTTGTTACTAGCAATACTGCACTATTAACTAAACTTGAAGTCCTGATTTATAAAGATACCCAGATCCATAACATTTTCTGCCTGATTTATGACTGAACCCTGTAAACGATATCTCATATGCTTATTTCCATGACCTAAGTGTAGCACTTGACATTTCCCTACATTAACTGCCATACCCCATTTATCTGCCCACTTAGTAATATGATCTAAATCCTCTTGCAGCTGATTTACTTGTTCTTCCTTTTCGACAATCCCCATAACTTTTACATTGTCAGCAAAACAATTCATGCTTCCAGAAATATTTTCATTGATGTCATTCATAAATATAATAAACAAAAGAGGCCCTAAAACTGATCCCTGAGGAACCCCACTTAAAACATCACTCCAATTAGAATGATTTCCTCTCACAACTACTCTTTGCTTCCTACCAGTAAGCCAATTTCTAACCCAAAGTAAAGTTTTTCCTCCTATTCCTATGTCAACTAACTTGCTGAGAAGAGCAACATGCGGTACTTTGTCAAAAGCTTTTTGAAAATCAATATAAACAACATCCACACATTTTTTGTTATGTAAAGCTGAGGTAACCTTGTCGTAGAAATGCAATAAATTAGTAGTACAGGATTTACCTTTCCTGAAACCATACTGCAAACTAGTCAACAGACTATTAGTCTCTAAGAACTTCATGATCTTAATTTTGATCAAAGTTTCGAAAATCTTACAAATCACCAAAGTCAAACTTACAGGTCTATAATTCCCAGCAATACCTTTAGACCCCTTCTTGAAGAGTGGCGTTATGTTAGCCAGCTTCCAGTCCTCTGACACCGTCCCTGAGTTATAAGAAGCATTGAAAATATTCAAAATAACATCCACTAATTCCTCTGCACATTCAACTAAAATTTTTGGATAAATATTATCTGGTTCCGGAGCTTTAGTTGCTTTAATCTTTTTCACATGAAATAAAACCTCCTCCCTGGAAAATACAAAATCCTCAAGCTGTATAATAGCTTGTGTCTTGTTAGTGTCAACTGTTGATAATAATAATAGTCATAAATTATTTAGGACAGCCTTTTTTATTAACATAAAAAAGGCTGTCCTACATTTGCATATAAGAGCTTCCAAAGTGAAAAAATATTGAACTATTTGATGGATGCAAAAGATTGATATCTTATACACAGTCAATCAATTCTCTGCGAAGCACTTGGCTCCATGTTTGCACTTTTTTTTATCATTTTAATCTTCCATTTTTTTAACAGGTTTTCAACAAATATTCTATTTTAATTCAGAAGTAATTGAAAAGCAAATGTTTATCCCTTTCAAATTCAATACTGCTCCATGAAATTAAGTTCACGTTCAGAAAAGCAAAAAAAAGAAGAAAAATAAAACTACATTTGCATAATAAAAAAAGTCAAAGCTATATTGATAGCTTCTGAACTTTATCACCTTATCGTATAATTGGTGACACAGAGCTTAAGGACTATCCCCCCCCCCTCAAGCTTCACACAATTGCTCTTTGAAAAAAAAACAGCACATAGGGGAGTGGTTTATAGGACTACACTCTCCATTGACAAAGCTGCTTTTTTTTTCCAGCCATTTTTTTGATCATTAGAAGCAATCTGATTGGTCAAGCTGCGTAGGTTTGCTAAACGAAATTCCGCGAACTGAAATCATTGCAACAGGCGTCAAAAGTAAGATTTTCATAGCACTCGCAGGGGGGAAGAGATTTTAGAGACTAAATCATGAAAATAGACTTAACCTGTTAACTACGTAGCCCGAGCTGAGTTCGGGGTGAGGTTTATGTTCCTTTAACTGTGTAGCCCGAGCCCCTAGAATAGGGGCAGAGGGCTTTCCCGCAGTATTCCAAGTTCCTTAACTGCCTGCTGGCGTTCTAAGATAAATTCCGAAAAAGGAGCAGCCGTGAGCAGATAGGGCATCAGTTGTCGATCTAGCTTATTTCCGCTCACTGGACAGGCGCACGTGTTCGAGACCAATCTGTAAGTTTGTCTTCCCGCTGCTTGAAATGGATGTGTATTGTGTACTCAGAAATTTTTAAAACAGAAAAATAACAGCAATATTGCAAAGTACAATGAATTTTTAGATTAAAATTAGTTACTAAAAATGTATGTTCTTGCAAAATATTACCCAGCTGAAAATGAAATTTTTATTGCAATTATATATCAAGTACAAAAAGGTCAGGATTAGAGATCTCGGTCTAAAATCAATATATAAGTTATTCCACAAAAATTACAACTGGCATGCCAGTATAAAATCGTAATTAGTCTGTTCAAATATCAATAACCTGTCGAAGAAACATACTTGCAGTTTAAAAAAAATATCATAAAGTTGATGTATTTTATAAAAGAAAAGCTGGTGTCAATAAACAATACCTAATGGAAAAAATTACTTAACCTGTAAAATGTTTAGGTCATGTTTCTAATTTTTTGACAGTTGATTCTTATCTATTTTTAGCTCTAAATCCGAAAATGAGCTGAAAATTTTCTCATCATGCAACAATGTTTCGCAAAACTGAATTTCAAAATTTGCCAGTAAAAATAAAAAAAAGACAAAAATTGCAATTTTACAAGAGATTTAAAATAATAAAAAATTAACTACCATTGTGCTAAAAGAAACCTGCAAAGTTTCAAAAACTTGCTGACATCCATTTTGGTGTAACAAGCCATTGCAAAAAAAGGTGTAATCTTATGAATATGAGGATCTTTTTTTTCATTAATTAGAATATTTTTACGAAGTGTTCCAACACGAACCCCTTATTCTTCACCGACTCTTAGAACAAAGTATGTAAGATTTTTTCGAGCCACAAGTAATTGCTTATTATCTGCACTTGACCAAGGTTGATGTTGCTCTGATTTTTCAGATTGCCTTGATGGATAAGAATAAGCTAACTCGTTAAATCGATGGATTTTACTTTTAAACAGGGGATGGGGTGCAATAACACTTGTTTTTTAAAGTAAAAAACACTATACACAGATAATTTTAAACAGCAAAACTTCTTTGAAATACAAAATTTCCAAATTACTCATCCCCATCATTTAGGATTGATAAGAAACAAAAAAAGATTAGGTTATACGCAGTAAACAATACTTATGATAAGAGTATTGGTAGATATCTGTCATAAAATCTTTAGTTTACCGCATCCTCATCACCATTTCTTTTTTTTTTTTATGAATGTGGCTCGTATTATCTATTCTAGAAAATCCCCAGTCATAATGAAACGGGTGCAAATTTATGGGACATTTTCCACTTATAGAAACGAGAAACTCAATGAGTAGGAACTGATCGCAATTTGTGATTGCGAAAAAACATAATTTGAACTGAAGATGTCAAAAACCCCCCTCATTGATAGCTTCTTTGGATACCTGTTTTGCTCTGTTCTTTTTCAAGAAAATGACTTTTCTTCGAGTTTTTAATAAATTTCATAGAATGAATGAAAAAAAAATTTCCGAGGTTAAGCAACCACCTCCTCCTCTAACATGTAAGCATATTAGCAAAGTGATATATTCACAGTGGAAACAATAATATGCGCCGTTAGCGAACACACAACATTTATTACGACATAGTAACATACAAAAGTGAAGTAGAACTACAGGGAGAGAAAAAGGTAAACAACCGAAGTAACATGAGTTAAGTAGTTCATATACTGAGTCATACTAGAATGATATTTTAACACCCCCACTTCATTCTAGTCCCATTTTGATTGAACATGAATGAAGTTGGCCAGCAGACACACTTTTGGTCAACATATCAGCTGCATTGTTTTTAGAGTCAATAAAGTTTATTGTAGTCAGTCCTTCCTCAATTTTCTCAAGCAAGAAGTGATGTCGAATGTCTATATGCTTTACTCGGGGGGGATAACACTCGATTCGAACTGAGATTTATTGATCCACGGTTGTCACAATATAATGGTACTGGGCGACATTGTTTCTTGAGTAGCTCCTGTTGCAGTTGCACCAACCACAACAGTTCTTGAGTAGCTGAACTTAAGGCCATATATTCAGCTTCTGTCGTCGATAGGATGACTGTTTGTTGCTTTTTAGAGCACCAACTTATGGCTCCTCCTGCATGACTAAAGATGTAACCAGATGTGGAGCAACGGTCGTCTTTATCACCTGCCCAATCTAAATCGGAGAATCCCTCTAGCTCGGGGGAGGGAGAACTTTCGAAGAAATGTAGCTATTTGTTTATAGTACCTTTGAGGTAACGAAATATTCTTTTCACACAGGACCAATGAGCTTGCCCTGGGTCGTTTGAAAAACGGCTTAGGACGCCAACAGCATGACAAATGTCAGGTCGTGTCCCCTGAGACGCATATAACAGACTACCAATTGCTTTTCGGTAGGGAACCTTTTCCATTGACTTCCTCTCTTCATCCGTCTGTGGGGATATCTCTTTCGTTATGATCTGGTTCGGAGCAATGGGAGTGCTTGCTTCCTTACAGTCTTCCATTCCAAATCTTTTGAGCATGTTTTTGATGTAGTTTGACTGATCCAGGGTGATCGTTCCATTCGTTTGGTCTTTACTAATTCTTAATCCAAGAATGTAGTGTGCTTCTCCAAGATCTTTCATATTGAACTCTTTCTTAAGTTTGTTTTGAACATGTTCTTTCTCTTTCTGGTTATTGTAAAGTATCAACAGGTCATCAACATATACGGCAATTATGAGCATGTTTTCTTGATCTGGTTTAAAGAAAATACATGGATCAGCTTTTGATCGTTGCAGTCCCATTTTACAAAGAACTTTGTCTAGCTTCTGATACCAAACTCTGCTGGCTTGTTTCATGCCATAGATAGACTTCTTCAGTTTACAGTACCGGTGGGTAAAATATTCTGGATTGTCCGGAAGCTCCATGTAGATCTCTTCTTCTAGAACTGGGTGAAGAAATGCGGTCACAACATCCATCTGGTATATGTTTAATTTGAACTTTGCTGCTAGAGAAAGTATAAATCGTATTGAACTGTGTCTCACAGTTGGCGAGAATGTTTCGTCATAGTCGATTCCTTGTTTTTGGGAAAATCCTTAGGCAACGAGTCTTGCCTTGTATTTTTCAATTTCTCCATTAGATCGATGTTTTGTTTTGAAAGTCCACTTGCTTTTTATGCAGGGTGGCAACAGGAACTGTGAAAAAAAGTTCCCTGACTTTTCCCTGATTAAGTTCACCAAATTTCCCTGATTTACGTTACCAATGATAATGGTTTTCTTTCTTTGCTCTACTTGAAATCCATTGTATGTTTGTATTAAATGCAGTATTTTAAACGTTTTAAGTTGTGTAAAGTTGTTGAACTAAAGATATATTTTAAAAAGATGCTACTTTTTTAATAAAATGGTTAAAAAAGAACAAAAAAACAAGACAATTTTTTTTGGAAGGAAAGAAAAACAAACAAAACAGTATATTAAATTTTTATACATGGAAAGATTATAGAAAATTTAAAAAAAAAAAACTTCACTTCCAGAAACCACTTAGCATAAGAAATTTAAGAAACTATTAAAATTACTCTTAAAAACATATGTGTATTTATGATAGACCTAAAAAGTAATTGAAATTATTTTGAACTAAGTTTTCAAACAGTAAAATAATTGTTGCAAGAATAACAATAGTGAAAGAATAGAAGTAATGTAGTTATTCTTATCTAACTAATTGTCATATTAATGCAAAACAGATAAAACCATTTGACATCCATTCATAAGGAACTTTTCTCTAATCAAAAATATAGGTTTTAATGAATGAATACAGCATTTTAACAATAAAAAAAAATAAAAATATTTAAGTTCACAAGTTAACTCTATTTCAAATGATTTCAGTATGTAACGGAAAAAAAATCTTAGATTGCTTTTGTAACAAACAACTTTGAATGCAAGAAAAAAAAAAGCAATTAGTTAATATCAAAATATATAAAAGAATACAACTTTGTTATAAAATTAAAAAATTACTTAAGTCTGAAGAAAAGAAAACCCTTATAATCTGCGGTGACAACAAATAGTATAACGGCAAAAAACAAAGTTCTTTTAATTGAAAGTTCTATTTTAGCAATTAAATTAAAAACCTGAAGAAGTAATAACTTTTAAGCTTTTATAGTATTAATTTAAAAACCAAAGATTTCTTCTTGAAATCGTGATTACAGTACGCTAATTACTTCGAGACAGTGGGATAAAGGCAACGGAGCTAAGGCATTAATGAAGGCTTCCTCTTTGCCTGTATGGTTGTTTATTTTGAGTAGCATTGAAAGCGTAAAAGGAAATTTCAAGCTAGGTAAAATAAACAACCTAACAGACACAGAAGCAATCTTAATAAGTTCATCCTGTGGTTAATAAGTAAGATTCAATACTTTGACGTTGAGGAAAAAAGATGCACAAATATGGGGCAGTGTATAATCGCACCTCGTTAATTTTACTTTTTTCGAACAGATAATTGGCGGAAAATGCGTAGGGAATTAGAGTATTTAATTTTGTAAAGCAAAAGAAAAAAAAAACATTTTTTTCCTTCATAAAATCAATTTTCCCTGATTTTTGGTTATTTTTTCAAAATTCCCTGATATTTCCCCGATTTTTCCCTGATTAATAAAGTTACCTGACTTTTCCCTGATCTCCCTGATCTGTCGCCACCCTGTTATGGCATTTTTGCCGGGTAGTAATTCACAGTATTCCCAGGACTTGTTTTTGATGTGTGCCTCAACTTCTTCTTTAATTGCAATTTTCCATTTGAGGGAGTCTGGTCTACTGCAGGCTTCTTCATAATTATAAGGATCTTCTCTGCAAATATTTGCTTGGTATACTATGAAATCATCATTAAATATTCTTTTATTGGGTATGGGAATTCGTTTTGGCGGATTATCTTCATCAATGACATCATTTTCTAGGATTTCTTCTTGTTCGGTGTCTTCTACTTCGTCTTTACTGAATGAAATTTCGGTGCTAATGTATTCCTCCGATGTTATTTGACTTACTTGTTGGGATTTGTCTGTTTCTTCAGTCTTTGGTATCTCTTTATTGATGAACTCATTTTCGAGAAATACAACATCTCTTACGATGGTAACTTCTAAGCTAACTGGATCTATGACACGGTAACCTTTTGTGTTTTCTGCATATCCTGCGAAAGTTTTCTCTCCCGATTTAGCATCCCATTTTATTCTAAGTACCTGAGGAATGTGCACAAGAGCTTTGCATCCAAAGATTTTCAAATGCGATAGATCTGGTTTTGTTCCGGACCATGCTTCTTCTGGAGTCATCTTAGAAAGGGCTTTCGTAGGAGAACGATTTTTTAAATAGTTCGCTGTATACACGGCTTCGGCCCAAAGTTTTATCAGTAAGTTAGCATCAATTAGCATAGTACGTGCCTTTTCAACGAGAGTTTTATTCAAGCGCTCTGCAACGCCATTTTGTTCCGGTGTTCGTGGAACTGTGAATTGATGACGAATAATACCTGATGCTTTAAGAAAATCTCTAAGTTCATGGTCAACGTATTCTCCTCCATTGTCAGTTCTGATGCTTTTTATATGTTTATCAGTGTGATTCTCAACCAATGCTTTGAATTCCTGGAAAGTTTTCATAACTTCATCCTTGGTTTTTAAAAAGTAAACAAATGATTTCCGTGAGTGATCATCAATGAATGTTAAGAAATATTTGGCTCCTCCAACTGATAGATTTTGCATGGGTCCGCATAGATCAGAATGCACAAGTTCTAGTATTTGCTGAGCTCGATGAGTAGATTTGGGAAACGGATTTCTGTGCTGTTTTCCCTTGAGGCATGAAATGTATATTGTGTTGGGATCTGGTTGCGGATCCATTCCTCTTGATATGGATGCAAGAATCTTCATATCTTGACGATTGAGGTGAGCTAAACGGCGATGCCAGACATCGTGAGAATTAAGTAGAGCGACTGTAGCGGTTACTGGTTGCACATCAAGTTTATAAAGTCCATTATCCTCAGTAGCTGTAGTCAGAATAGTACTTTCAGGAATATGAATCTTCTTGATAGAAATTCTACAACCTTTGTCATCAAAAACTATGGTTTTACCTTTTCGGGTAGTCTGTGATATTGACAGGAGATTTGTGGTAAGGCCTGGTGCATAAATAACGTTCTCTAGAGTTGCAGTTAAGCTCGTGGTAAGTGGAATGGTTCCGGTTCCTTTTGTTGAAACTGTATCCCCATTTGCGACATCTATCCTTCTTTCGCTTTCAGGAGAAAGATCTGTTATCCAGTCTTCCCTTAGTGTCATATGAGCATTGCAACCTGAATCAAGATACCAATCACTAGGTTCAGGTGGGGTCGAAAAAGTGCCTGTGAAAAAGTTAGTTGGCTTATCTGCAGTTTCATTTTTGGACTTTCGTGCACGTCTAGGCTTCCTACATTGAGAGCTAAAATGGCCTATTCCATTGCAATTGTAGCATCTTGGTTTGCGATTTTCATTTTCTTTCGGTGGAAATCTGTTTTGATTCCATGAAATGTACTATAATTTGATTTTGATGATCCAGAACAAATGTCTCTAACGTTATCTTGTAAGAGTAAATTTTTAACGAAGTCTACAGAAGTACTTTGATTGGAATCCTGTATTCCTAGTATCAGAGGGCGAAATTTTTCAGGTAGTCCCCCTAGGATAATTCCTCCGACAGTTTCATCATCTAAGGGTTTTCCTATGCTGTCTAGCTGCTCGGCGATCGATGTAATGTGATCGATGTAGGTGGACATGGAATTAAAATCATTATACTTTGTTCTAAACAGTGAAGAATAAAGTCCGATGCGGCGAACAATACCTTTGTCTTCATAAGTTTTACGTAAAGATTCCCAAGCTTCTTTAGCGGTAGTCGCTTTCTTTGTTTCTGCTGATGCACAAGGTTTAATGGATAAATTGATTTTTGCCAAAGATCTTTGATCAGTTTCGGAATCGGTTTCATCTGACGAATCAATGCACTGCCACAAACCTGCATCAATTAAGAAATTTTTCATGAGAAATTTCCATTCCGAATAATTATTGCCATCAAGGTGTTTAGAATCTGGCAAACCCCCACTGGATGTGCTGACGGTTGTTTTCGTGTTTAACTGAATTTGGATTCTTTTCAATTCTTCTTGTAATTCGGCGATTGTGGCTGCTTCCGTCATTGTGTCATGAAATGTATCGCAAAATGTTCAAAATACAACCTCTAATGCGTAAAAATCGACTTATATACACTTGTTCTATGAGATCGGAGAGCATATACGGATGGCGGTAAAAAATTCATTGTTTGAAAACATAGGTTTTAAGTTGGTTGTAACATAGGAAACACAAGCACACTCAACTATTTGATCAGTTTGCCACAAGCCACATGTGATGCAAATTAATTCCAGCCTTTGGGTACCATATAAAAATTTATGCAGCAAAACTATAAACCATTTAATAATTAAGACTGCGTTATTCTAATAGTATTTGAGACATTATCTAGCTTTTACGCATACGTTTGTAAAAAAAAAAAAAAAAAATCACTATCTTTATCATAGTAAAATCATTTCGCAAATACTAAGCTTTGCAGTTTTAATAAGCAATTCAATTATGCATATGATATAATTAATTTAATGTTGCATTTTTGTGGTAAAGTCAAGTAATTTCAACTTCAATCAAGCTTTATTTCTTTTTATTTATTTTTTTTTAAAATTTAATTAATTGGATTACTGCAGTTTCAAATGTTGAATAGCGAATTTCAATAACTAAACTAGGTAACTAGCACTTACAAAATGTACGATGTCTGAACAAATGTAAAAATCATACTCGAAATTTCGTAGTAAAATGCTTAGAGAACAGCTTCTAAAGCTGGCAGAAGTTGAAAAAGGTTCCCAGAACAACCCTAATAAGAAGAGAGAAAGCCAAGTGGGTCATTCCATGTCAGATCATCACACGGTTTAGGACGGACCGTCACAGAACTGGATGAAACTTGGTACATGAAGAGATTTAGCCCAGTTATGAATGAAAATGCCAAAAAAAAAAATTTCTTTCACCTCATTCAAAAGTTATTAAATATTAATTATTCAAATTTTCATCAAAAAATGCTACACTTTGAGACGGTTAAATCTCATTTTCTCAGAAACTATAACAGATACAAGCTTGAAATTGGTCTTGTTTTGAAGCTCTTTTAATGTGCTTCAATTTGATGTGCAACTTGATAAAATCAAAAAATAATAATTTTAAAATTAAATTAAATTAAATTTTAAAATTTTAATTTCTTAAAAATGGACAATTTTAAAATTCTGAAAAAATTTACAAAATTACTTTGTGTTATCCTCTAGCATATTACTAAGTTTCATAATGGGATCTTAATGGGATCAGATGATACAGGGAGGACAAGTTTTACATATATCAAAGTTTCTGCAGTTTGGACAAAATACCTTTCTGATGGATTACTCAAATATTATTCTAAGTTATTAAATTAGCACAGGAAACTATAAATGAACTGCTAATAGTAATGTAAAACCTTCTAATGTCTTACACCTACTTTAAAATTGAATGAAATTAATATAATAATGGAAAAAAATAAATAAAACTCACACTAACTCATTTTTTTTTTTTTTTTTAAAAAGAGAACGTCAGCATTGTCCTACATTTGTCGGAGTTTTTTACTCTCTAAGCTGCAAAATATTTACAATATTGTTCTTTTCTTCAGCTGGTAGAGTATATGTCCTCCCTGTTGGCGTGATGGGATTTACTTTACAAATAATGTCCGACCACAGACACCAGAAAGAATCGCTCTATCCACCCCCCCCCCCCCCCATTTTTTTGTGGAAGGATCATTTTGCAATCCCAAATATACCCTCCCCCTCCCCTCTCCTAAAAATTTTCAGATCATCTGCATCCCTTCACCCCCCCCCCAAATAAATAAATAAAAATGCACATTTTATGCTCTATTTGGCAAGCATTTCTAGAGGTTTAGTTTCCCTCTTCATGTGCTGGTTTTCTTTTCTAAAAAAAGACAACAAGAAGAAAAGAAAACACTATGACTTAAACAAAAAAAAAAAAAGAAAAAAAAAAGATCTTGCAAAAAAAAAAAAAAATAGTTTCAGTGTAATTTCTTCCGAAAGTCTAGACGCCTTTTGATGCAAGGGCACTTTTCTTTTTGTTCAGTTCATATGTGTTACAAAAGAAGTTCATGTGAGTGTACTGCTTTTGATTATTTTTGGAATTGGTTTTGGTAACTTAAGGTGCAAAATCCATTCTTTCGAAAAAATATTGTCCCCCCCCCATGCCATAAAATTATGACAAGCTTTTATTAATTCATTTCTCCCTTTTCTTTAATATTAATAGTAACTATTATTTACTTATTTATTTTGTGTACTCTAAAATTAATATTGCTACAAACAATTATTTTGGCAAATTTTACAAAAACAAAATTTGATTATAACCTCCCTCCCCCCTTTTTTTGGAATTAGTAAGTTATCTTTTGAAACTAAGGGAGGGGGGGGGTGCTTTTGAGATTTTATGGTACTGCTGACTGAACTCCACAAGCAAAAACATGAAACATGTTGAAAAATTGGTCAATCCCAAACCAGTGACAGGTGGAGAAAAAAGTAGTGAGGCAGAACGAACCATTGGATCTCATTCTCAATAGCCACCCCCAGTCTGTTTCATTTTGTTAGCAAAGGGGGTGAAAAGGGTAGCTTACTGTTTCAGATCTGAATTTGTAGTGGATTATTTTAAGTTCACATCCCCAGAGAAAATTATTTTCTTTTTTTCCCCTTTCTTCCTTTCCTTTTTTAAAATTTTATTTCTTTTTAATTTATTTTTCTCAATAAAATCAGATTTAGATGATTAATATTTTTATTAATGAGTTATTTTTCAGGAACAAATCGTACTAAGAAAAACTTCATTTCTAGTAGACAGTTCTGCATAAAAAAGTGAACATGTATGAAGCATATTTATTTATTTATTTATTTTTTTGCACATAAAATAATAACTATTCAGCACAATAACCCATATTTTGGCAGATATTTGAAACTTGTCCTCCCTGTATCAACTGATCCCATTAAGATCCCAATATGAAACTTGGTGAGATGTGAGAGGATAACACAAAGTAATTTTGTAATTTTTTTCAAAATTTTAAAATTGTCCGTTTTTAAGAAATTTAAATTTTAAAATTTATTTAAATTTAATTTTAAATTAAAAAAATTTGAATTTTATTAAGTTGCATATCAAATTGAAGCAGATTAAAAGAGCTTTAAAACAAGACCAATATCAGGCTTGTATCTTTTATAGTTTCTGAGAAAACAAGGATTAACAGTCTCAAAGTGTAGCATTTTTTAACAAAAATTTGAATAATCAATAATTAATAACTGCTAAATGAGGATAAAGAAAATTTTTTTTTTAGCGTTTTCATTCATAACTAGGTTAAATCTCTTGGTGTACCAAGTTTCATCCAGATCTGTGACGGTGCGTCCTAAAATTGCTCCAAATTGTGTTGATTTGACGTGGAATGACCCAAGTGAATAAATACATTCCAACTGTCATCGTCAACCTACCCTTCAGGGAAAGCGTCCCCTCCCACTCTTTAGTAAACTATCTAGAGCTGGTTTACCATAATGGCTTGATTGATCAAGCAGAAGCTCCTTTGTAAATCAAAGGGAGTAGCAACACGGGAAGTCCCAGAACCAGCAGCATTGCTGGGAAAACAACATAGCTCTTCAAAATGTTTACGCATTAAATGACCCTTTTTGGCGAAGAAGTTCTCACAGTAAAGAGGTTAAGAGACACTCAAAAAAAAAAGAGACAAATAGCTAGAAAAGAGACTAGTTCCGAGGTCTGCAAGAGATAATTATAAAACAAGGTAATATTGTAAGAAAAATTAATTTTAATTATGTAACTAATAAACACTTCTTAAATTAATAAAATTAGGCTTACTATGCGCTGTTTCTCTCTCAATTCCTTTGCTTTGGATCGTGTTAACTTAGGCTCAAAAGGCGCTTCATCCAGATCATCAACTTCACTATTTTCCAATTTCATAGTGTTGCGCACCATAGCTAAGACATATTCATTCGTTATAACATGCTAGTCAACAAAAGAAAACTGGAATTAAGATACATACATAAAAACATTTTGTCTAATATAATTTTATACAGCAATATTTCATACTCGGAGAATGTTTTTGACATTTCTTGCAGTCAATTTATTTTTATTGGCAGTTTCTACCAGAACATGATCAATTTCTTCATCCATTCCATCCAGCACCTCAGAGATTTCTTCTGGATCCATGCTTGAATTTATTCTTTCAGTTGATGTTTTGATCGGATTTTCAATCGACTTCTTAGGTGTACTGAACGGTAACTTAAAGACATTGTCAACATCACAATTCTGAAGTTTTGATTTTAATTCATCACAATCCGGTTTTCCATGCTGTTTTCTTTTCCCAAGTCTTTTACTTGAGATACAATCTATTTTTTCGCTATCATCATCACAAACTTGATCGTCAGCAGATGACATTTGTCACATGAAACAGCTGTCAAAGAGATTACAAAATATGCAAGACACTAACAATGGCAAGGCAAAGTTGTAAACAATCCTTGTCTTTGGCAATTCTTCAACCCTTCGCTAGTTTGTCAATGAGGGCAAAATAATTCACGTAATTCCTGTTTAACTTTGTTTACAGTTTAAGCTTTCTCGCATGTCAATAAAGAGCGCGATTCATTATTCAGTATACAACGAAATATGCGTTTTTAAGTCTCTTGCTGGGTTGCAAAATTTGGCGAGATGTGCTTATTTTTCGATTTTTTTCATGCCGGTTTCAGCAGATATTGACTGCTGGTGGATGAAATATTCCTTCGAATAATGTTTATTGTCTGCAGAATATTATTTCGTTTGCATTATGTTTCAGGCTGTCAATATAATACAAATTTACCTTTTGTGTCAATTTTTTATTTTTTGTTATGACTCTTATGGTATCATTGTCAGCCCACCCCCTCCTATTTCTTCAAGGGAGCAACAAATTGAGAAACTACAGTCGGACCTCCATATATCGAAGTAGCAAATTGGCGGAAAAAAATTCGATATATAGAAATTTCGATATATAGAAACGATCTTATTTTATCACAAAAATCTCCGAAAACATTAAAATTAAAGCTAATTTTCCTGTATGAATCCCAATTTCTAATTTATACGAGCATCGGATTAAACGAAAGTTAAGAATTAAAAAATTAACAGAAATTACATTTTTGCGCCTTCATACATCATCATTCCTTCGGCAATTCTACTTGATCCGCAACATGAGGGGATTTCCGTTTTGACAATGTAATCCAGAGAAAAGTAAAAAATCATTTTACCTAACTTGAATGATTTTTACTGAAGCTCAAAAGACTAGGAATGATAATCAACAGAGAAAAGTGATAACTTGAAATTGATTTTACAGTGCTACTGATTAAAACTAAGATTTGAAATAAACTTGGGGTAATTTAAGAACTCCAGAACGAAACAACGACCTAGTTACACACCCCTCAACCCCAGATTCCTTTTGAACTTCATAGCAACCTTTAGTGAACATAATTTTCTCCCATAACCTTCAATTTTCATGAGACAAAGTCTAAAGTGGGAAAAAAATCTACGAATGTCTCGAGAAAAATTTCGATATATAGAGATTTTTTCGATATATAGAAACAAATTTTCTATGTAATGAACATGGAAATGTGCTGGGATTTCGATGTATAGAAAATTTCGATATGTGGAAGTTCGATATATGGAGGTCCGACTGTACCTCTATTTTTTTGCTGATATTGTCAGAATAAATGTTCAATGGTAAATCGGGGCATTCGGCAGACAACCATGTACTTGGCGCGTTTGTTTCTCGCCACGAAGATTCGTGCTCTTTACCGTTCTCGTCGTCTTACCCGCGAAGTGAAAGTATTGCCAATCTGTAAAATAAATCCCCCCCCCCCTTTTTTTTCAAATAAAAGATAAAGTTATTGAATATAATTTCAAGAAAGTAGATTTTTTAATATTTTTAATATTTTTTTGAAACAATTTTTGGTATTAGTGTTTTGCATTTTAGTAATGCTGTTTCATTTTTATTGTTCCATTTCTAAACTAGCGTTTGGCATCAACCGGTTTTCTTTCATTGTTGCTTGACTGCGGTGGTGTCGTCGCCATCTGTTTAGGAATATTGTGTTAATTTATATACAATTTTTTCTGCTGCGATACTTGGGAAGTATTTTCCATTTGAAACATTGTCTGTTTTAAATTATTTAAAGTAACCACACTTCTTTAATTCTAAAATGTCTGTCAGTGGAAGGTAAGATATCTTTTTGCATGTTCTTTCTCTTTTGCATGTTGAATAGTTAATCAATTGAATTACATACCTTTTCTCGTTGTTATTCTGTTGTGTTTAAGACGTGTTTTTACTTGATGTGTCGATATTTTCTTATTTTGCGAGCTTCTTTGTATAATTTTTCAATTTTATGCCGGTTACTAACACCTGTCCATGAAAATGGCGCGAACGTTTCTATGATAATGACTCGGTGTGATTTCAATTTTAAGATAAAAAAAATAAGCCCAAAACTTTTTTTTTCAAATCGTAAGAATTCTTGCTAAAAAAAAATAAGAATGATATTATACTGTAGAGTAATGGTGAATAATTAATTTTGGTTATTCTATTGACAATTTTTTAGGAGTAAAGAGGATCAGGATGATTATGATCCATTTGTGTTGCGTGTACGAGGTTTACCTTGGTCAGCTACTAAAGATGATATTGTAAAATTTTTTGAAGGTAAGTGTGTAGTATTGTAATATAATTTTATGTTGCCAAAAACAAATGAGTGTCAAAGCATGAGCAGTGCCTCATGGAATAAATGCATTTGAGGGGATTAAAAAAGATTTTAATACCAAATTTTTATTTAAAAATTTTAATTTGGTACCTGTGCAATTTTTCTCTCATCTTATTTCCCAGTTCTATTGTGGATCTTATATAGAACATTGATTTCATTCATTAATTGCCTCTGATTATTGTTTCAGAATGAAAAGAAACAAAGGCTGTCAAAGTAGGTGCTAGACCTATTCAGAGTACCTACAATAGGAAAAGTAGACCATATTGGTGTTTTACCGTACAATTTCGGTTTAATGATTTTCTCAATTTAATGACACATTTCGCTGGTTCATATTTGACTGCATTATATGTCTGTGCTCCTTGATTCAACAATTACTTTTTCCCGTCCCTTGGCAAATGTTAAATCACACTTATAACTAATTGATTGCTTTGAAATTTTCCTCAAATTATTTTTAAAGATGAATTTAATAGAGACGTACCGAGTAGCACTTTGGCCGAGTAGCCGAGTACCGAGTACTCGGCCATTCACTACTCGGCCGAGTACCGAGTTACCGAGTACTCGGCCTTTCACTACTCGGCCGAGTTACCAAGTACCAATTATGTTTTAAGAAGAACCACCGACACACATTTGATGAATTTTCAACTTATTGGAATAGTAGTATAGACCACCTTGTCCATATAATGAGTTTTTAAACTAAATTTCTGCTGAAATTTAATTACGCATTATATAAACAATTTTGTTTGTGTCAAAAATTGTATGAAAAAATTATTTTTAAAATTAAAAATAAATAAATAAAAGGTATGATTAATTAAAACAAATTACAGTAAAATCCCTCAAATGCGGACACTAACAAGACATTTTTTTGTCCGCAATAGAGAGGTGTCCGCAGGACAGGGGTGTAATAATGTTACTTGCATTGGAACTGGAATTAAAAATTGTCCGCATAAGAGGGGTGTCCGTTAGGAGGGGTTTCACTGTATACCAATCAATTATAGTTCTAGTCCGCCAAACATAAATTATTTTTAAAGGCAGATAAAACAAATGTGCAGGAACACTGCAGAGACGTGTTTCTACCCCCCTCCCCTGTTACAAGGAACGTCTTTTTCAGAGCATAACATGTGAGCTAAAGAATGTAAAGACATTCGACAAAAAAATCCAACTTTTGTCGGATGCCTTTGAATCTACGAGCTCCCATTTTGTGCATTGAAAAAGGAATTCCTTGTAACGCCAAAACATGTGTCTGCAGTGTTCCTGCACTGTGCTTTTAACGCTGTTTTATTTCCTTTTATTTTTTAAGCAAAAGTATTTTTATATTTTTTATAAATAATTTTTGTTTGTAGCAAAAATCCATTATTAATATAAAAATTCCATATTTTCTATGCTTACCTTTTTTGCATAATTTTTAATAAATTAGTTTTCTTAACTTTGGGGACATTAAAATAAAGATTTATTCCATTGAAGCATTACAAACTTCATTATTCTCAAAATTTAAATTTGACTTATAAATTTTAACTGTAAATGATTGCAGAATATAATGCTTGCTCTTTTTTTTATATAAATTTTAGAATCTGTCTTGCACAATATTCAATTTTTTGCAACTACTCGGTATTGGCCGAGTATCTGATCAGAATTTAGCCGAGTACCGAGTACTCGGCAAATTGGCCGAGTACCGAGTAGTTACCGAGTACTCGGTACGTCTCTAGAATTTAATAAGGTTACAGGATTACAATTGTATCATGCACTAGGGCTAAAAATCCCAAGGAAATTTCTTTTCATTTCAGGCACATGATTATTTGCCAGGAACAGCAGAAGGTTCAAAATCGCTTGATTACTTTTCAAAAGATTAGCAAAGAGAAGGGAAAAATATAAGGCAGATATGAAAAGACACTTTCAGACAGAAAATTACACAATCTAGAATGCTTACAGATTAAGGCAGGGTTTCTTTTTTCCCAGCTTTTAAGCGGACCGGCATTTTTTTTTCCTTTTCCAATTTCTAAGTTGATATTTCAAAACTTACCATCTTTTCATTTGATAATTTGTTGTGCAGTTAATTACTTAGAATTTTTCCTTCTCAAGGCGATCTAGGCCGAAATTAGGGCCGCCTTGCGGCCCTTTCACAACATTCTGCGTTGTAAAAGCAACCTCATTCACTATATATCCTGCAATTAAAATTTGTTTGAATGCATAACTGTTAAAGATCTTTGATTGAATCTAAAAATTTTGAACATCTTTTTTTATATATTACATCCTTTGCTCTTATACTTTTAGGGCTTTCTCAATAAAGTATGTCGATTAAAAATGCTTTGATATTGTGTTTTTCCAGAAAAAAAGGCAAACTCATAAAAAATTCTTTTTCACAAGAAATATTTTACTTTTTCACAAATAAACCCAGGATCGACCCCTGCTCCTTTGTGTTCAACATTATTTACTGTTGTAGCTATATTTTTGGGATGTTATTGGAATGTAATAAGAAGTATTTTATGATGTTCATAGGTTGTAAAATCAAAAATGAAGGCAATGGAATCCATTTAACCATGTCTAGAGAAGGTCGGCCCAGTGGTGAAGCTTATGTTGAGTTTGAAACAGAGGAAGATACAAATAAAGGACTTGAAAAAAATAATGAACATTTAGGTAGCAGATATATTGAAGGTAAGAGTACGCTCTGGTAGAGAATAATTATGTTTTATGCTTTTCAACGCATACTTTTTTAAGTCTAATGCAAGACTTGATTTTATTTTTCGTCAAATATGATTAAATGTATGCCATTAACTAAAGTATTAATTCTTTGATTATTTTTTGATTGTAAAACAATTAAAAAAAAATAGCCACTGGGGCATTCCACGGTATTTTTGACATTTATGTAGAGTCCGTAACGTGACCTTTTTTGCCATAACTTTTTAATTTATCGTTTGATATGCAAATTATTTTAATTTGAGCTGGTGTGTAGGTAGGAAAAGATCAAAATAAAATAATATGCTAATCAAACAGTAAATTAAAAAGTTATGGCAAAAAAGGTCACGTTAGGGACTCTACATAAATGTCAAAAATTCCTTGGAATGCCCCCACTGGCAAGTAAAAAAATCATAACTGGAGAAGCTTGCTTTATTTTTTAGCTTCTTTAAAACGTTCTACATGATTTGTCATAGTTTTCAGGTCGAAACAAAATGAAATGGAATGGGCTTTGAGAAAATGCGGTTTGGATGTTGATGAAGCATTTGGTGATGCATGTGTTCGCTTAAGAGGCCTTCCATTTGGATGTTCAAAGGAAGAAATAGCTCAATTCTTTACTGGTAATTGATGATAATGATTTTTTTATTTTTCTTATTGTTTAACACTAATGAATCAAATTAAGTGGTTTTAAGTAATAGCAGCAGTAGTGATATTTCTTGCACATAAAAATTATTGTCTTTAGCTGCTATTGTTATCTATATGAAAATGGAGAAAAGGTAACTTAATGGTTTCGGAAAAAATAATTCATGTACTCTGAAAGTATTTCTGAATGGTAGGCCCCCTTATATGGAGACCCTCAGCTGTCAACCTTCGTTACATTTGGATAACTCGCAAGTTTTGATCCTTCTTTTGGCATTAATCTTCCATAGCCTGGAATTTCTCTATTAATTTGAAATTTTGGAGGAAAGAAACCTAAGCATAAAACTCAATCTCTGAAAAATTGCAGATTATTCTGTTGACTATTTTCATATCAAAATAGAGTTGTAGTTAAAATCGCGAAATCTTGCAAAAACTTCATCCAAAATTATTGTAGGATAGAGCTTGCTTCTTTTTAGTTAGTTAATTTATTATTGGTTCTCTTTCTTATATTTGGTGACATTTTTTATTTTACAGAAAAGGTTGACAAAATAATGGGCAAGCACCTTGTTCAAGATGCTTGAAAGGATACATACCGATCAATATTGCCTTTCATTAGTTTACAAAAATGCGCACTACATATTTATTAATTATTATTGGGTAAAATAGAGATTGATATTTTTGTAGTTTTCTGTCCTGATAGTACTCTTCAAAATATTTAGCACTGTTATTTATTATATTGTTAGTATCTTTGATGTCATGAGGTGTAGATACTTCCAATGTAAAAAAAAAAACTTTGAAGTTACGTGCAATCTTGTATGCCAAATTTCCTGGCATTGAGATAACAGAAAAGCATGTTCAAACTAAAGTTAAAGCACTGAAGTATGTTAACTTCCAAGTTTGCAATTGCAAGAAGTTTCAAAAAATTGTTCTGTCCTTCTTTCTGTCTAATGCTAGTTTTAAGACTAAATTTACTTTGGTATGTACTTTTTGTCTGGATGGGTATCATTTCCACGGTAACAGATGTATTGATTGTTGCATAATACCTGGGTTGGTAATTTTGCCTACTAAAAGGTATTTTTACTCAAAATGTGTGGGGGGGGGAAACGGGGAATATTCGATAAAGGTGCTTTTTCAAATGTCGCCAAATTTTGGCGATAAATCTCTCTTATGGCAACCAAGCGCTACTGACGAAATACTACGGCAACCCTACTATTTTTCCCTTCCCTGGTGATAAACTGTTCTCATAGCAAACAGGCTCCACTACAGGGATACTATGGCAACCCCTTCATTTCTCTGACCCTACTACCCACTCTGCGGAGCAGAGCCCCCCCCCCCCCCCCCCCCTTTTCGCATTACGGATGGGAGTGCAGTGGTGAATTCAAATTCGCCTTGTGGCCAAATTTTTTTTTAATTAATTTAAATTGGACTAAGAGGATCTTATTGAAATCCTGTAAGCAGTGAGTACAACTTTTCCTTTTTTTAAATTTAAATTTGTAAAATAGTTTTTATAAACAGGGATGAGATTTTTCCGGCTTTTGCCGGAATTCTGGCTTTTTCTGTAGGCTTTTAGAACCTTTCCTCCTTTTTTGCCTCTTTCAGGACTTATTTTTCTCAAAAATCGGAAAAAAATACAATTTTTTAAAATTTTTGGTCCTTGAGTTCTTATTTGTTCTATTTTTCCCATTTGAATCTTCATCCTCCCCGATATCTGCCAAAAACGTACGTTTTGGAATCATGCCAATGACGTCAAACACATGCTGCGCCGAAAGTTGCATGCCTCGTTTGAGATTTCAATCTTTTTGCATCCTGCAAGTATTTCAATTATTTTTAATTTTGGGTGGTTTTTTACTATTTTCTACCTTATATCTACTTATTTTATTCATCATTTCAATAATATTTTTATTTCTTTAATTTATTTTAGAAAAAATGCAAAACTCAATAAACAAAAATGTGGCTTAGCACCCACAGTCTCGATTTTTTTTTTTTTTTTTTTTTTTAACTTGGCATGGTTATTTGTTTTTGTGTGTATTTAAGAAAGTGTAAAAAATATTTATGATGAATCTCAAATGGTTTAGGCTTTACAACCTGTTAAAAGTTTTGAGATTTCATGATTAAATGAGGCAGCTGCAAATTGGTCTTTTTATTCCAAAATTGTATTAGGAAGTTTTCAAAAACAAATTTTGGGTTCCAATGCAAGGAAAAAGATAACCAATCGTTTATATACATATATATTTATTTATTTTCAATTCTTACTATGAAAAGTATGTTCTACCACATAAAGAAATTTGAGATTTTTCTCTCTGTTATAAATTTTTATTTTACAAACAGATCTAATTGTAAAATTTATGTTCTCACTCGTTTAACACTATAAACTCAAATGTTTTTAATGAAAAAAAATGTATTTTTCTCTAAAAAACCGTTTTTTTAAAGAACTTTTTTTGCCTAGTTTTTGTTGCATTTCAATGTAATTTTGAGTGTTTATTTGATTAGATTAGTTCATATTAAGTGTTTTTAAGCAGTTGAGTTTTTTAGTATTTATTTCTTGAGATTTAGTTGTTTTAAACCTTTTGTTTACATTTTGATGTTCCAATTTCTTGTATTTCTGATGCAAAAACTCCATTTCATTCATTTTCCAGTAGGTTAGTAAAAAAAACATATGTTCCCCCCCCCCCCCCCCCTTTTCATTGGCAGAGCGGGAAAAATAGCGCCTAGACCTTGGCGCCAAAAAATTTGGCAAACTTTGAAAAAGTCGCCAAGACGCACCTTTATCGAAAACTTCCCTTATCAATTTTAATAATAATTTTTAAATGATTAAATTAAAACATGCATATAGTTCTTCCCTTCTAAAAAATGAATGTCACCGACACTGTAAAAGGCGCCATTAGAGCAAGCTTTACCTTGTCATCTACACCCTGATTATAATGGTAAATTTTAGGTTTCAGTGCAGAATGCAAAATATTTATTCTGGCTGCAGTGAACTATGCTGATCATGAAAAATTGGTTAATACAAAGTGATATAGCGGTCGATACAGTATCCTGTGCACTTAATACACAAATCTTTTAACATGAAACAGTTTTTTTGGTCCCTTCAGTTTCCGTGTTAAACGTTTTCCACTGTATATCAAATTTTGAGTTAAATGGGAATCCATTCCCTTCTTCCTACTTTTAGACTTACTAAAACAACCAATGCTATGAAATAGTGGAGAAGTGTGAGCAAAATCATCAGCAATATCCAAAGCTTACTGCACATTTAGTTACTAATCTTCAAACATGTGTTTCAAGCAGTGCTGCAATGTTGAATTTTTCTTTCTTTAATCAAAAATCAGAAATTTGTCTGCAATTTCCTAGTTTGTTTTTAGAACTACAAGTAATAAGTTTTGTAAAGTTTATAGCCTGCAATTGTATTTAAGTGTTAAGTTATTAAGGAAACATGTTCATACTTGCCAACTCTAATGTTTTTAATGGGAGACTCCCTTTTTTGCTTCCATCTCCCGATTTCCCATTTTTGCAGTTTTTTCAGTCAATTATCAAGAAGTTTTATCCAGGGTTCGTACGGGTCATGGAAATCCTGGAAAGTCATGAAAAAAAAAATAATAATTTCAGACCTGGAAAAATGTCTTGGGCAGTAAGAAAATAACAACTAAAAAAGCGCTGGAAATATTGAGTGATTTAGTAATATTTTCATTGAATTGAACGATCTCAAAAACAAATCCGAGCTTTGCAATCCAATTTTATCCGTTTCTGTAACAGCTGCTCACGTTTTTTTGTAATGTGATTTTGCTACTGGGGAATCACTAATTTTAAATTCACCATTATTTTCACCATTTCTTGTATTTAATTTTTTTGTAATAGTGGACATGCATATTCTTGATTTTGCCACGCCCCTCAAAAAGGGCAGTTGCATCTAAGTTCGTTTCAACTACTTGTAAAAATTTCATTATTTAATGTATCAGAGTTTATCTCAGTATTTTGAAGGCTTTAGGAAACAAAGACTTTAGTCAGGCAATGTAGCATAGAAATAGGGAAATTAAAAAACTGTAAAATGGAGGTGCCCAACATACAGCTTGCAAAACTGATCCTTGTGGCCAGTTGAAATATATCTGGTTTAGAAAAATGAATTTTCTGAAACACGTGGCTTTACTTTAATAAACGAATATACTGTCAAATAACATGGGTGATTAGATGCACTATTGACACCAAAGGGCAATGTTTTTATGAAGTGAATTTATTATTAGAAACTTAATAATACATTCAATTTTTGTCCCATTCATTACTATTCTGCCTCATTTATAAAATATTTATTTAACATTTAAACATCAGTGTATTGAATTCATTATATTTTTACTCTACTTGACTTTATATAACAAAGACGAATATAAACAATTTATTAGTTTTTGCAGTGTGCAGTGATATTTTTTCAGTCACAAGTGCTGGTGTGTAGTATTCGCATTTAGGTAGTAGTGGCAATCAGGTAAAAGTTTTTCTAAAGCCCATTTCTGAAATTTGGCAAGTTTGACATTAAATAGTTTGACATACATTCTTGAGTAACAAGGTCATGAAATTTTTTATGAAGTCATGAAAATGTCTTGGAAAAGTCATGGAAATTTTTTATCCAAATTGAGTATGAACCCTGTTTATCACTTTCTTCTCAATAGATGGTGCCCTTTTCTAGTCTACCAATGTCAGGGAATAAGAAATTTGCCAATTAATAACTCATTTGGTGAAATTGTTTTAGAAGCTTTCCACATTGCATGTTCAACGAAGCATGTGCTTTGTCGAAAATTGCAGCTGATTTCAATCCTTTTGCATCTTGAAATTATTTCTATTATTTTGAATGTTTGAAGTTATTTTAATATGTGCTATCCTATACCTACTTATATTGTATTTTCATTATATATTAATATCCTTTTTTGGATTTTAGTAATTAAATTTTTGTAGCTACTTTTCTGGTAGAGACTGAAGAATGTACGAAACTTTAAGTAAATTCAATCCTTATTATTTAGTTTTTCCTTAGCAGTATATTTTTCTTGCTACTACCAATTTGCTTACATCTGCAAAAAAAATCCCAATTTCACTTTAAATTTAGTATTTATGTTATTTAGAAGCATAATTTAATAATTCTGTAGTGAGGATATGTCGATGGTGAATCACCTATATACTTCTAGTAAAATCTCCTGTTTTTTTTACCTTCGAAGGTTGGCAAGTATGAATGTTTTGCTTGTCATTTATCAATTTCTTTCACTTCATAACTTACTGCTTAAACTGGTATAATTTCTAAAAATTTGGAATGTTCTGTAAAAATGGTTATAAAAATAGGACCATTACCTTTACTTTTTAATTCTCCTGCAGTAATATATTTTGTTTTCAGGTTTAAAAAAAAATAAAAAACCCAATGCAAAAACTCAACAACCGTGCATGAAACATTTTACAGTTACTCCAAATATATTAGGTTCTTGTTGAATTTGCATAACTTGATAAAGAACACATACTCTACTTCTATAAATGTTCAAGGATGATTTCAAGGCACAAAAATTTGATTTTTTATGAGTAAAAAAAGAGCGTTTTTGAAAACCTTCAAAATTTTATAAATATAAAAGTAGAATCTAGGATATGGGGGGGGGGGGGGGGGGGGTCATTTTTCTTCCTGGGACAGCGCTATACTGAAACTACAACTGGGACAAAAATTTGTTGGATTTTCAAAAATATGTTTCAAACAATATAAATTTGTATGTTATACAACTGAGACTTAAATCAGAATATAAATTAAAAATTTCAATAATATTAGTCTGATAGTTAAAGCAATTTTCAATAATTCTCCAACAAAAACTTAATACAGTACGCACGGCTTGCTTAATGTGATCACGGTTAATGTTATCATTCGCTTAATGTTAATAGAATCACAAAATCCCGAAACTCTATATTAACATGTGTTACAAAAAGTCGGATATTGTAAACACTATCTTCGTTTATTATTATCAGTTTTTTTTATCAACTTTCAAAGTCTTTGTCTCAATCAAAAAAAATACAAAGGCAAACCCTAACAAGTAGCTTCCAAGAAAATAAGTTCCCTTCTTGTAAGTAAAGCAGAAGAAGTTTTCTCCCTGCTCACTTACACTAAAAACTTAACTCTCAACGGTCGAACATTTAAAGCATGGAGGCAAAGTGCAGTGATTCAGCTGTCAGGGAAAAAATTGTCATTTTAAAACTTTGACAATTTAACCATGATGAGTACAAAATGCTGCAGAACAACTAAACATTTCTCAGCCTTTACCTTGTAAGTTACTAATAAATTGTGACGAAATTGCAAACAAAATGAAGCTAAACAAAAATTTAAACAACCAAAACCATGCTGGGAAAGATGGTGAAATTGAATCTGCTTTGAAACTGGTTTACGGATGTCTGGGGGACAGTGTTGCCAGATGGTCAAATCCAGATTTCCCCGATTCCCTTCCAACTTTTCCCCAAAAAGCGATGTTTTCTACCAAAATTCCCCAAATGCAAAAATTATTTTTCCACTTATATTTTCATAAAATGAATCGGCTTCCTCTAATATTTCTTCTCTTGAAAAATTTTTTTCCCTCAAATAGCCAAATTTTCTTATAAAATTCCCCAACATTTTTTCCTTCACATTTTCGCTTTTTTTTTTTTTTTGTCTTTATCTTTCTTTATCTTTACTAATAATAAAGCTGAAAGTCTCTCTGTCCAGATCTCTTTCTGTCTGTCAGGATCTCTAACGCGCATATAGCGCCAAGACTGTTCGGCGGATTTTCATGAATTTGGCAAAGAATTGGTTTGTAGCATGCGGGTGTGCACCTTTTAGCAATTTTTTGAAAATTTGATTTTGTTCTTTTTCTATTCCAATTTTAAGAACATTTTTCCAAGCAAAATTATCTTAAGATAGATGAGTAAATTACCAAGTTATCATACGTGGAAACGTAACTTGGGCAAGCCAAATTGGCAAGAAATTCATTATTTGTTACCACCATTTTTAATATGCACCTCCACAACACATGACGATGCTTACCGCATCATCCCATTATCAGGGTTCGTACGGGTCATGGAAAGTCATGGGAAAAAAATGAGCGAATTTCAGACCTGGAAAAGTCATGGAAAATTGAAATTTTCAGTCTAAGTCATGGAAATTTATTTTCAGTCATGGAAAAAAGTTCTGGGAAAAAGTAACAGTAGCTAAAAAGACTATTAGAAATCTTGAGTGATTTAGAATTGCACCATGAAAGCTATTTAAACTGGAAAATTTAATGATCTCAAAAAACATTACATCCAAGTTCATTTCCATCATTCCTAAATCTTTATTTTAAAATTTATCAGAGTTTCTCTCAGTTGTTGAAGGTTTTGGACAATCTTAAGTCAGGCGATAGAATACAGAAATAGGGGAATTCTAATGCTCAAAAACAGTAGTGCCCGATATATGGCCCGCAAAACTAATCCATACGACCCACTGGTACGTTCAGTGTCATTATTCAAACATGTTCTGGAATTTCTGAACCTATTAATTTATATGCATTTGAAAATGTACAAATAAGTAAACAAGCACATTTAAATCAAAGATTTATTTATTATGAAATGTTTTTATTTTTATTTTTTAAAAATATCTGGTTTAAAAATATGAATTTACTAAAGAATGTGGTTTTATTTTAAAGAACCAAAAAATTGTCAAGTTTTGGTTCAGACCTAAAAGGCAACTTTTGAAGCAAATTTATTGAAACTTAGTAATGATTCATTCAACCTTTTCCCCAATCATTATCATTTTGCCTGTTTATAAAAAAACAAAATAGTCGACATTTAAGCATCATTCACTGTAGTTTTACTTCACTTAAACTTTTATGATGAAAACAGGTAAGAATTATTCAGTTTTTTAGGTGTACACTGGTATTTTTTCAATCAGGTAGTGGCATTCACATAAAAGTTTTGCTAATTTTTAATTTTCAAAAAAAATAGCAATTTTGATATTAAATAGTACTATTCTCTTCATGTAACAAGGGCATGAAAATTGTCATGAAAAAGTGCTGGAAAAGTCATGGAATTTTTTCATCCAAATAGAGTATGAACACTGCATTATGCTTCTGTTGCAAATGGCACATATACTGCTATCTGTCTATCGACTGATTCACCACTTTCACCAGCGTATCCATCTCCAAACAGGGGGACCAAAAGAACTTTTAATTTTCTACTACGGGCAAAGCCGTGCAACATCACATATCAACTAGTTACTCACGCAGAACATTAATGCAAATTCCATAGCATAATATTCCACATAATGCGAATTCCATAAAGTTGAGCAAAGCTAACCAAACACTTTGATACAAACAATTTTCCCACTACTTGACGCAAATTTAAACACGAAAAAAAAATTCTTTTTTTCCCCAGGTTTTCACCAAGAAAAAAAGAATTCCCCTCAAAATCCATTTCCCCAAAATTTCCCTGAAAGCACCAGATTTCCCCAAAATTTCCCCCAATCTGGCAACACTGCTGGGGGGGGATGCGAAAGTAAACGGTCGATCAATGAGGCAAAAAGCAGATCTTGCTTTTAAAATGGGCAAAAAAGACTTTGTAGCATCGGACGGATGGTTTAATTGAAGGGAAAAATTAAGTTATTCCATTTTGCTAATTTATAATTTAAAACTGTGTTGAGTCATTGTAATTTTAATTTGCAGTTGTGAAAATAAATGCTTCTTATTGAAAAAATCATCATTTGGTATGTCGTGGACTCTTTTCTGGTATTATCCAACTGTATTTGTCCCAAAGTGATCACATTAAGTGGCATCTACTGTAAATTGGGAATAATGTTTTAAAACTTGTTTTTGCAATGCTGGTGTAAGACATTCAATTGCATTTTACTATTTTTTTATGTTTAAAAGTCCACTTCTCTTCAAATTTCCATTGCATAGCGTGGTAGTAGCGTATAGCATTCTTCGTGTTGAGTTTTAATAATGTTTTGTTTTTTGTAAAGAACTATTTTTTTATCTTTTGAAAATTTGCCAGTTTTATATATATATATATATATATATATATATATATATATAGAAAATCCCACTTTAAATGTTAATTAGTTTGTAACAAAATCTTTATCTAAGAAATTTCGCCATTGAATTTGATTCTCTGTTATGTGACTTGAATACAACAACACTCTCACAAACATTTGCTATTAGAGAAAAAATATATATAGTAGCTGTCATTGAATTTTTTTAATTCTTGAGGTTTTTAATTTTTTTTAATGTAGTTTATAATAAGATTCTGTATATCATTATGTATTTGCAATGTTTTCATAGAAATAATAGCCTCTCAGTAAGTTTCTTCATAATATTCTCTCTTCAAATAGTGCATTAAAGAGATGAATTATAGGTAATAGTTTAAATTTAATGTACAATATCAAGCTTATAATCTTTTATTGTACGTGTTAAAATAAGTTATATCTAGGGAGTTTCCTCCAAATATGACCCCCCAAAAAATTGTCAAGTTTTGGACTTACTAATGATATCATTATGTGCTTTGGTAATTTTATAACAAGTAAAAGTGCTTTGCATAAATCTTAGGCTAAAAAGCTTCTTAATTAAAATGTAGCTGTACAAGCTTATTTTTTACATATTGAAATTATTTGATTGTTCAGCTGATAAACATTTTGCATTCATGTTCAAATTAACTAAAGTAACATTGAGTTTTTTCTTGAAAAGACTTAGTGTGTACAGCCTTTCCGAATGCAATAATATCAAAATGCTATGTTACAGAAGTTACTGATAGTTCATAATTTCTTGTGTAAAATGAGTGTTCATTGTTTCAGCAAATCAACCTGGTTGGATGAAGTCTTCTCAAAATGGTTTCATTAATGTTTTTTTACTGAAGTTTTTTGTAGTGATCTCTATAATGGGTTGGATTTTAATTTGAAGGGTTGGAGATTGTCCGAAATGGGATTACCCTACCAACTGACTTCCAGGGGAGAAGCACTGGGGAGGCTTATGTACAGTTTGCATCACAAGAAATAGCAGAAAAGGCGATGGGGAAACACAAGGAAAAAATTGGGCACAGGTATAAAATTGAGCAGCCAGGGCGGGACTCTGTCCGTCAACTGGGCTATTTATGTATTTTATTATTCTTTTTTTATGATCTATGTTTATATATTTGTTGAATTATGTTGTATCTGTAAAAGAAAATGGGTTTAATGATTGTAGAAATCAGTGATGGAAATGGAATTATGCTGGTACTTTAACTTAAACACAATGGGGTTGTAGAAATTCTATTTTCTGTGTGCTTTTTGAAATGATTTGAAAGTATCTTGACACCTGCCCATTTCCATCGCTCATTGTTATATGGTCAACTCCTTCTTTGCTTTCCGAAAATCAGAAGATAGGCACAAAAAGCAAAATAACTAATTAATTAAAAAATACTATTTTTCTGTCTGCCATCAGTAAAAAAAAAATTGAAACCCACATAGGCTTGATTAGTTATAATTAAAATATACTGTACATTTTTTAGCTGCAGTGGAATAAGGGTAGGTTTGATAAACTAGATATACTGTGGACATCCTACAACTGGATGTAATAACCCTAAATTTTCCTGGTGCATTTTGGTCAGTTACATGGAAATTATTTAGCAGTATTATACATTATTTTACCGTTGTAAGCTACTTGTAGATATGACAAGCACTCGAACGAGCTAGAGTATTCATTGAAATCAGCAAAGGAAGCAAGTGATTTTGCATCACGGCTTGTTATTTAAAACGCATGAAGACGACAATGTCGAAAACAGCATCGAAAATTTTGCACTTCAAGAAAAAAAAACTGAATCTTTTTTTTTTTAATGGCAAAAATGTAACTTCATTTTACAATTCAAACAATGAAATTTATGTGTTCAACTCCTTCATAACAATCACTTCTTTTATTTTGTTTACCGTGCCTGTCTTACAAGCATCCGTTCATTCTTTCCTTCTCCTTTAATCTGCAAAAAAAAAGGGCTATTAAAAAAATTAAAATGTAAAAGTGCACAAAGCAACAAACGAAAGTAAGTATTCCAAACTCTGATCAACATCAGAGAAATTATGTTAGTTATGACTGTATATAAGACTTTCAAATTGCACTAGTTGATATGTTATGCCTCCAATAATAAGATTTATTGGCCCTTTTTGTATCTCAGAGTAAGATATTAGTCGCATAGCATGTAATCACATAGCTCACTCTTGCCATGACACACTTTCGAATGAATTAGCTTTGCTTTTGAAACTGCAAATTTGGGAATGAATTCATTTCAAATAGGAAAGAGAATGCAGGATATTTTATCTTCTGTGTGAAACATGGCACTTACATGCAAAAGCTTCTGTAAAATGCGGCAGGGTTGATGGGTCACGTCTAGAAGTTCTTAATTTTGAAGTTTTAAATTTATATTGAGTATAAAGCTGATCATATTTTTAATAAAAGCAACTGTTTTTATAACACATATTTTCCTTGAAATTGTTTAAGAGAGTAGTTACTAAATGATTATACCCCCGTTATATTCAGTAAATTACCGCCTTATAGCCAGGGCTAAGGCAGAAATACATGAAATACACCGCCAGCTCAGTCAATTCCAGCCGAGGACTGCAGTTTCATGCTTATTAGCACTCATCAGCCCGGCATAGGACTAACTGAACTGGAGGTGGAAAACCTCTTAAGGAAGCTAAGGGTGCTAAACAAACTGGTGTCTGACAAACTGTGTTTGGCACTCTTGGCTTCCTTAAGATTTTTTCCACCTCCAGCTCAGTTAGTCCTATGCCGGGCTGATAAGTGCTAATAAGCATGGAATTGCAGTCCTCGGCTGGATTTGACTGAGCTGGCTGTGTCTTTCAAGTATACCCCTGTTAGTACTTAACGTTTCTTATGGTAATGCTATTATATTAAATATTACTAATTAACCTTTATACAGTAGAGTCTCAAAAATCCGAGGTAATTGGGGCTCATGTCACCTCGCATTATCCAGAAAATTCTTCCAGATTAATTTTTTACGCTTTTCGGATGACATATGAAATAGCCCCTTTTACTTTACAAAGAAAAGCAGTATTCTTGTGAAAAATTATCACTGAAATTTCAACATAAATTTTGGTTTTAATTACCTCTAAACGAATTTGGACTTTTTTCCACGAAGTCTGCATGTACATATTTACCAACCAAAGGCAACCAAACATATGTTTTGACCGAATCGTTGCCCGAATCTAGGTAGAAGGTTTCTGTTTCGTCTTTCATATACATTACTCGTGAGGCGTCAAGTTTTGAACCTTCCTTTTTGACTATCATCAGGTATTTTAATATTCCAGAAAGCATGTTTACACGTTCTTTGCGGCAAATCAATTACTTTCACGCATCCTTATCATCTTCAAGGCATTTTGTATTACGTGCCACTTAAGGAGTGTTATTGACAACAACCTCTCCATGCTTTTTTTATTAATTACTGTATCTAATTAAATAAATGTAACGGCAGGAAAAAAATATTTTCAGATTTTTATGAAAATTATTTTTTGGAACTAAAAGAAATATAATTAAAAATATAAAGCAAGCACCTCGAATTAAGCGGAACCTTGAACTTTCGAGACTCGGATTATTGAGACTCTACTGTACTTAAATTTCCATATACAAAATGGTAAGTAACCATTTGATATTCTTTTCAGTTTTGTAATTATTGTTCTGGTTATAAATTTATTGACCCAAAAGCTATTTCATGAAAAAGTTTTTTTGTATGAATTATTTTATTGATTTTCAAAATATTTTCCTTTTGAAATTTATTTTTTAAAAGTGTGACCTAACTAAAAAAACAATTCTTTGATTCTGAGATAGTTTTAAAAAAATCTCTACATATTAACTTTATAAGTGAAAACAGTAGGTTCTAGAGGGTTGCGTGTGGTTTAGCCCTTCCTTTTAGTTTGCATATGAGGTTCAAAAATACTTCTGCATGCTTTTTGGGTTCATATCATGTCAATGCAAACTAAGTTAATATTATAAATTTACAATTACTAGATGTATCACAATTTTTGATTACTATGTTGGCAATATGTGAGGGTCTCGATGAACCGCATTGAAATTGTCCATGTTTTTTATTTAAAGAATGATTATATTATAAATCAATTAGGAACTGTTGTTTAATATTGACATAATTCTGGTAAATTTAACCGACGAATCAAATTTCTAACTAGTTGCAACCCCCCACCATACACACAGAGACACATTCTTTAAGATTAGGATTTCTTTTGATTCTTTAAATGTTGATGTTATTAATTTGTAGGGAAAAATCTAAATGTTTTTATTTCATTCAGTAATTCACACCTATCGCAAAAAACATCTATTGTCGATCCTTGGTTTTTTAAATTGTATAAATTTCTTCTTCAAAGCTACTCAATTTTTTCCTGTTTGGGAAAATAAATCATACATTTCGTGGTTAAATGAAACAATTTTGGCTTGAAATTTTTTGTAAGCCCCCCCCCCCTATCTTGGATTTTAGTTTTCTCCCTGCTACCCGTAGGCTCTTGGCTTACACCACTCCCATCTCTTATTACAATTTTTTTTTTTTTTTTTTGCCCCTTGGGTTTTTGAAGGAAATAATACCTTTTTTTTTTTTTTTTTCAATGTTCTATTTAATGAGTTACTAAACTAATTTGCTAAGTCTTGCTAAAAAATGTGTCAATTTTTATTTTTTAATGAATATTTTATTGCATGTGATGCCATTTACTGAACATGTTCATTTTCTGTAAAATTAACTTTGTTTTATGATCCAGGTACATTGAAATATTCAAAAGCAGTATGCAAGAAATACGTTCAGCTATGGGAATGGGTCCTATGCGAATGAAAACAATGGGATCTAATCGAATGAGTCCTTATGATAGAATGGACAGACCAGCCTTTGGGCGCGGGCGAGGTGAGGATAAAATTTATTCTTTCTTCTTTTACTGATAATGCCTATATTATGCCTGAGTTTTTTAATAGTTTCTTGGAAATTCGGCATCTCTCCCGATTTTTATTGAAAAGAATCTACTGGATTTTTAAAGGAATTTTTTGGAAAAAAATCTTGTAAAATTGTTTAATATTTTCTGGGCATGTGTACTCCATGGTTTAAAGCTTCCCAACTTGATTCTTCCATCCGTTTCGCTTAATTATTTTATACATATATAAATTAAAAAACTCCCATATGATTGTACATAGTGAAAGTTCTACTGGATTTTTTTTCTTAGAAGGTTAGCAGGTTGTATTTCATAATTTTTTTCACAATAAATTCACATACTGTCTGAGCCACTTAAACCAATACTGTTGGTTCCAACATTTATTTGATTATACAGGAAAATGTTCTTTACTTTACCAATCTCATGACACTTGTCTAAGAATTCAATAATAAGTCAGTACACAAAATCACGCACAAAACTCAATTTATAATTCCTTATATCTCAGAGTATGTTTAAGTTGCCTTAAAATAAAAAAAAAAAATCTGAAGTTTTTTTTTTTCACTTTGACATTTAAAATGCAGGGTTGGCAAAAAAACCAGGTTTTTTTAAGAGCCCATGGACCCAGGGTTTTTTAAATAAAACCCAAAAAACCCCAATTACTGTTGGGGGTTTTTGTCTTTTTTCTTTTGGTTTTTGTCTCTTTTGTTTTGAGTTTTGTCTTTTTTTTGGGGGGGGGTTGTCTTTTTTTTCAGGGAAAATGTGGGGTGCTTGTAGCATATTGTAGCGTAAGTATATGGACAAAGTGCAAAAATTGTCTTCGAGTAAAAAAAAGCAGGAAAACTAGTTAAAATTCAGCGTTTTCTGAAGAAAAGTATAAAAGATGAAAAAACCCAAGAATGGTGAAGTTTCAGATTTTTTAATTTTCATTATTACCAACAGTTAAGGCAAAGTTACTTCTCGAGTTATAAAATCTATTGTTCGTTTTTAATTACTACTTTTTTTTTTTTTTTTTGCATTTTACTTTATTGTATTTCATTTTGTTATGCAAAACTACTGTAGAACCTCAAGTAGTCTAAATCCCTTTTTACTGAATTCCAGCTTAATCAAGACATTTCTTTGAATTTTATGCTGCCTGTTTTTCTATTGCTGTGTACAGTGTAAGAAATATTAAACTTTTTTGTAAGATAATGAAAATACTGTACATCCTATTCTGTTTTCTGTCCGACCGTTTGAAAACTAGACTTTAACTAGATTAGTTTCCTCTGTACAATCTACAAATATTGAGAAAATCATACGTGACAGGACTTGGTCAAGATAATTTGAGTTATTTATTGACCAGTTAAAGAAAAAAGTTAAATACATTTATTTAAAATCTTTGAAGTATTCTTTTAATGCCGTTAAGAGTTAAAAATGAATTTTGATTATTTCTCATATTCATTGTCTGTGGTGAAGAACAAATAAAAAGAAGTTTAAATTGCAAAAGTAATTAAATTAATTAAATTTTAAAAAATTCTCAGAAAATTTAAAAAAAAAGTGGGCTAAATAATGGGTTTTTTAAATGGATTTTTTTCAAAAAAAAAAACAATTGGGTCCAATTCGGCCAACCCTGTTAAAATGTGACATTACACGCAACATCTTCGTGACTTTATGTGAAAAGTATCTTATATTTTTAAAACAGTATTTCCATCAAAAAATGCTAAGAGTGAACTAAGTAAATGTTGAAACAAAATTTAAATCTGAAAAGTTAAGTTTTGTTTTTCTTGTATTTACTAGATGTAGTGATGTTTCAAAATCTTGTATTGTGTGCTTGTGTCATGCAATGAAGTTTTTAAACTAGGAAATCTGATGAGACTATTTAGGCGACTATTTTTTTATTTTCAAGTCAAATTTTGGTGGCAACCCTAAAAGCCTTAGGTTTCCATGTACGTGGTGCCCCCTCCCCTTTCCCCGCGCGGCTGGGTGTGACAGCCGAGAATCCAGGGTACTATTCTGCCGTGTGCAGGTAAAGGGCAGTAACTGCAAATTTTTCATTTTTTCACATTTTTGTCATCTATTGTACGTTATCTTTATTGTACAAGCTTGCTTACTTGGTTTCCGCTGAAAAAAAAAAGGCACGAAAAAGACGTCTAATTCCAATATTTCCCTATTGTTAGTATGGAATCCAAAACGCATTTCTTCAAATATCTTGAAAACTCATTTCTGCAGATACTGCCGTTTACCTGAACACGGCAGTATTACTAGTTAAGAATAACTAAATTTTTAGCGCATCATTGCTTAATGGGGTCATTCCTAAAATTTTAAAAGTTTTTTTTTTTTTTTTTTGAAAGCATGTTTAAAAATATAAGATCTGAACATTTTTTAAATAGTTTAAGTTTAATAATTAAAAAAAAATTAGTTAAATAGGTGCGCTTTCATTCTTTACGCTTCTGCTGATGACATCACAAATGATGAAATGCCATTCACAGAGCAAAATATTTCATTTGCATCTTTACTCACATGTATTGGCAATGATATGGTTGATGGCCAGCGTAGAGTGAAATTTAAATTTGCTTCTTGATTATCATAACATGGAAACGTGGAAGAATGATGCACCAAATAGCATCATTTGTGATGTCATCAAGACCGAGCCTTGTTTGAAAAATTAATTACAAAATAACTGTTGGGAAAAATGAAAATATTTTCTAGATCTATGTTTTTTTTTTTTTTTTTTTTTTCTGTCAATTTCAGTGACAAAAAGTACTATTTTTGACTGAAGGAAACTACCCCACTGTTCCGCTT
Source organism: Uloborus diversus (assembly GCF_026930045.1). Taxonomy (NCBI): domain Eukaryota; kingdom Metazoa; phylum Arthropoda; class Arachnida; order Araneae; family Uloboridae; genus Uloborus; species Uloborus diversus. The sequence continues at coordinate 91,465,853 of NC_072736.1, read as the reverse complement.
AATTGTTCGTTCGTCAAAATGAAAAATTGCTAAGTCTCCATGTACTTGTTTCAGATGCTATTTCTTCTTCTTTTTTTTTTTAAATATTCATTGACAAATGATTATAAAACATTATATTAAGCTGAAATATGGAACAAAGAACCACCTGGTGACCTTGTGCAATTTGCTTTTTATGCACCTTCCGCAGCTGCTTTTAAAACATGGCACTTGTATAAAAATAATTTCAATCCATGTCTGTATTACTGCTTCTATATCAATTGATATTTTCTATCTCACTTTATCAACCTATTTCTCTCTATATTTATCAATCTATTTCTTCTATTAATTTCTAGAAAATATTTTTTCTAGATCTGCTTCCACATTTATTTCTACCAGAGTTGAAAACTGCTTCACCGTTACCGTTTTCCTAGAAAATACACCACATACACACGTCTTATTTTATTATGCATATAATTGTCTAGGTAATTGTAATATTTAATTCTGTTGGTTAATTGTAAATTTCCAGGAAGAGGAAGAGCCACTCCATCTGGAAATTTTGGTGATCGAGGTGCGTTCAACGAAAGAGTTCGTGACACTGGTCATAATGTGCATATGCGTGGCTTACCCTTTAGAGCTGTAGAGAGAGATATTTTTGAGGTATGTATTGATTCTGTATAGATATAGTTGCACATTTCATTCCTGATTTTCTGCCAAGTAGATTTTTAAAAAAATAGTAATGTGCAATAGTTGTAAATTTTTTTTTTAACTGCAGATAATGGAGAGCTTATTTTTCTTATTAGTTAACTTATCATGAAGTTTCTTTGGTTTATTAAAGGTCACATCAAGTCTCTTCTAAAAGCTAAAAGTGAAATACAGTCGAACCTCCATATATCGAACTTCCACATATCGAAATTTTCTACGTATCGAAATCCCAGCAAGTTTCTATTTTCATTACATAGAAAAATTGTTTCTATATATCTAAAAACCTCTATATGTCGAAAAAATCTCTATATATCGAAAAAGAATTTCGAGACATTCGTAAATGTTTTTCCACTTTAGACTATTTTTCTCGTGAAAAATTAAGGTTAGGGGAGAAAATTATGTTCACTAAAATTTGCTACTAAATTCATAAGGGTTCTAAGGTTAAACGGTGTGTAGTTAGATCGTTTCGTTCTGGAGTTCTTAAATTCTCTAAATTTTTTTGTTTCAAATCTGATAACCAGTAACATTGTAAAATTAGTTTCAAGTTATCCCTTTTTTCTGTAGATTATCTTTCCTAGTCTTTTTAGTTGCAATAAAAATGATTCAAGTAGATTTATTTTTTACTTTTCTCTCGATTACATTGTGAAAAAGAAAATCCCCTCATGTTGCAGATCAAGTTCAATTGCCGAAGAATGAAGATGAATGGAGGCGCAAAAATGCAATATCTGTTATTTTTTTAAATTATTAATTTTCATTTTATCCGATGCTCGTATAAATTTGAAATCGGGTTTCATACACGAAAATTAACTAGTATAATTTTAATGTGTTAGGGGATTTTTAGGATAAAATAAGATTGTTTCTATATATCAAAATTTCTATATATCGATTTTTTCCGGCAATTTGCTACTTAGATATATGGAGGTCCGACGGTATTACAGAAATACTCTTTTTAAAAAGTTATCAGTGAAACATTTTAATAAAACTTTTTTTCATCTCAACTTTATGAAATGTTAGTTATATTTTGTGCTATTATAATTTCTTCAGGACTGAAAAATCCAAATTGTAAATAGTGGCCGTTTCTATGCAGAATGCTTGAAAATGCCACTTATATTTTGTTTCATTGCCAAAAATGTACCCCAATTCTCATCACTTTATTCACATGTTGTTCATTTTATTTTATTTTCATTTATCGTTCAAACTTTTATATTCTATTTTAGTTTTTTGCTCCATTAAAACCTGTTGCTGTGAGAATTAAATATGAAGCAAGTGGTCGCTCCTCTGGTGAAGCCGATGCAATGTTCTCTTCCCATGAAGAAGCAATACGAGCAATGAAGAAAGACAAAGAAAAAATACGTATGTTTCTATCAATGTTTCAGTGCATCGAAAGTGAAAAATAATCTGCTACGTTATTACGCCTTTTAAAGTAAAATAGTGTGCCAAATAAAGAAACAAGCTATTAAAATGCATAAAAATAATTTGCCCAATCATCTTTAAATGTACCTGTAACTAGCAACATAATCAGCCGGATAAATATTTGGAGTTATAAATAAATGCTGAGATAGTTCCTTTAAGGGGGTCCGGGACACAAAAATTGTCAAATTTTTTTTTTATCGTGTAAAAAATTACTCCGTGTTTTTCTGCTTGAGGAGGTTTGAATCTTGTTTCTATCTTAAATAGAACGAAAGATATAATTATTTTTGTTTCATGCACCTAACTTATGTGTACTTAACTTTAAAACTTTAAACGCATTTTTCTCCATGATAAAATTTTTCCCGATTTCTTGCATTCAAACTCTTATAAGTCAGGAACCGATAAAGTAATGAAACTTGGAGCATATCTTTTTCAAACAGTTTACTTTAAATTTTATTTGTCGAATTTGAAAAAAAGTTTACAGCAAAAATTACGATTTTTTTTTTTAAAAAAAGTATTTTCGAATTTTTCGAAATTTTTCTACAAATATTTTTTATTTTTTATTGAATCAATATTTTTAAAATCACCAAATAAAAATTAAAGCTTAGATATTTGTGCGTAACTCATTGAAAAAAATTGAAAATTGTTTAAGAATATTTTGAGCTATAGCAATTAAAGCAACCCCATTTTTTATTTAAAAAAAAAAACTAATTAAATTTAAATAAAAAATTTTCTTTTTTTCATATTTATGTTATGATTTTGCTTATTAAATAAATGGTGAATCAGTGCAAAAAATTTCAAAACTCTAAAGTTTATAATAAAAAAAAATTCAAAATGTGTCCTGGACCCCCTTAAAATGTGAAACTAGAAAAAGAGAAGCTAACAAGTTAATGATGTAAACAAGAGTTTTTAATTTTCATCCACTACAATTTCTAAATGAGAAAGCGCTCTGGAAGTCTCTTCTGTCATATGTTGACGGGTTTTGATGAATCTTCGTAGCACATCAGTAGCGGATAGGGTTTCTTTGTTTCAAGGTTTTTTTTTTTTTTTGAGGATTGTGGATCTCTTCTTCTTCATCCTCTTCGGAAATTAGATCGCCAGCGGTTATTTTAGGAAGAATTTCGTGGTCTTCCCACCGACCACATACTGCAACTTCATCAACGTTTAGGAAGTCTTGGAATTGCACTTTTAAATCCAAACGTTCGGAAAGTCGTCCCCAATCTGTCCTTGACACACTCATTTCAGTTTCATCATTTATGCTGCATACGGGGACATCCTCTTCATTCTTTACAAATCCAGCTTTCTTAAAGCAATTTCTGATGGTTGAGGAAGTTACACTATTTCAAGCTTTGTCAGTCATTCGCATGGCTTCTAATATGGTAACTCCAGAAGGCTTGACTCCTTCAATTCCAGTCAAAAGTTTTTTCACAACTTGATGGCGATATTTGATCTAAAAGCTGTGAATGATCCCTTGTTTAAGGGGTTGTAATTTCAATGTAGTGCTCGAGGGAAGAAACTCAACCTTTACGTAATCCAATTTCGGGATTATGTTGTGGGCTTTGCAATTATCAATGAACAGTACGATTTTACGTTTTTCTCTTTTCATTTTCCTTTCTAATTCTTTTAGCCAACTTTCAAAAAATTTGGAAGTCATCCAAGCTTTACGGTTAGAATCGTAAGCAAAAGGAAAGGATATTCCACGCAGACTTCCTCATCAACGCTTGCACTTTCGCCGCATACCTTAAGAAATGTTATGTTGTTTCGGTTTTTAAAATTCTCGCACCATCCATTGCTTCCTTTGAAATTTAAATGGCCCAATTCGCAAATGCTTCGGCTTTCTCTTTTATCAAATTTCCATTCAGAGGGATGTTTTGTGCTCTGCATTGCGTTATCCAAGTCATTAGACATTTTTCCATATCATGAAACTCGCTAACTCGAATCCTCTTTCGTTTCTCAAAGCCAAACTCTTTTGCGATTTCGTTTTTCTTTTTGGAACCTTTTTCCCCCTTCTTCAATAAGTCGTTTTTTCTCCTGAATGGAAAGCGTATTTAATTTTAGTTTGGTTGCCATAGCTAACTATGCGTAAATGGACTGTTTTGAAAGTTATCTGAAATGATTCCTTTCTACCACTGTACGCGATGTGAAGATAGAACAGAATGAGGGTTCAGCAGAACTGTAACAAGAAGCAGCTATCCCCCCCTACTCCCCTCCCGCCAGCATTTCACAGCTCCTCTCCTGCAGGTGTGTGACTTTGAAAAGTCAGAAAGGGCGGAAGAGGGTGAAATGACGAAAGGAGAGGAATGTTGAAAATTCGGAACGCAATAGAATAGAAACAGGTTTGCACACATTTTGGAACAAGAAAAAAGGAAATGGAATCCTAGCAAAACATTTCGAGTTATCAAGGACTTAAAACTAGAAATTTCGACTAAACAAGGTAATTTTAGCATTGACAATATAGGAAGTATGAAAGGAGATAAAAAAATTTTTGAGATATCAAAAATTTCGAGTTATCAAGTTTGAGTTATCGAGGGTTGACTGTATCGTTAAAAAAAAACAGTAAATAAACTTTTTGACATTGGATTTTTCACTGAAATATAGCTGAAAGTACATCCTCAAACGAATTTCAAATTAAAAAACGAAACTGACTAAGTTCTGCAACAGGCATCTTCGCCTGTTGGGCCCGCTACGCGGATCCCCCGGACGTTGAAACCTAATGCTTACAGCTAAGTGGTGAGTGTGTGCGGAGAAAAGTACCAGCCTAGCTAGGCCCATTGCCTGTTGTTGGTTATCAACAGGCACTGGGCCTGGTATTTATCTGTACAATATTTTGACTTCATAAATTATTTTAACATAAGAAATGATTTGTATGTACATTAAAAGTGTTGTACATATATATATTTAAGTAATAGGGGTCTTAGTTTTAAAATTTATTGCCCCTCCCCTCCCCCTGATTAGCTTTTTGAAACTTACAGATGATTTTTTATGAAAATAATCACACCTGAATAATATCACTTCTCTAAATTTAAATTTTAATTTCAACAATAACTAATTTGTTCCCAAAGTAAAACTACTTTTGTCATAGCGTATGTCAACTTCTTGTGAATCTTTTCAATTTGGCTCTGTGAATCTGAACTTGTACATTTATTGACTATAACAAGTTAATCAGTAAAAGCAGGCTCAAGTTTATATTCAGAATATTTCACTTCTTAAGCAGCTTTTGCAAATTTTGAGGTTCAGAGACTGGACAGAGGACTCATAAAATGTTTTCTTTCTTACCAATTTTTAAATTTACTTGAGGGCAGTTAAAATCAGGGCTGTGGAGTCGGAGTCGGATTGATTTTGGGGTAAAGGAGTCGGAGTTGTTCAAAAACATGCCGACTCCGACTCCGAGCTTCTTTTTTTCTATCCTTTTCACTGATTCTCCTTGCATTTTTTAAAAACTGATTACCAATTGGTTCGATTACATGTATAAAAAGATAATAATGAGAAAATAACTGCCATTATGGCAATCAGCTAGCTTGAGTGCTTACCGAACTTTCTGTAGCCGTCCCCTAGTTTGCTTGCTTTTGAACTTAACTAATAGCAACTGTCAGCAAACGATTTTGTTGCCTAACATTTTCAAGTAATCACTTTCAAATAAAAATAGAAATATAGTGTTTTGTTCGATCTCGGTTATAAAATAGTAAAAGAAATGTAAAAAAATTAGTAAGTCGAGGCCCGTAGCTAAGGTTGAAACGTTTAAGGGTGATCGGCAAATTCAAAAAAGTTATGGCGCGAAAGCACGAATCCAAAAGATCCGATGAAATAATCAAATGTTTTTTTTTCTTTATTAAGACTATTTCTATAAGCTTGGTTCTCACTAAAAAGTATGGAACAAAATAAGTGTAAATGATTTCTTGATTACAACCCTCAATAATTGCAGTTAATCTTAAAATCTTCATATTAAGGTTAATTTTAAAGCAGCCAATAAAATTTAAATTAAAAATTTAGCGAAGAAGAAATATAGGTATAGTAGAAGCTATTCGTACAAATTTATATAACCCCGCATTTTGTGTAAAATTAGCTCCTGACGTATATGTGCCCTATTTTCGCTGAAATTTTATTGATGAAATATAATTTAAAATATATTCGCGAAAATTTTCAGAATTAAAATATTTCTATTTTTTTATAAACTCTGAAATTAACTTTTGGTGTCATCTACCAAATGGGTGTCAACAATTTGGGGTCCCAAGAACTTGGATTTAGAAAAAAAAGCATTTTTTCTCTCAAGTTACAGCTTTCAAAAATTGAAAGCACACGATTTGATCAATATCAATTTGTTAAACATTAAAGGGGGGGCAAATTACAGATAATCCTTTTCAAATTTTTTAAAAGGGATTTTTAAGTTATCTCACTTTTTAACTCGTAACTATTGGAAAATTTGATTTTTAAATTGAATTTCTAACGTTGTATGCGTCTTGGGTTTACAATAAAAAAACAAAATGCGAAATTTTCATAAAAAGGAATTAATATTTAAATCTCTGTTTAGAGGTTTCAGCCCTTCCCCTGAAGGGAGAGAGGGAGTTGAAAAAATACAATTAAAAAAAATAATAAAAGAAATCCGGAGTCGGAGTTGGAGTCGGAGTCGGGCATTTCAAAATCCAGGAGTCGGGGTCGGAGTCGGCCATTTCCCTTCCGACTCCGCAGCCCTGGTTAAAATGCCTTATTGCCTGAACAACCAATACATACATACGAATAATTGATTTATTCTTTGAATACTTATAAATAATTATCGAATGTCTGATACTTTTGCAACCGAAAATTACCTTTTGGGTAGTTTTTTTGATCCTAACTGCCCATATATCGGTATAAACCATCAGTAATGGAAATAAATGTTGAAACCGGTTGGGGGGGGGGGGTGACTTAAAAACCTCCTCTCTAGCTATTCCATTGAATTTAGGTATTTTGTTTTCTTGCCATAAAAGTTAATCATTCATGAATGGTTATTTTTATTTTTTAAATATTAACTTGCATATTCTATAAAATATATTTCTTTGAATGTGAAGATTGCAAAATTAAACTTCATGGGACCTGCTCCTCTTTATGACCAAGCTAATCAGATATTTGCAGAAAAAAACTTTTGACACAGATCTTTTTTTTTTTAATCAAAGAGTATCTTGTTGTAGAAAAGGCAATTTTGTTTGCGTTTACTTTTTTATATTATTAACTATTTATGCATTTTGTGTTTGCATTAAATAAAATCTACACACGATATTTTTAGTACAAATTTATGAGATTGCCTTGAAAAAAAAATTGTTTTTGCCTTGAAAAGTGCTTCAATTTTTTTCTCCCTAAAGGGTATGAACCCGGATTAATGATCTCAATGATCACCCAAGTTAGAAATGCTAGAGAATGAATTAAACATTCTAGTTTTGCATTAAATCGTCATCATTTTCCCCCTTTCAACACATAAGTTGTTAAATTTCTCGTTTTTTATCGTTAATATACTTAGACTTGGAAGTGACATAATTGTAACTGTTAAGAGCACATATGAATCATTTCCCCTTTTTTTCATTACATAAGCACATTAAATTGAGGCTTCATACTTCGCAATAAGCCTTTGATGCACCAAAAATCGATACAGCAACATTGCTTGTCTTAATTGATGTTTCTTGGATGTTAAGCTTGAATGTGAATTGATACTGCTTTTACTCGTGTAAGGAAAATTTTCCATGTATGATTGTATCTTTAAATATTCCTCTTTCTTACAGAACATCGTTACATTGAACTGTTTTTACAGTCTGAACCAGAGCCATTCAGACGAGACGACATGGGGCCGTATGGTGGCGGACCTTCGCAATTTAGTCGTGGAGGCAGCAATGGTGGTGGAAATCGCCCTTACATGGGTGACGCTGATGGTTTTGGTCCTGCTATGGGACCTGATGGATATGGTCCTGGTATGGGTGGTGATAGAGGCTTTGGACCAGGCCCAAATTCAGGACCTTCAAGAGGTTTTGGCGGTGATAGAAACTTTGGTCCCAGTACAGCTGGTGGATATGGAGGTGGAGCTAGTGCAGGTGCTGCACCTTCTAGAGGTTTTGCTGGAGATAGAGATTATGGCTTTGGATCGGAAAAACCGTTTAATTCGCCTTCTGGAGATAGAGGATACAGTGGAGGAGACTTCGGAAGTACAGGGGGAGGATTTGGTAATAATGATAGAAGTTTTGGTGGTACAGCTGCTGAAAGAGGCTTTGGGAATAATGCTCCAAGCAGGCAGTATGGAAGTTCCCCAACAGAAAGGCCTTTCATGTCTTCAGAAAGATTTGGTGATGAACGTGGATCAAGTGATAGAGGATTTGGAATGACAGACAGTTACAGAAATGGAATGGGAGCCAATTCAATGAATGCCAATATGAGGTCTAATGCTGCTTATGGTAAGTATAGGTTTTGTTCTTTTGGCGAACTATAATGATTCTATGGGCACATTTTTATGCTTCAAGTTTACTTAATTCATTTGCGAGTACATGTTATTTCTTAAAGGAACCCATAAGTGTTTTCTGTTTGGACTGACTTGCTTCTGTTTGAAACTCACTGTCTTTTTGCAACTGTTTCACACTATCTTAGTATCAGTAGCAAGTCTTGTTGTAGGTACTCATTGACCTTTTCTATAGCTTGGCATCCTTCATTGCAGCTGGTTTCATCATTATCTCATTATTAGTCACTTCCATTTGTTCATCTGTACTTGGCAGGGTGTCTACACACTTGGAAATGTCAGGGAAATTTTTTGTAATGGAAATGTCAGAGAAATTTACTTTTGTGTGTAAAAAACCTGGATTTTTTAAAAATTATAACCAGTTTCTAAAGATTTGTTCCTTTTTTACAGTTTAGTGAAATTAATTTGGTCAGAAATTCATGTAACTTGAAACTACTGAAAGAAAATATTCCTTTTCTTAAACCAGTTCTTCAACTCCTTTTGTTCTCTAGTTTTGCACATTCCAGTTTCTCTGGGGGGTTGAGAAATTTACACCCCTATAAATGGTAGGTTGTTTCTGTAACTACCAATGAAAAACTGTAAAGTTTTCCAATACCAGTTTAAAGTAAGGGTTAGCTAATTTATAGATTATTGTTCTACTTAGGTGTTGTGTAGATGTTTTTTAATTTATGTTTAAGTCAGGGTTGGGTTTTGGACTGTCCAAAACTGGTTTAGGACAGGACAGGTGGTTTTTACCGTCCAAAAGTGTCTGAAACTGTCTTAAACTGTCCAAAACTATGCTACAGGTGCTATCTAATCAATTCGTATTTACTGCAATATTTGTAATGCATAATTATAGATAATAATGAGGTTTAATTAATGAATATTTGGTAATATTTTTCTCCAAAATGTTAATTAAAAATATTTTACTTAAAAAAATTACCAATAACTACTACATAAAAACTTTCTTATGTAACAGTTGGTAGAGTTATGAAAGAAATTCACAACACAACCAAGACAACTAATTGCTGTTCCATTTATAACTCAAAGGAATATTACAAAATGTGCAATATTTAGGAGCCAAAGAAAAAAAAAATTTAAATGGTTTTTCAAATAAGTTTTACATGATGGTTTAACGAAAATTATTTTTTAAATCATAGATGAAAAAACAAGAAATTGATGATGAAACACTTATGTTATAAAACTAGGCCTATTCTTTTTTTGTTCATATTTTTAATATAATACTTTCTGTAACTATTAAAAAAAAATTGTAATTTATTGCATTTAAGTCAGTTATAGCACCATATTTTGAACACTTTCTTTTGCATACCTGCATAAATGTTGAAAAATTTGGTTTGTGGGGAAAAAAAACCTCCTGCATGCAAATTGAAATTTTTATTGTAGAATTTAATTTCTATGTAACTAGATTAAAATCAGCTACATAAATAAGTTATATGATAAAAACCCTGCTTTTATTTGCCCACCTGCATAAACATAGGGAAATTTGGTTACTAATATAAAAAAGCTAAATAAAATCATGCATACAAATTGAAATTTTAATCAAGAATTCAACTTCTATATAACTAGTTTTAAATCACCTGCATAAATAAGTTGAATGTTCTCATTGAATAAATGTTCTATCTAAAACATTACTTTGATACATTTTATTCTGTTTTTGATGTTTTCTAACAATACAATTTTTCTAAAAATATAGTTTTGGACAGGATGGTAAAAACAAACGAGGGTTTTTACCGTGGTTTTTACCGTAGTGTCCAAAACCTTGCCAACCCTGGTTTAAGTGCTTTAAAACAATTCCTCTTGAATCAGAGCCAAACAAACTAAAAATTTCATCAAAGCAAGGTGTTTTTCCACTGAAATTTTGTTTGGTTTAGTCTGTAGAGAGCTCAGCTAAGGGTTTTAGACATTTTGCCACACTTATGTCTTTGTTCCAAAGGCAGAGTTTGCAAATGTTAAACCAAACACAAATGCCTATGACAGCAAAATCGAGGTTGTCCTGCAGTGACCATTTGGAAGCTTTATTTTGGTGACATCAGAATCGCAAGGTTTTTTTAACGAGATTCCAGGCTGTTAAACTAATGGTGCACAATTTAATAAGTGATATTTTAAAAGTTTTCAAGGTTTCCAAAAAACAATGTTTGTTTTAAGAATGGATGGATGTAATAGTTTGAAATTTACATTTAACAGCCATACAAATGTAACATGCATAAAATGTCACATAAGCACAGCCAATCATTAAAAAAATAGCGAAAGTAGCTAAACTAACCTTTAAAAAAGCACCTGGAAATTTTTTGTTTGGGGTATGGAAAACCTGGAACAGTCGGGAAATATGAAAAATAAAAAATTTTTGAAAAGAAAATAGAACCGACTTTAAAATTGCTCTACAAAGTGAAAAATAATTTCTTCTTTAAACACCATCGATAATACTTTTAAACATAATTTTTGAAGTTGGCGCAAAAAGTAAAATCCAGAGTAACGATGCTTTGTCCATATTTTTTTCAGAAAATCATCCAAAGTTAGGAACGAAACATTTATATCGTTACTGGGTCATTCCATGCGAAATGAGCAAATCAGCTGTGGCTGACATGTCACAGATTTCAATGAAAATTTTTATTTTGGTAAACTATGCATATCTATGAGGAAATGTAAAGTATAGAAGTTTAAAAACTGTTTGTTGCTTTGTTATTGACATTAGAAGTTGATGCTTACGCTAAGCCTAAATTTTCGGAGTTCATTGCTGCCAGTTTGTGACTCAATAACTCCATAAGTTATAAACGTACACTTAAAAAATAAATAATTCCACATTCTGTAAACAAATCTCTATTGGGAAAAAGCAAAATAAAATTTATTCGGATCTTTTTTTGAATCTGAGATATTAACAAATATTGAAATTTTGCCAATTTACTTCAGATTTCAAATCACTCTTCTAGTTCTTTTGATGAAAATATAAGAGTAAAAATGATTCAGATTAAAAAACTATCTATAACTAACTATCTGCTGTAATTTAGTTATTGTTTATGAATTTCTTGATGACGAAATCGTACTTTAAAAAATCGAAAATTTCATTTTTTCCTCTATTTCAGATGTTTTTTTGAAGATGAGGGAATGCTTTAAATTTACTCAAGTTTTTTTATGTAATATATTGAAGTGTCTTTTAGATGCTATTAAATTTTAATCATTGGTATCAGCGTATTTTTGTTACTAGAGTAATTTGAACGTAGGCAAAATTTCATTAGTTAGTTCTTTTTATTGTAAGTTTAGCAAAACTAACCATTTCTTTCGTGTTTCATTTTCTCAAAAGCATTTTTTTTAATGAAGTATTTGCTAAAATGTACATTTTTTTTAAAATCAAAATAAATGTTAGATATACTTGCTTTTGCATCATTGAGTCGTTTATCTAGTGTTTTGAATTCTCGTAATTTCACATAAGAGTCAATCCATACAGGTTCCATGCAGTATAAACTATTCATTCATCAGGGGTCTGTCCAGGATTTTTCACAGGGTCCGTTTTTTGTGAAAAACCAATTATTTTTGTGAAAAATCAATTAATTTTGTGAAAAATCAAATTTTGCAAAAAAAAAAAAAAAAACGAAATTTTTGAATTTTGAGATGGCGCAAACTGCATCATTGACACTTAATGTTAAGTGTTTTCCCTCTTTTCTGTTGAGGATATCATTCTTGAGTGTTTTTCAAGCATTGGAGTATGGGAGGGCGGCATCGCTCTTTAGGAGATGGGTACCCCTCAAGTATCAATATTTATTTACCATTCTACATTATGTTAAATTATACTAGAAATGTTATATGTATAGTATTTAAAATAATTGTAATAAAGAAATTCAGGCAGGGGTTCAGCATTTAATTTTTTGAACCAAGACATTGTTAAAAAACACAAAATTTCGTTTAAAATTTATAAACTCCATAGTTTTTACAAAAATAAACAAATATTTTAATTAACGAATAAATACCTTTGTGCTGAAAATTCCAAAAATCTCGTAATCCAACGTCAGAAAGCACAAATATTTCAAAATATTGCAATCTTTGTGCTTTCTGACGTTGGATTACTGATTTTTTAAATATTTTAATTGTTTACCTCTTAACAAAGCGTACTAAACATCGAAAATTTGAAAAATCAATTCCCATAGCGGATGCAAACAAATCGCCATCCTGAAAGTGAAAACATCAAAAGTATAAAAACGGCTTGTAAAATAAATATTTCTCATAAAACTATTTTAGAATTGCACTTTAGAGTCCTATGATAAACATTTCATTAATGTCTGGACACAGTTGAATCAAAATAAATAAAATAAAAAATGAACCATCGATTCAGCATTTAAATTTTTGACTCATAAAAGAAAATGGAATTCCGCTTTAAAAACTTAAAATAAGCGTTGTTACAAAAATAAAGAGACTTTTCATTTATTTGCATCCTAATAAAGCGAAGTTAGCTTGAAAAAAGAATAAAGTATGATTCTCATATCGAATCTAAAAAGATTGTTTCAAAATGTAGGCATCTCAAGAAAAAAACGATGAATAAAAGAGTTTATTTAAAATTAATTATCCTTTTTAGCATCAAAATCAAACCCAAGTGGCGATAAGTTTAAAGTTGGTAACCCTATTTGAAGCGATCACATCCCCTCCCCCCATCCCTACTATCCTTTGCAGTTCTAAGTTCATTTCGCTGTATATTATTGTTTATTAAATCATGAGCGGGAGAAAAGGGAGAAAAGTGCTTACGACTGACTTTTTCAGAGAAGTTTGCAACAACACCGCTGCATAAAACAAACAAGCAAAATTATAATCCAAACTGACTTTCAGCTGTTAATTTCTTTCATAGAAACCAACAACAAGCATTATATTTATTTGGCCTTAGTAGTTATTTATCGCTTGCAGGAGAGTCACAAGAGCGCTTTTTTTTTTTCTTTTGCAAAATTAGCAGATTTTGTATAAGTTGATACCTCTAATTAAACTTTAAAAAAGGTTCCAAACATTATCCTTGGAAATGTGCTGCGTTGTTTTGATTTGAGATTTTTTCTTCCAATAAACAATTTGTGAAAGATCCGTTTTTGTTTATCAGAATTTTGTGAAGGGCCTGTTTTGGTTGATCTTGATCGTTTTGGTTGATCTTGATCGGGATTTTGTGAGAGGTCCAAGGTCCGTTTTGGTTGATCGGGATTTTGTGAAAGGTCCGTTTTGGTTGATCAGATTTTTGTGAAAGGTCCGTTAACGGACCCAAATTTCCTCTGGCCAGACCCCTGTTCATGTTCAAATAGTTCTAAGTTATAAAATTAAAATAATTATTTTGAAAATTACAATGTTTTTTCAGTATAATGTATTATATAGGGCACAAAATACGTAATTTAAGAAGGTGCAATGAAGTTTTCACACTTTTTATTTCTGTTTTAGTGTGTGAATTGACTAGCAAAATTGCTCAATTTCAAAGACCAGTATCTTTTTTACAAACCAAATACAAAAAACAATATGTATAACATGTATAGTACTTGAATGGAATATTCAATTGGCCACGAATCTTTATTTTTAATTCCATCCCTTTTGGTTTACGAGGGTCTAAAAATGTCATTTTTGTCATTTTTACGATTTTTGAGGGGCTGTAATCTATAAAGGGTGCACAAACACGCAGCAATAGTTACATATTCTTTTTAGCATGGTTCCAGTGATTAGTTTTTGCTGTATTTCATTTTGTATTTCCGTCCCCTACGCGAGTTATCTCCCTTTGAAATGAGTATTGTCGGAACATTGTCGGAATTTTCCCTCATTTGAATTTTTGTGTGTATGTGAAGGGGAAAATCATTTGACAAAATGGCACTAAGTTTAAAACTGATTTTGAAGACAAAGGAGTTAAAATACAACTTCAAAAGTAAGGTATTTCTTTTATGATACTTTAGCACATTATTGGGTATTAATTTCATCAAAGTTAATGCATTCCTTAAAGATTGAGATTAAAAAATAAAATGCTTAATTATGGGAAAATTAAAATATTTTCGGTTTTTGAAACTCGGTTAAAAGTTAACTATAATAACTTTGAAAATTTTACTGACATCAGATTAATTACTCTACTCCATAGATTGCAACAACATATAACTTTTATGTTTTCATTAAATAGGTAATAAGATACAAGCCTTCAAAAATGCAACATTTAGCATTTATGAGAATGCCGTTCAATTTGACCAATTTTCAATTGCATGTAACTATTCAAATAAAAAATTTTAAGCAAAAATATTTTAGATATTTTTATATAGGCATAAAAGGAACCTGTATACCAAATTTCATAAAAATCTGTTACCATGCGGCCACCACTTTTTTGCAAATTTTGCTCATTTTGTATGGAATGACCCTACTCAAATATGCTGTTATCAATGCATAATGTATGTGTTAGCGAAGAAACTAGGCGTTGTTATAGTGCCTAGAAAGAGTAGTGTGCCGACCGGCGCTTTTTTCCCCACGATTCTTGAAGACAAATTGTATGAAAACCGCTAGATGGCCGTGCGGTCGAGATGTACGTTCAATTTCGCGGTGTTTACATTAGTAGACGCGAGTTCCGCGTTTCTCTTTTTTACCTTTATTTCATGAATATTTCATGAAACAGCATTGGAGGCATCAAAGTTGAACATTGGAAGAAATAAAGCTTCATCTTTTTTCGTACCAGGGTGCAAAAGTGGGTACAAAACATGCAATAAAAAATTTACGCTTTTTAAAGCTCCAGCAGATGAAGAAAAACTAAAGTGGAACTCGTTAATTCCCAGGTTAGATAAGGTTTTTGATAAATATTGCTCAATTTGTGCTCTGCATTTCAAAAAACATTTTATTGAAATGCATTTTAAGCATATTATAAATGGCGACGAAGTTTTGATTCCTCAGGGAAAAACTTTTTTGAAGATTCCATTTCCTTTTCAAAATGATAAAATAACAAATCTTGGAATCGTTACATCACTGGAATCGTTATTAAATTCACATTATTAAATTTAACTTTTTGCGTAAAGAAATAGTTACTGAAAAGTTAGAACCTAAACTGAATGTTTTTTCGACATTTTTTTTTTGAATGTAATATTAGTTAAAAATAAAACATGCCATACATAATGCGACTCTTTTATTATATTTTACACTATTCATTCTTTGTAAAACAAATAAAAAAAATCTTATCCTAACACGTTTCTTACCTTCCATACGCAAATGGAACATAATCTATGACAAATCACTTGTTGATTGTGCAATTTCTAATGTGAAATACCGGCTTGGAAAATATTACGTAAGAATAAGTTTGTCCCCCCCCCCCCCCAAAAAAGGTACATAGAGGCTTTTCCAACCCCCCTCCCCCTCGGGACCCTTACATATTTAATGAATGGCCCCTTATAGTCTACTATTTTCATTGAAGATAAATTAGCATAAGGTAATTCTATATTCTTCGAAAAATAAATGAACACCCATGTAACAAATAGCACTTATTACAGAATTTGTCTTTTGCGCAGAAATAAGTTCAATCCGAAAAACGGAGCTTTTAAACTCGAAATGAGCATGCAGTCGCTGATTTAAAACGAGTCTGATTGAGGAGCGTAACGTACACCTCGAGCGCAGCGCCATCTGGTTTTTCCTCTGATCTGACCTCACTTTTTCCTCGTCGATCGGCACACTACTCTTTCTAGGCACTATAGCGTGGTTAAATTTATAGTTGTGGTTGAGTTATGGCTGTGAATGATCTTATCTATCGTTTTTGCGCCAACTTCAAAAATTATGTTTAAAAGTATTATCGGTGGTGTTTAAAGAATAAATTATTTTTCACTTTGTAGAGCAATTTTGAAGTTGGTTCTATTTTCTTTTCAAAAATTTTTTATTTCATTCTTTTTAGTGTAAATGTAGATATTTCAGTAAAAGTAAGAAGTTACCTAGTAAGTTCGGCTCTATATCATAATATTGCTTTAGAAAAGCCTTTATTCAAAATTATCATTGCAATTACTATTAATGTTACTGTTATATGGCACCAAACTTTGATAACAATGAGTTTCATATTGTCGCGTAGATGAAGATAGCGACGACAATGTGAAAGCCAAATGAAGCAAATGAACGTTACATCTCCTTATATACAACTTGAGAAAGTGCTGGAACTTTCCAGACATCGAAAGATACAGAAATTAATAGAACATTCGAGAAAATACGGGAAACAGTAGAAACGAAATTTTAGAAAATTCACTTTGTCCTAGTCAGGATTTGAGCCCGGGTCGCTCGTTTGGGAGGCGAGAATTCTACCACTGAGCCACCGTTATCCACGGATGAAAAGTGCGAACTTCGCTACAATATCATTTTAATCATTTAATATGGAAATTGCATAAAATTTACTGTTTCTTGCCCATAACTTTTTTTCTAAAGAACAAAGTAATGGGACCTAAGTTGAGCCATCCCCTATCCATTAAAAAAAGAATCATCAAAATCGGTTCCCTAGGTGAGACGCTAAAGTCGGTTAAATTAGAGTAGACACCCTGACTTGGCTACGTTGTTTTTTGTGATTTGAACTTGCTGTACAAAACTGAAGTCGTCTTCATCGTCATGCTCTACGAGTGAAGTTGCTTGAATTTCTGTGATGTTAGAAATGAAGTTGTCTGTAATAACTAACAGCACTTTTCAAGGCAGCTTATCTTTTAAAAACATTTCAACTTCTGGCACAAATTCAGTCAAAAATCTGTAAAAATGTTAGCCTTTTGTACAGCACAGGAAGGCTAGAGATAAAACTTTTAAAAGCACAGAGCTAAACAGAATTTTCTCTCATCAATGCCTTATTAGCTTTAGAGCAAATCATAAGTGACCTGTTTTTAAATGAGTTTCCACTTGTTATGACATTGTGAAGAAGCATTGCAAAAAAGTATGGAAAAAGAAACTAGTGTCTGTTACTGTAGCCAAATTATCTATCAAGTTGGCCTCCACCTTTCTGCTCTAATTCTGCTACTATAACAACTCGATTAGTACAACAAATTTTCTAATGATTAATGTACCTTGGTTAATACAAAATGTCTTAAATATCCGCTATTTAAGTCTTAAATAACCGCTTGCTCTATTAGTATTTTGCTTCCTGGAAATTCATGCTTATATTCAACAGGCTGATTAAACATATTTACAACCTAACCAAACTTCACTAATATACAAAAATAAGACAAGTTATCCATCAGCGGAAAATGGATCTTGTACAATAATTAAATGCTTTAATAAATGCCTGCCCACTTTTTAATTTTTGACATAAGACTACTAAACTAAAAAATGTCTGCAAGCTACTAGGGGCAAACTAAAAATTTGAATTTCAGGTCTGCCGTATACTAATTTTGCAGTTCTGATACTGTAGGGCTTCCCAAACTGGTGTGCGGACCCCTAGGGCAGTGCTCCTCAACCTTTTTTACTTTGCGGCACACTTAAGAAATTTCTAGATTAACGGGGCACACTGAACTTAATTTCGCAATGGTAATATAGAAATGTTTTTATCATTCACTGATAAAAAGATGAAGAAGGAAGGGAGGTGGACTTTTTTCATATGAATAAAACAATTATAACAAACGCAGTGTATTTAAATTTATTTAGAAAGCAGAAATATTTCGAATGTATTGAGGTTGACAATGAACAACAAAACTATAGCTATTTACAGAAAATTATGCTTCATATGTTTCAAAGCATTTCTGTCAAACATGTCATTTAAGTGCACACTGCAGTTAAACGATTTATCAAATAATGTTTTAAGACACAAGAAAGCAAGAAATTAAAACTAAGCACCTAATTTCCGTTTGACACTAATTTTTGACGTTTGATGTTCGGCTCTATGCTGGAAAGAGCTAACGAAATTCTTGATCCAGGCTCTTTAGAGATGATCTCTTACTGTTTTTTTTCTATAAGTGCGAGGGCTGAGAGGCTGAGTTTGCAAATATATGTAGTTGAAAATGGTAGCAACACATCAATAGCAAGGCAAGAGATAGTGGGATACTCATTTTTAACCAGCAACCAAAACTCGTCCAGAGGCACTTCGCTCAACCTAAGTTAAGAGTACGGTCGCTCTTGAGGCCCATAAATTCTTCTCGTGCCTTCAGAGAAAGGTCTTTAAGTGATGCATCCGCAGATGAAGAGAATGGATCGCGAGTCCAGTCAAACTGTTCCATGTTACGATTCTTGAAATAGTGCTTAAACGTGTCCTGAAGTATGACTAAATGTTCTGACACCCCATTCAGCAGCTTTTCTTCCATGCCATTTTCTTCACATACCATGTTGACGGTCCGTTTGAACATATCCAATGAGCCACGAACTACTTCTTCTCTCCACAGCTGAATTTTTGATTTGAACCTGTTTGGGCTTGTCCATACATGTAACCCCAATTCTCTCCTTGTACTACGATTTCCGATTCAATTTGTTAAGGTTTTCAAAAATGTCAGCCATGTGCGCTAGTTTTGTCGCCCAATATTTGTCTTGCAACAAACTGGCGTACTGCATTTCGTTTTTTAAAATCAAAAACTCGTACCTCTTCCCTCAGTTCAAAAATTTTTGATAGTAACTCACCACTTGAAATCCAGCGAATCTATACATGAAAAAGTTGAACTGCCCCCATTTCCTTACTAAGTATGGAGAAAATTCGAGAATTAAGCGGCCTCAATTTTATGAAATTCACCACTTAGGCCAAAGTTGACTTCAGCTCATCTGGTAAGTCTTACCAGAGACTTACCAGACCTCCATCGTGAGAGCTTCACGATGGAGGAAACAGTGCATGGTTTTAATTTCTATTTTACTAAGTCTTAGAACCGAGCTCTGAGAAACTACGATAAAAGGAAATTAATATCGGAACTCGAAAAGAGGAAAACAAAAGCTAAAGCTGGGGCAAAAATTCCTGGAGGAGGGAACGATACTCCTGTTTGCGAAAGATTTAGAAAAATTCTATATTATTAGTTGATTTCGTGTAAATTTAAATCCGTTTTCAAAAACAGAAAGTAATAGGATCACTTCAAACCCGAGGGTCTCCTGTTCCTATCACAGTTGTGACTTGCACAAGAAGATTAAAAGAGGTGGGGCAGTAAATTCCGCCTCTCCCCTTGTCGGGTATGTCTTATTGCACATAATCGAAAGGGTCAGTTGAGAAGTTACTTAACAATACAAACGTTATTCGGTTGTCACTTAAAAATAAAATACGTCAAGGCTCTTTCTTTTTCAATAATTACGAAAATACAGCGGCACACCGGGTTCATTATTGCGGCGCACCAGTGTGCCGCGGCACACCGGTTGCGAAGCCCTGCCCTAGGGAGTCCGCCAAAGCTCGGAAGGCGGTCCACGGCTAACTAAAAAAAAATTGAAATCATACCGAAATATTGCATTTGTATTTAAAAAAAATCCAAACTTTCACTTTCGAGTATAGAGTTGTCCTTAGAGCACTATCTCAAGGTACAATGCTGAAAGATCAAGCACACAGGTGGTCAGTCTGTTGTCATGATGAATGTCCGATAAACATGGTTTCAGACTGTACCTTGAAATCTATCTTCCGGGACTTTTATCTTCAGGTTCTGACAAATCCCGATATCCAGGTGATCTGGGTAACAAAAAAAGAATACCTTGGCTACTAAGCTCTTTCAGAACAATATTATTTCAGAAGCCTTGATATTAAATTTCCTACAAACTGAGAAAATTTCAGTTTTTTTTTTTTTTTTCATTAAGTGTGTTATTTTATGTATCTGAGAAAATTGCTTAGGGTCTAAAAATTTCTAATCCGACTCCTCGAATTTTTCAATTACTGTAGATCTTTTCTCACCCCCAATTTTGGCTTCGTCTGAAAAACAAAATTTAACCAGTCGTTCGTTCAAAATGCATTTGCACTTACCGATGCTAAGTCTGATTTTGATGCAGCCACCAAAACCATGTACCAAAGCTGTATAGACACTGAACCTGCTATCTGACTCTAGCTGTCAAAAATTAAAAAAAAAACAATATATTAAAGTTGTACCAATTTTAACAATCTTGCTCATTCTTCCCATCAATTTGATGTTCAGTTGTAAATATAAATCTTTTTGTCATTTTGATTTCTGTCGGTTCAATTTAATTTTGCCCCAGAATTTTTTACCAAATTAAAGCATTGTTAACTACCTACCCTTTCTTCAAGAGTGATGTTCCCTGTAATTAGTAGTGGTTAATTTTACTAAGTATATGTGCAGTTAGAGGTCTGCGATGAATATTGGTTTCTGAAAGGGGTCGCATGTAGGGGGTAAGTGGGATAAGGGGTAGAAAGTGTAGTTTAATAAAATATTTTTAAAAAAAAATTTTTTGGATTCCGCTTACATGTTTCAAATAAGACAATAACAATGTGCAAGGTAATTGCAAAATGTATAGCCAATTTTAAAAGGGATTAGAGGGTACAATAAGAATTAAAAATCAGAAAAGCATATAGTTGCAAATTCATTGCTGATGAGTAACATGTGGAAATGTTCGATAGTCGATAACAGCACAATTAGAATTTTATTAACGGACACAAACATTACATAACATAAAATATCATTTGAGTGTAGAGATGCACGAATCTTATTTTGATCTTCCTCGTTCAACTCCAACTGTTCGAATGACACTGAAACTTACTCCAGCGCCCTCTTCAGGCGAACTTACCGAGATTTTCCACATCACACAAGCAAAAAGCCAGAAATCGATGTAATATAGTTTAATATTGATAAGAAGTATGCAATTGTAAGAAAAATAAAATGCTAAATAATTTCATTTATTCTTCAGGAAGTGACTCACGTGGTGGTGAATCAGAATTCTATGGATCTGGAAAATTGTTTGGCGACAGCAGTTACCAGTCCTCTCCAGGCCAAGGAATGAATATGATGGGTCCTACAACTTATCCTGGATTTTAGTTAGTACCTTCACTACTCAAGAGACTCAAGTTTTAAGTGAATATTCAATGTGATTGTTTTTGTATGACAGTTGCTACTATTATATGCAACTTGTGTAACTTTCATTCATAGGCATACATTTGTATTCTTCGACATTTGACTGTAGATGCACTTACATATATGTTGACAAAACTAAGTGTGTACATAATTTTGTTGCATTTGATGTCATTTTCTTTATGTAATATTACTATTGTTTAGTATCAATAAAGTAATGAGACTTACTTCAAGTTTAAAAAAAAAATCGTAATTTTTTTGGTTGTAAATAACCCTGTTTGAAGTGAGTTTCACTTTTATGTAACTTTCACCCTTTGGTGCAAACTATAAAGCTTGCGTTTCCATAGTTTGCACCTCTGAACCTCTTTATTTTGTTAATAAGATTGCATAACAGATTTCACTCTTGCTTTGCAATCTCAGTAAGCTTATGTTTGCTTTTAGCAATGCACTGGTTTTAACAGATGTGTAACAATAATACTATTAATAAAGAATATTCTAAAAAGAAAATGCAGCAGAATTTCTGACTTATCTGATTTATCTGTCCTGGCCTTCTACATAGAACCAACCACAGAAGGCGAATCCTGAGGGGAAAAAACTCCTGGCAATATTGAATTTATGCAAGAGTCATTTTTGATCTCACCCCCCTTCCCTCCGCTGTTGAGTAGCTTTTATTAATTGGATTAGAAATGTGTACAAGTAGAGGCTGTTCAGTATTTGCTTGTACTGAACTGCTTAGTCGATTAGCTTCAGCAATGGAGCTGCAGCTTTATACTCAACATGCAGATGTTTATTAATAACATTCATTGTCTGTACGCTTCTAGAAAACCTTGAAAATGTAATTTTGATTTATTTTTGAGAGTGAACGTTTAAAAATCTAAGTCATTTAGCTCAGAAATTTACTTATTTTAGACTTATTTCACTGAACTTTCACAATTCATTTAACAAAAATCTTATTTTTGGCTCTTGACCAACATCAATCTCTTACTTCGCTGAAGATTGCATGCAGCGTTTTAGATTACATTCCTTTTTCATCTTGTACAGTTTTCAAAGTTAAGTTTTTTTAGCGTATACTTCTTTAAATTTGTTTATTTTTTAACTCGTCATTTTTAAATTTGCATTAACTGACCACAGCATGCAAGGCCATTGTTTACCAAATCTGCAGCTTCAAATATTGGCACTTTAAGTAAAAACAATATTAGATGCCAAACTCTTGAGCACATTAAAAACTATAAGGCTTGTTTAAAGTGAACAAGCATAGAGAAATATTTGATTGTTTCTTAATAGCAATAGTGGTAAAATTTAAAACGAAAGCTTTATGATAAATTAGCTTTTTTAGGTAAATTGTATCGTATTAAAGTAAAAAATGTTATGCCTTAAACTTCATTAGTAAATTAATAACTTTCCATGTGAAATACTTTAACTTGCTTAATGCGTATATACTCTAATGTTTCTATTTCAAAGTAATAAACATTCCATTTCTACTTATAAACTGTATGTTCTGAACTTCTAAATATTTTAAGGACAATTTTACTTTTGGAAAATCATAAAGATTTTATGACTGCACATAACTGGACCTTGATGTAAATAAATAATAAAATACATAGTTTACTCAGAGTCAAGACATGGTAAATTATAAATAACTTAGAATGTAAATTAATTTCCTCATAATTATAGTTTTCTAGGATAAATAAGTAAATAAAAGTAAAACATGTACTATTCCATATTCTTATGCATAGAAAGTATTTTGCAGTACCTGCAAATGAATCACAGGTCTGATATGCATTACATATCTTTGAAAGAATAACACTAATTTTGTTTGAATATTTAAAAAAAAAGTTAGAGATCATGAAATAATTACCCGATAAGTACACTTATACAAATAGGCTTTAAGAAAATCATTGTTTCATTGTAAACATTTCTCCTGGTTTAATGCATTTAGGAATCAATTTCTTTATTTAAAAAATACTTTTAATTAAAAGCCTCCAATAAAAAGCCAAGTTCTGAGGTCTTTCCCTGATATTATATTTCTTATTTTTGAAAATCTAAATGCAAATAATAAAAATATTCTTTCAACGTACACTCCTGTTTGAAAATTGCAACACCATGAAGGAAGCATCATAGTTGAATGAAATTTAGTACACAGTTGAGTGGTAATGGTACAAATAAATGATTACATTTTCAAACCAAGCAAACAATAAAAAGAGATATAAATTAGTATTTTGTGTGGCCACCATCCGCTGCAATAAGAGCTGCTACACTACTCGCCTTGGAGTGAAACAAAGTTTGAATATCTGCCTGCCGAAGAGCATTCCTTCTTGTTTTGTATGCGCAACCAAAATTCATTTGTCGAAGCTACAGGATGAGGATCACGAGCAAGACTCCGCCCAACCAAATCCCACACAAGTTCAATCGGTGACATAACCGGGGAATATGCAGGCCAAGGAAGAAGCTGTACCTGCTGCGAATCAAGGTAGGATTTGACATTCCTGGCGACATGTGGACGTGCATTATCCTGCTGGAATACAGCTCCTGGCAATCCTTGCAGGAAAAGAATAGCTTGGGGGTGTAAAACTTCGTTTATGTATCGGGCACTGTTCAAATTGCCCACAATTTGTAGCAATTGTGATTGCCCATGATATGCTATGGCACCCCCTGACCATAACTCCGGGTGTTAGTCCACTCTGGCATTCGATAATGCACTCCGGATTGTGCCGTTCACGAGCATAACGCCTGACACAAATTCGGCCATCATGGTGCCTCAAATTGAAGCGGGATTCGTCAGAAAAGACGACCTGCTGCCAATCAGCACGCCAGCTCCTATGCACATTGACCCATTGTAGCCGCAGACGGCGATGGTTTTGCGTGAGAGGAATCCTTGCGCTCAGCTCATGCTGCAGCTGACGTCTCCGAATTGATGAAGCACTCAATGAAACACCTGTAGCTGCTGACCGTCGACGCCATATGCACTAGGTGTCTGTCATCGCGATGTGACTGCGTCAAAAAATCTTTTTCAAAGAAAGAACGGCAAATCAAAAATTCCCGAATAAATTTAACGAAACCCTCCATAAATACAACAAAATCCTAAAAGAAAGAAGATAAATTGCCAAATAATAATTAATAGGGGAAATTTTTATCTCAAAACAAAAACAATTTTATTTAGTAAAAGTCTATAAAAAAATGTGTCAACCTTCTAAAAGCTAATTTAAAATGAGATCGCGAAAACGATAGTTTTCCGATATGAAAATAGAGTTCCATTAGGCTTAAAAATGCCTTTTAATTTTTTCCTGATGATTTTACAGAGTTTTTTTGGGGGAAGGGGGGGTTGTAGAAAGTGAGTGAACTCTAAGGGTATTTTTTGCGGGTTTTCGAATGGCGCTAAATTTGAACTGGTAGGATAAATATTTTCCGTAGCAAGAGCCATTTTCGGTCCTTAAAAATTAAAATTTGAACAGTTCGGTACTTTCTTGGCATTTGAAAACCCCCCCTACTCTCCTTCTTGGGTGCCCAATTACCTTCCCGCCAAATTTGGTTGCGATCCGCCATAAACTGGATTCATATAAGAAACATACACACATATTTCTCTCTTTCATTTATATAGATGTGTAGCACTTCTACTCAAGTTTAAAAAAAATTATCGATTAATATTTAAAAGGCAGTATAGTATCAATACGATATAATTTTGCATAATATAAAGAAAAATATGCGTCCACATTTTTAGAAATGTACCGAGTAGCACTTTGGCCGAGTACCGAGTTCCAACAATGTTTTAAGAAAAACCACAGGCCTATACGTGATGAATTTTGAAATCATTAGAATAGAAGTGTAGACCTCCATGTCCAAATAATCATTTTTAAAACAAAATTCAGCTGAAATTTAATTACGCATTATTTAAAAGATTTTGTTTGTGCCAATAACTATACAAATAAGTTATTTTTTAAATTAAAAATAAATAAAAGGTAGGATTAATCAAGTTGGAATTAAAATAAATTATATCAATCAATACTTCTAGTCCTCCAAACATAAATAATTTTTAAAAGCAAATGAAACAACGTTAAAAGCACAAATGTGCAGGAGCACTGCAGACACGTGTTTTTGCATTACAAGGAATATCTTTTTCAGTGCATAAAATGTGAGCTAATGAATGTAAAAAAATCCAACTTTTGTCATTTGTCTTTAAATCTGGAAGCTAGCATTTTAGTGCATTGAAAAAAAGCATTCCTTCTAATGTCAAAACATGTGTCTGCAGTGTTCCTGCACATTTGTGCTTTTAATGTTGTTTTATTTTTTAAGAAAAGGTATTTTTATGCTTCTTATAAATGATTTTGTTTGTGGCAAAAATCCATTTTATAATAGAAAATCTTCATGTTTTCTGTACTTATCTTTTTTGCCCCATTTTTAATAAATAAGATTAAAATATACGATTTACTCCATTGAAGCATAACAAACTTCATTGTTCTCAAAATTTGAATAGTTACCGAGTACTCGGTACGTCTCTACACATTTTAAGCCACGTAATTTTTCCTCTTTTTTGCTTTTGGGATGTCATCCCCGAATAAATACCATGAATATTAACTTCTGTGCAAGAGTCTTAAATGGTCCAATTTGAAGAGAAACACAAGTACACAAGCAAAAGAAAGAGACAAACAAATCGAGGAAGTGGCAAATAGTGTTAAAATATGAGAGTTCAAGGCTCTGCATGTTCAAAATTGCTGTACTGGCGTCAAGATCGAATCGATGCATACCTTTTAAGGTCTGCCTATGAACCATTATTTCTAAACCCTTGCACCATATATTTCGGTACATAACAAAAAAAGAACATTTAATTTTTCTACCTACCTTTGAGGAATTTACTGGGGGTATGTACAGGTAGTTATCAGGAAACACCTGGGCATAAAAGGGACATTTTTGAACTTTAATTTTCAAAGAGGCCAAATTGTAGGAGCGTGTCTTACAGCCTGAGTAAAAACTTTAAGGCCAGTCTAATTTTCTTTGAAAAAAGGAAAATGAAATCAAAGGGATTTTAATATTATTGTATTATTAATTATTAATGCTCATTGATAAGAAATAACGCAACAGAAGGATTTGTAAAGCATACAATAACCAGAAAAGGAGAGTTTTATTTAAAGTTAGCATTTCAGCTTGAGTAAAAACTTTAAGGCTACTAGTATTTTTTAAAAATTGCAAGTACTTTTACTGTAATAAACGTCACCTCAGTTAACAAGATTGTGGAAACCCTTCAACTTGCAGTTTGATTAATTTCTTCAAAGTTTTTGTCCTACTTGTGACTATATCGTAAGGTAAAAAGTTAACTGTTCAAGAAAGAGGGCAGATTGAAGCTTTTCCTTCACCAAGGATAAGTAGGCGTACTATTGCGAAAAAATAGGAAGATCGAAGACTGAAGTCAACATTTTTTTTTTATTTAAACACAATTAGGGTAAAAAGAAAACTCGGGTAAGCTTAAAGCTTTGTCCTCGCGTCATGGAAGAGAGTCGGGAAATTATTACATTACCTGAAAAGTACTCAACCAGGAAACTTATTCAGATGATAGGTTTAAATGTTTGTCAAAAACTATATATAACACAATTAGAAGGTGTGGAAACTTGATTAATGCTGCAAAATTGCTTAAACCTCATTTATTGAAAATACGCAATATAGAGCGTTTCAACTTTAGCTAGGAAATCATGACCTGGGTTAACCAATGAATACAAATATTTTTTTCTAACGAAAAGAAGTGGCAGCAAAACAATGCATCTATCCATCCGAGTAACAGTGCAAAAAAAATAGGCTCCAAGTAGACAATGTTGAAACTTTGAAATGACCAACTAAGTCTCCAGATCTTAACCCAATAGAGAACTTATTGGGTTGACTTAGCAAGAAGAATTAATGCAAAAGAGAGACATTTTACTTCATCAATAGAGCTGAAATCTGCCATCGAAGATGAATGGTAAAAAATACATCCCGAATTTTGTCAAAAACTAGTTTCATTCATGAAATGAAATAATTTGATGGAATGGCTCCAACACAAGCTTATAAAAATTTGAATTTTTGTTCTCATATGCTTTTTTCTATGTTGGCCTTAAAGATTTTACTCAGGTTCAAATATTGATCTGTAATATTTTCTGATAATGAAACACTTACAATTAATTTTTTTTGTCTTTTTTTACTTGTATTAAGGTTAATAATTATCACTCTTATGACGTTTTGATTCGAAGATTAAGGTGTGTCCAATTTCTCAAAAAAGTGTTCTGGACTTAAAGTTTTTACTCAGACTGTACTGGCGCAAGTGAAACTGAAACTTCTCAACTTCTGGGCGTTTCTAGAGATACAGGATATAAAGTCATGACAGCATACACACATTGTGAACAAATCAAAATTTTAGGTGGAAAGAAGTGCCCAGAGAAACAGACTCCATGGTATTGAAGCGGATTGTTATGTCTAAAAAGCAAACAGCAGCAAAAGCTACTACAGCCATCTGGATTCACCAGTTTCAGTGATTAGAGTTAGAAGGCACCTTCATAAATAAAACATGACAGAGTAGCGATTCCCAAGCCACTTGTCACAGATGTTAATGCTTAACGTCATCTACAGTGGTGCCATATTCACAAATCCCGGTTGATAGATGAATGGAAGCAAGTTGGTCTGACAAATCGTCTTTCACAACTTCGCCCTACTGATGATCGAGTACACCTTTAGAGGATACCAGCACAAGCGTATTAGGTCGTGATTCTTTCGTTCTAACTGTCCAGCATGGAGGAGGATCTGTCATGATATTTGCAGCCATGTCCTGGTTTTCCACTTAAACAATTTCAACTCTAAAAAAGATGGGGGGGGGGGACACATTTTAGCTGACCAGGTCCATCCTATGATGAAAACTTCGTTTCCTGCAGGAGATATCGTTTTCCAAGATGATAATGCAACTATCCATGCAGCGAGTCTTGTCAATTCATGTTTTTAGTGACACAAGAATGAAGTTAAACTTCTGCCTCGGCCAGCACAGTCAGCTGACCTTAAAAAATTGAACCATTATGGTCTTTTTTAGAGCAGTGGATTTCCAACACCAGCATCTCTCCCAGATCTTTCACAATATCTCCATGACAAAATGATTCAAAATTCCGTTAAACTCTTCAACAATTGTGTGAATCGATTCCTCGGAGAATCCAAGCTGTATTAAATGCCAAAAGTAGTCTTACACCATACTAATAAAGAATTCCTCATATAAACATCACGTGTTTTCATTTCACAACTACCTGTACATATCGTCGTCTCAGAGCAATGGTAAAACATCTAGTCCTAGAAACAACAACTAAATTTCCAAAACGATCCATATTACATACAGACTCTCGCTTTTTGAAACCTACCAAAGGCATTCAGCACACCTCAAAATGTTAAAAATCTGTGAAAATTTGATATGTTTACAAATCTAATACTTTCAATGTACTGACATGAAGAAACTAAGAATTACATTTAAATTGAAGTGTCAAACAACAGTTTATTGACTGAAACTCTTATACATGCTACACATTTCTGTGTTTAATAAATGTATCAACTAATGACCTTTCAAGTGCTCTTTCTGTCTAAACTTCTTATGACATATTTTGCACCGGTAAAGCCTTTCTCCTGCATATATAAGCACATGACAAGGTATGTTAGTCAGGAATACGGTGGAGTACTTGCATGCCACACAACAACAATGCTTTGGAAGTATATCATCCACATTCCTAATCACAAACAAACTTTGACATGGTTGAAAATCAATGCTTAATCGTATCAAAAAAAAAATTTTTATTAATTAAATAAAATAGAAATATGTAGTATCATTGAGTAAGACAAAATTGTAATATAGTAACAATGGTAAAATATAAATGTATCACTAAAGTTGTGAGAACTCTCAGCTATTAGGAGCAATAAAAACCAACTTTAGCTGTCGATTTAATAATATATTAGATAAGTGATATTTTTGACAGCCCTTAATCAACAAAGTCAGGTCATACATAGAAATATTTTGATTCAAAAAGGTAAATTTCATGGGTTTGTGAAGCTTTTTCTTTTTTAACTACTCAACGCATTTGCCTGTACAGGCGAAAGTTACGAGCAAATTTGCACATACCAGCGTCCTGACACGGGGTTCTTTTCTCTCCGTTATTTCATTTCTAATGTCTTTAATAAAAATAGATAAACTAGATTATTACTGAATGGATAGAAACCATAGATGGGACAAATATGCAGCATTTTTCTTAACTGAGTCTAGTTCTACTCGCGGAAATTTCTTAAAACAAAGTATATTGGTGAGTCCTGCTGTAAATTCTGTACCTCAGAACCAGACTATCGAAAATCAAAAAATTGCAATTTTCCTTTCATCAGTGCATTGTATGTAGAATAGTATTCCGCATTGAGCCATATGAACATAATTCTAAAAAAAAACAAAACTTTAATAATAAACAAGTGACAAGATTGCAAGTCCAATTTTTTTGTGTGCACCAGGTGACCATTCTTCCACTCTCTAGTAAAGTAGCGATCATGTGACTTATGTAAGTCTGGCTCTGAGGTACAAAATTGAGGTTCAAAATGTTGGCGTTGAGAAAAGAAAAAGAACAAATAATCAGCACCTCATTAATGTTATCATTTTTTAACAGATAATATGCAGGAAAAAAACAATACTATGTGTTCCCACTGTTTGAACATTAATAATTGTTTTTAGCATTACTTTTAACAATTCTTACATGCCTTATTGTATAGTTGAGGCTATGAACACTTTTAATTCTGTCAAACTCAAAATTTTAATTTATTATCCGAGCTGATTCAAGAGACTCGTGAAAATTACCACTCTACCAGTGTCCTACATTGATTATGACTTTAGAAAATAAAATTGATCTAAAGAATAAGGACAGGAGTCTTTTTTTGCATTTAAAAAATTCCTTGTAACCCTGAAACATGCGGATGCAGTAATCTACAATTTTGTATTTTTTATTGTTCTGTTGTAAAAATAAAGAAGTTTTCTTGCAATTTAAAAAATAATAATTTTTTTGCAAAATATATCTGTATCTATCTAATCTACCTTTTTTGTTTAAAATATTCTATTTATATTAAAACATCATACTCATACAGTTATACAATATAGAAGGTAGAGGGGCGGTAAATTTGTCATTTGGCCCGGGTGGCAGACTGACAGAAACCTACGTCTACGCTATGCCACTTGCCCTCCTCCCAGTTTTCAGAAAAGGGATCGCTAACCTCATTTTGTGATTTAAGAAAATGGAAAACTTTTGCAGTGCTCAAAAAATAAATTAAAAGTAAAAAGCACATAAATAAAAATAACAAATATCTTTTTTTATGTTAAATTTAAAAACTGAATTTGATCATAAAATATAATTTAAGAACATCCGAGAATCTTTGTATTATTCAGATTGCTTAACAAAATAAACATATGGATATACATTTCACATGTTTTTAACTGAAAGAAAGAAAATGTAACATTACAGAAAACTATGCAAACCGTAGTTGAAAATAAAATGAATAGATTAAGGGGGGAAAAAACTTGATAGCTTCAGAGGGGCATGGAGCCAAGGTCGCCTCCCCCGATAAAACTTGTAAAAATCCGATTCCGACACGGGCCCCAAATTTCCAAAAACACTAACATAGACTCTTGCCGGTCCTAACCGCTGACATATATTTAGAGAGTAAGATATTGTGATGTAAAGTGACGGCAGTAGTTTTAAATGCTTAAAGGAAAAAAACGGAAATGTTACAAAACTGTGTTATGTAGGCCCGATTAAGATATCGAAAGGCCATAGGCCAAATACTTTTTTGGGGGCCCTCTGAATTTAAACTGTATAACTTTAGCCTTTGTCTGAAACAACCTTAACCATAGAATCAACACTAAAGTAATTTCAGCCATTTACTGGTCCCTAAATATTGGAAGCCCTAGGCTATGGCCTAGTTTCAGTAATCAGTCCTGATGTCATGAGATTCAGGGAACATATAATATGCCTCCATAGATTTAGTCCGGGGAAAGGGCAGGGGGCAACTGCCCCTCCCTAAAGAGAACCTCCGACTCTTTTGTTCATTCCAAATGTCACCAAAGATAATTTAAAATTGTAATTTTTAGACTTCAATTCAGAAAAATTTCAAGGGGAAAGCCACTTGACAAAAAAAAGCATAAAATTTATTTTTTGGGAAAGAGAACTATAATTTCAAACAATTTCCAAGGTCCCTACTGGGGGAGTGGGCTGCTAAAAACCACTATCTTGTGCCAATGCTTGCCCCTCCCTAACGGGAATTCTGGCTACTACCAGAGGCACATTTAAATTAAAATAAAATAGAAAGTCACTGCAAAATACCATCTCATTAAAATGTTGAAAGTTTTTTACTAAGGACACAAAATGTGGATTTCAAACATAGTTCGAAGATAGTCCCGAACCCCAATGTCATTAAATATGGTCTTGAAATTCTGATTTTAGGAACTCAATTTTAAAATGTTCAAATTAGAACACTTCTCTGCCTCAGCATAATCGATATTCTTACTGGAAATAGAGCTTCCGTACGTGCATTTTTATCATTTTATTTAGTTTAAATTATTATTTTTTACTTTTAATTTTCATAGGGAAGTAGGCTACAAATACAAAATCGATATTCGTGTTGTTAGACACAAGAATGATTGTTTTATTACTATAGAAATTTAAGAAAGGGAGATTGGGAATCCTGCAAAGTATAATTTTTCTATGCCCCCCTGTCGGGCAAGGTTGCCCCCCTGTTGGGAATTTCCTAGCGCCACCACTGACAGACAACCACGCAGGGACCGATTTACACACCTGGGTGCCCCAGGCATTGACAAATATGGTGCCCCCCCCCCCACACACAAAAACTATAAAGGTGTGTGTTGGATGTTATTTTGATAGAAAGAAAACTTTAAAATATATCGATTTCATACGAAAAAGTTAATAATTAAGATGTTTTGCAGAGAAATCATTTAATATAAATCTAAAATAAATTTACGGTTTTCATGCTAGAAAATTTTTTACAGTGACTACTATGATACAAATGGTAAAGGTAAATCATAATGTGCTTTCTACGCATCAATGATTCTTTATATATTTTCTCCTTTGTTTTCTTGTAGTAAATTCATCTATAATGTCCTCATAATCATGTTTTAGGTCAAAATTCCTTGTACTGATAATACAGCTAATAAAGATAATTTACCATCAGAAATGAGAGTACGCAAAGGACAATTAATTCTCTTCAATAGCGAAAATGATCGTTCTCCACAACAATTGGCTAATATGCTTTCATTTAATAAAAACAACTGTCAAATGACAAATTTTTTGTTCCCTTTCGTTGGAGGCCCCGAACACTGATCCCTAAAAAAAGAAATGATGACAGAAATTTGGTGCCCCCTTTCCTTTGGTGCTAAGGGCCCGGGCCCCGAATGCCCAGCCGTAAATCAGTCCCTGCAACCACGTTTATAATAAAAGAATAGTTGAAAAAGAGAGAGGGTTGGAATAGTGACAATAGAAGTTCTAAATGTTTGAAGGTAAAAAAAAAACGGTAATAGAACAGAACTTTATTAAGAAATTCATGTGGCACAATGTTTAAAATTAAATAAAATGGAAAAAGGGACCAATACTACAAGTTATCACCTCGATCCAAATAGAGAAAAAACTTTTTTACTCAGTTCTCAGAATTTCGATTTCAATCAAGTTGAGTTATTATCGTGGAAATTACAGTCAAATGTTTAGTTAACAAAGAAAAAATCCAAAAAGATAAAAACTGGGTGAGGCTTTCCCACAGCATTTCAAAATTGAAATAAATAAAAGATAGGGAGGGAAGGGTCCCCTTACAAATACAAATACAAAAGTGACAACCACCAACAGGCTCTGAGCCCAGCTAGACTGGTCCTAGTCAATTTACAATCCCCAGTGAAGATCAATGGCCCTCTTAAAACTGTCTACTCCTTTGCTCATTACCACCTCTTCCGGTAAGCTGTTCCAAGGTTCCACTACCCTGCTAAAATAATAATTTTTCCTAATATCCATGTTAGCCTGAGATTTAAATAGCTTAAAACAATGACCCCTTGTCCTGTTTTCAGTGCTAAACTTTAGCCCCGTAACATCTTTCGTTTTAATAAATTTAAACAGCAGAATCATGTCCCCTCGGTCTCTTCTTTGCTCAAGACTGTACATTTTTAGTCTTCTAAGCCTGGAATCATAATCTAAGTGGGAAAGTCCACTTATTAGCCTTGTAGCCCGCCTTTGAACCCTTTCTAATACATTAATGTCTTTCTTAAGATAAGGAGACCAAAACTGAACAGCATACTCCAAATGAGGTCTTACCAAACTTCTATATAAGGGCAGAAGAACTTCTTTAGATTTATTTGAAATAGATCTATTGATAAACCCAAGCATCTTATTGGCTTTGTTGCTAGCAATGCTGCACTGTTGGCTAAACCTTAAATCCTGACTTATTAGGACCCCCAAATCAGTAACTTTGTCTGCCTGACTAATGACTGAACCTTGCAAATAATAACTTGTACACTTATTTCCATGCCCTAAATGTAGCACTTGACATTTCCCAACATTAACAGCCATACCCCATTTATCAGCCCACTCCATAATATGATCTAGATCCTCTTGCAGCTGATTTGCTTGTTCTTCATTTTCTACAGTCCCCATAACTTTGACATCATCAGCAAAACAATTCATGTTCCCAGAAATATTTTTGTGAATATCGTTCATAAAGACAATGAACAAAACAGGCCCTAACACTGATCCTTGAGGAACCCCGCTTAAGACCTCACTCGAATTAGAATAATTTCCCCTTACAACTACTCTTTGTTTCCTTCCGGTCAGCCAATTTTTTACCCAAATGAAAGTTTTCCCTCCTATTCCTATATCAGCTAATTTGCTAAGTAGAGCAACATGCGGTACCTTATCGAAAGCTTTTTGAAAATCAATGTAAACAACATCTACAGGCTTCTTATTGTCCAAAGCCATGGTAACTTTGTCATAGAAATGTAATAAATTAGTTGCACAAGATTTACCTTTCCTAAAACCGTACTGACAACTAGTCAATAGATTATTAGTCTCTAGAAAATTTACTATCTTAATTTTCATCAATGTTTCAAAAATTTTGCAAACCACCGAAGTTAGACTCACAGGTCTATAATTTCCCGTACTCCCTTTAGACCCTTTCTTGAAGAGCGGTGTAATGTTAGCCAGCTTCCAGTCCTCTGGCACTGTCCCCGAATTATAAGAAGCATTGAAAATGTTTGCGATTACATTTGCTAATTCCTCTGCACATTCAACTAAAATTTTCGGATAAATATTATCTGGCCCCGGAGCCTTAGTCTCTTTAATTTTTTTCAAATGAAGTAAAACGTCATCCCAGGAAAATACAAAGTCCTCAAGCTGTACTATAGCTTGTGTCTTGTTGGTGTCAACTGTTGAGATACAGTTATCGTTAAAAACACTCGAAAAAAGTTATTAAGAACATTAGCAATATCACTATCGTCCTGAATTAAAATTCCGTGCTCATCAACCAGTGGCCCAATATGACTATTTCGAACTTTCCCCGAATTAGGGTATGCAAAAAACCTCTTGGGATTCCTGTTTATGTTATCTGCCAGTCTTTGCTCCAACTCTCTTTTCTGAATCCGTACGAAATACTTAAATTTACGCCTTGCCTTACAATATTGGAGCCTATCTGCACTGTGACCTGTTTCTCTAAACCTATGAAAAGCAGCTTGCTTGTAATTTAGAGCGTCTTTAGTTTCCCTAGAGAACCACATTGGCCAAATTTTAGTATTGACACCCTTTCTCCTAAAAGGAACATGATCCCTAACCGTATTCGCTAGATTTTCCTTAAACTCTGCCCACTGAAGATTCACATCGCTATTGTCCAATCCAGAAGAAAAAACTGCTTTCAAACTCTGCCGAAGTGCCACAAAGTCAGTATTTCTGAAATTGGGCACAAACCTAAAATTCTCTACTTTGTGCATATCAAATTTAATCCCAAACCTAATACTGTTGTGGTCACTATCTCCAATGTGTTCCCCTACACATAACCCCTGAACAGAGCCTTCCATGTCGCAGAAAACTAGATCTAAAATCGCGTCCTGTCGAGTACCCTGAGTTACAATTTGATCTAAGAAACAGTCACCAATTACTTTCAAAAAATCCTCTTCTCTGCTATTACTATGGTAAAAATTATTCCAATCAATTCCTGGAAAATTAAAATCTCCCATTATGATGACTGACCCCTTGCTAGAAATGTCACTAATAATACTAAACATCTGTTCGTCTTGACCCTGGCTTAAGTTGGGTGGCCTATAAATATTCCCCAAACGTAGTTTTTTGCCCTTATTACTAATCAACTCCAGCCAAATCATATCAGTCTCATTAGGTTTATCATTAATTACCAATTCATTGCAAATTAAAGTGTCTCTGACATAAAATAAAACCCCACCACCTCTTTTACCTACTCTATCTTGTCTAAACAAATTATACCCAGCAATAGATAATAAATCATCATCACTTTCGGTAGCCCATGTCTCGGTAACCCCAATAATATCCAACCTCTCGTCTATAATTATGCTTTTCAATTCTTCCATCTTGTTCCTAATACTACGAGCATTTGTATAAAAAACCTTAAGTAAGCCCATCTTACTTTTATTTAATGCTGCACGATTGTTTGAATCCCAAGTGTTAAAATCTTTTCTCTTATTAGCCACCCTATTTCCGTTTCTACTAAAATCCCGATAGTTAGTACCCTTTCGAATTCTGCTCCTTAAACCATGCCCCCCATTCCAACTTAGTTTTTTGATTCTGAAGCCTGTAAAACCAAACCACTAACCATTTTGACCCCTGTAGAGCTCAGATGTAGGCCATCCCTAGCAATCCAATCTCGTTTACATCTACTCCACACATCAATAAACCTGATACTACGCTTAACGCAAATTTCCTTGAGTACCAGGTTCATACACCTAGCCCGTTGGTTTAACCAACTCCTATGCACTCCATACCTGGGAAGCAAACCAACCACTTGGACATTTGCCGAACAGTTGGTTGCTTTGTCCAACAGGGAATCCCATTCCTTTGTAAACTCATCATTGTTACTATGGCCTACATCATTAGTTCCCACCC
Organism: Uloborus diversus; assembly: GCF_026930045.1. Taxonomy (NCBI): domain Eukaryota; kingdom Metazoa; phylum Arthropoda; class Arachnida; order Araneae; family Uloboridae; genus Uloborus; species Uloborus diversus. Next base: position 91,429,257 of record NC_072736.1, on the reverse strand, counting down.
ACAAAGTAACTACATCCTCTTTATTAAATACCCCCTTCTTTTCAGCAACCCTATTTACATCTCTCACCCGAGCCCCTGGCAAACAACATCTAGCCACCTTACGTCTAACTCTGCATATTGAGTTTCCCACCTCACGCACCATTCAATCTCCCTAATACTTTACTTTTAAGCAACCAAAGGAAAGCCAAAATTATGTTCTTAGAAAGTTAATTTCGAAAAACATCTGAAGGAAAGTTACCAAACAACATCCCTTCCACGAACGCCATCAAAGATGCCCAAACAATTGAGTATTATAAACTTCATTTTCCTAAAATTATCCAAGGAAGGGTCTCGAACCCTATTTCTTCCCCAAACATCACTCAAGGTGACCTACTGTTACATTTATAAGTCTTTAATTTCGAAAAATTTCCGGGGTACTCCACCAAACCCTATCAGGCCCGGATCTATAAACCCTGGGACCCCTGCAAGAAAATCTGATGGGTCTCTGCACAGAGGCCAGCAGTGTATATTTGCAACATTAATAAGTCTTAGTGGTATTTCTTTTTTCAATTACCTGAGCCGCTGAGCCTTTAAAGGATGTGCCCCCCCCCCCCCCGCACTGTGGACTCTATTGGTACGCAGACTCGGGCCTGAACCCTACATTTTCAAATATCATTAAAGGTTGTCTAAAATTTAGATTTTATGATTCAGTTTTCAAATTTGTCGAAAATTTGTCGGAGGATAGTCCTAGGTGATCTAGTGGTTGGGACTGCTGTCTTTTCCCGGCTCTCCCAAATGACTCGTGCTCAATTCCCAGCATGGATCATCAGAAAAACTTACCACCTCTCTCGTTCAAACCAGGAAATATAAAAGGCTTCCTGCTAATAGATAGAAAGTTGTTAAGAAAAAGGCAGAGTCCCTGAACTACTCCCTTAACCTCCAAGATTAACAAAGACGAACTAAAACCACGTTAAGACTTCAGTTTAGAAAAAATTGTGAGGAGAGCTCCCAATTTCCCCCTCCTTAACAACACTGTTAATCGCTTTAAATAGCACAAATTTTACTTAAATTTCGAAATACTTCCAGGAAAGTGGATTGCTTTTCCCCATAAATACCATTTAAGATCTTCTAAACTCCAGTTTCAGGTACCAAATTTTGAAAGAATAGCTGGAGAAACTCCCCAAATCCCCTGGCACAATTGAAAATTAATTAAAATTTCATTCTTGGAACTTCAATTTAAAAAAACTTACTCGAGGAGAGTTATTAAAACCCATTCCTTTTTCTAAAGGTTACCAAAAATGACCAATAGTCGCATACTTATGACTGCAATTTCGAGAAATTTCCAGGGAAGTTCCACTCGAATGTTCCCTTACCCTAACACCACTAAAACAACAATTTCAAAAAATTGAAAGTTAAGAGGCCCCAGATCCGTCCACTAGGTTCATTTTGCTGCTGTTTCTTCTTTTCCACAAAAAATAGCAGTTCTTCGCCCCCCCCCCCTGCTTTGCAGTTTCATGACCTCGTGATCGCAACAGTCCATTTTTGCATTTATAATTTCATTTATGATATAATATTTTCGTTTTGTATATCTCTACCGTCGTTTTCTTTACTAATAATAAAGTTGAAAGTCTCTCTGTCTGTCAGGATCTTTGCAACGCACATAGTGCCTAGACTGTTTAGCCGATTTTCATGAAATTTGGCACAGAATTAGTTTATAGCAGGTGAGTGTGCACCTCGAAGAGGTTTTTCAAAAATTCAACTTTGTTCTTTTTATATGCCAATTTTAAGAAAATTTTCCTAATGAAATTATCACAACGTGGACGAATAAATTACGGAATTATCATAATGTGGAACCGTAACATGGGCAAGCAAATGAATATAGCCAATCGGCGAGAACTTTATCATCCATTATTTGTTGATGTATAGCCGAACCAAATAACCTTTTCATTTTCTACTACGGGAAAAGCCATGTGGGTACCACTAGTAGAAAACTAGTGATAAAACTTCATTTTAAACTAAGCTTGACAAAATATCATTATTAGGTTACATGTGTAAAGAACTTTTCAAACACTCTGTATATTAATCTATCACTAAAACAAAGGGTTTTTTTTTTCATCTCTGGAACCTAACTCCTATTTTAACACTAACCTTAAGTTTCGTTTACACAATTTTGAATCACATGGCATCCCAGGTAGCATTTAGTCATCGGATTTTGCTCGGCCGATCATCGACTCCTCCTAAACTCATCGCGTAATGCACGCTGATATCGTTGCGATCAGAATCCGAGATCGGTTTTCGATGAGCTGTTTTTTATCGGAAAACTATATCGTTACGATCAAATTTTCCGATGAAAATTTGCCGAGCTGCATTTCATCGGAAAAAGTGATCGTAACGATCAAATTTTCCGATGAAAATTTGTCGAGCTGCATTTCATCGGAAAAAGAGATCATAACGATCAAATTTTCCGATGAAAATTTGCCGAGCTGCATTTCATCGGAAAAAGAGATCGTAACGATCAAATTTACCGATGAAAATTTTCCGAGCGAAATTTCATCGAAAAACGAAATCGTAACGATCAAATTTTCCGATGAAAATTTGCTGAGCTACATTTCATCGGAAAAAGAGATCTTAACGATCAAATTTTCCGATGAAAATTTGCCGAGCTACATTTCATCGGAAAAACAGATCGTAACGATCAAATTTTCCGATGAAAATTTGCCGAGTTACATTTCATCTTAAAAAAAGTATGTCGTTTAAATTTTCCGATAAAAATTTTCCCAATCTAAAATTTTTGGAAATCTCCCAACTGTTAAAATAGGATAAGTTTTATTATTTGAATATCCGACTATTTATCAAACGTAAGGTATACGGATCAATATTTAGGGTTGAGAATCGGAGGAAAAATGACTGAGACTTTGACTCCGAATCCGACTCCTGGATTTTGGAAGGGTTTACTCCAATTTGCTGCAAAATCAATTCAACTTTAACTCCACGATTCCAACGCCGGCTCTTGAAATCATTCAAAAGCCGGAGTCTCATTTTGTTCGCGCCTCACTGGAATTGCGCGAACAAAATGAGACTCCGGCTCTTGAATGCTTTCTCTCTATCTCCAAAACATTTCCACTCCATTCAATTTGACTCCCAAAATTACCGACTCCGACTCGGTTTGCGGACAAAATGATCGACTCCGACTCTTCACTAGCTTGCGCCATAAGCATATTCCTTGAAAAAAATTCTCACTTTCCGTTCAGAAATCTGTCATAGCCTTGCTACCCGATAGATGGCGCCACAAATGATTTTCGATTTAATACATTATTTTCCACCTTGGAGAGACCATAACTTGTCTAGTGGTTAGCATATGAATCTCGTATTCCAGAGGTCTAGGGTTCGATTCCCGGCTAGAGTGACTAAGATTGAACCCACGAATCACGCCCATCAAAAGTTATTAAATTAGATATAAATTAAACAAGTTATTAAAAATATATATATATATTAAGACATTGTCCCAAATGACGTCATCCGAAAATACCCCTCTTGAAAGTTTTCTTTCCACTGTTAATTTTTTTTTCCTCCTGCTTGTCCATACATCGTAGTTGTTACTACTTCACATCGTATTTTCATCCTAAATTCATCGCCTCAGAACGACACTGCTCGTATATTGCTCCAAATTTCATCGTATTTTCATCCAAAATTCATCACCTCGGAACAGAACTGCTCGTATATTGCTCCAAATCTCATCCTATTTTCATGCAAAATTCATCGCCTCGGAACAGCACTGCTCGTATATTGCTCCAAATCTCATCGGTATAGGGAGCAAAATTCATCGGATTCTGATGATCGGATTCTACTATTGCCGATGAGACATATTGGAGCAATTTCCGATGAAAACTCATCGGAATCCGATCATCGGCCGATCATCGACCGATCAAAGTTTGATCGGATTTCGATGAACGGCCGATCATCGGCCGATGAGTTGATGCTACTCGGGATTTTCATAGAAGGTAACCTCCGCATAAACGAGGGTCCACAGTATCTACAAATATATATATATATATATATATACAGTAAAACCTGTGAAGTTGACCACTTGTCTAAGTTGACCGCATTTTTCAGGCACGGAATCAGCCCTTATCTTATAAATCAAACTCTGTAAGTTGACCACTAAAGTAGTGCACCGCAGGTGGTCAACTTACACAGGTTTCACTATATCCCAGTAAGCAAAATATCTTGCCTCAGTATTGCATAAAGGTTGACATGCAAGAAAAATCATCTTGCATTAATACTGCCTCAATGTTGTTATGTTACTCCCTTTATGCTGTCAGCAGGCTGCCACAATATTGACTGACAAGGTGTATGCAGCATAATATCAGGAAAATATCAAGGTAGGCTGCTTTTGTAACATTGCATACGTATTGATATGACAGGATAATATCAAGATGTTGTCATGACAGCATAAAATCAAGGTCTAGGCAAGATGATCTTGCTTTTGTAATCTTGCATACGTATTGATATGACAGGATAATATCAAGATGTTGTCATGACAGCATGAAATCAAGGTCTAGGCAAGATGATCTTGCTTTTGTAATATTGCATACGTATTGATATGACAGGAAAATGTCAGGATACATTGACATGACAGTATGAAATCAGCATGTTTGCAAGGTGTTTTATCCATTTATTTATTTGTATTATTTTCACTTCAAACTCGAGAATTAAATTTCATTCTTTAATTATTTCTGTTATTCTTCAAGATAGTTTTCTAGCCTGAGAATATTTTCTTAAAGCTGACATCTGATCTGAAATTCATATAAAGATATTAATAGTACTCGCGATTTAATTTAAAAAATGAAAGTTTCTTCGTTTTGCGTAATACTTGACTTATTTTTTAAATTCATGCTTCTAATTGTATTATAAAGACATAAAATGCTTAGTTAGGAATAATTGCGGAAGTTTTTATAGCACTAAAGGTAGCAAAATAATAAATAAATAAATAAATACAATAAATAAGTACATTTTCAAATGGATGTCAGCATTGAAAATATCCCATGAACAAAACATATGAATTTATCTTAAAGAATAACATAAATACCATTGAATAAAATTAATCTTACGTGAGATTGAAGTGATAATACGAAATTTTGGGCTTCATATCCTTTGTTTCAAAGTCTAGGGACGAAAAAAGTTATTTTCGCCATTTCTAACATTGATCGCACATCGTCTGCGATATGACTTGTTTAGTACTATATTAATAAACAAATATAGTTATCAGTCATTCATAAGTTTTTCCTAAAACAATACTATTCCAGACTAATAACTAAGCAACCAACTTAACGAAGCCTAAAAGAATGCAACGCCACGTGCAGCACCTCTGAACCGATTGAGGTCGAAGCAGGAAGAATGTGCCAGCAATGCGAGGGATGCTGGGTAGAAAGAACTGTGCGCATGCGCAAGTATCAACGAAGGTCCACCTGTTCTATTGTGTACTAATTACCTTGACGGCGACAGCATGAAATCAATATCATCTTGACGGCGACAACATGTATGCAATGTTGTTATTGTAAGGTAATATCAATATTGATATTTTAAGATGAATGCAATGTTGCATACGTGTTGTTATGGTAATATTGCTTTTTAATCTTTATGCAAGCTTTATGCAGTATGAAACACATCAATATTGACGCCGTCAGTATAATATCAAGATCTGTCAAGGTTGATGCAAGAAATTTTGCTAGTAGGGATATATAAGTTAAGACAATTTTGTTATAGGCAGATACTGTCCCGTGGAAGGCTAATTATCGGAACGTGTTTTCCTAATTAGTCGAGGCGAAACCCTCTGCTTTTAGTTTTAGGTTTGAGCTCTAGTTTATTGTTTTTAGCTTAGCAAGTGGTGCTTTTGCCCATTGTTACTCTATATTGCATGTACTGGAGCTTAAACATTTTCTTCTAGTTCATAGTTAAAATTTTGGTCTTTTGACCATAATTAATGAATCCTCCACGGCTGATGAGCTCTGGATTCACTCTTTTTCTATTCCTACTTAATAGCTGTTTGCATTTTTCCTTTTTATCATCATTCATTATTTATAATTTGTTTAATATTTGAAATTCTGATTGCTTAATTTTATATTTACTTGGCTTTTTAGTTTTGCTGCGTTGCCCATCTATGGGCTCTTGGTGTGGTCTTTTCAATATTTTTCACTTTTATTATTATTATATATATATACCCAAGTAGCATTTTATCTTGGCTCAATATTGGCGTGAGATTGTTCACGTTGGCAATGTCTTGGCCAATATTGGCACGATTTTTGCAATATTAAGCCAATATTGGCTTCCCATTGTATTAACAATATTGTTCTTAGATTGGCATATAATCTTGTGCCAATATTGGCGTCTCATTGCATTAACAATATTGTACTTAGATTGGCACACAATCTTGTCCCAATATTGGCTTAACAATGCGCAACCATTATTGTATTTAGGCTGTGAGACAATATTGGCGAAAAATTGGTCGAATTGTGGAAAGCCAATATTGGGCGGAAGATGGCTCTTTGATGTTCAACCGATTTTGAAACAAATCTGAAAAATGATTCATTTTCCTAAGTGAGCAATTAAACACTGAGTCTGATTACCTGAAACTCCACGAACTGTTTTAAAATGCTAAGACAAATTTTGAACGTAGAGAGAGTCCTCAAAAATTGGAGCTATTTGAGTTCACTTTAAACGCTTTTGTAATTTTTTAAAACCCGGCGAAAAAGAAACTTCAACTTTGTCTGCTCTGCACATTTTGGTGTTTTGTTGCTCTTCCTCGCCGCTGCACATGGTAAATGCTTTTGTCCGAATATCGGAGATATTTTCCTCAAAATTTTATTGTTGCCTTCATTTCCTAAATGATATTTTATCATTTTCATCAGTGAATTTTTTTTAACTATGTCTAATCCACTCTAAAATTTTAAAAAGCGAAAGAGAAAAGCGTTATTGGAGCAACTCAATGAGCAAGCTTTCTTTTGCAGTGATGAACTTTGTCTTCCAAAATAAAAGTAATGAAATAAGGCAAAAAATTTTTTGAAGAAATATTAAATACTGAATAAAATTCTGGATAGATATTTAACATTGAAAAAATTGCTGAAACGATGTGAAGCAGTGAAAATTTTGGATCGACATTGTGTTTTCAAAACTCGAAATCATAATCGAACAGTGACATTCTAAATTGCGTCAAACATTGAGAATTCTGAACTAACATTTGAAACTGGAGTAAATTCTGGATCATATTTGACTTTGAAAACACTGGGTCAATATATAAAGATTCCAGGAGTTTTATTTTCATGATTCTAAAGTGAGAATGTATCATGAGACAAACTTTCCGCGAAAATTCAAATTTCTACTGGAAAACTGCATTCCTTTTCACAGTGCTCTATAACACCTAAACTTATTGACAATAATCTAGTAAACTTTTAGAAGTCTGAATGCAAAATGTGAAACAAGATTTTACAGACTAGTTTTGTGCTACCAAGTTCATTTCTCTACACGGATTTGCGTTTTGATGATCGTAAGACTTTTGGCTCATTACGGAATGAGAATTAAGTTCCATGGTCTATTTTCAGCTGAGCATGTACGATTAAATGGCAGTAAAGGTAGTGTAAACTATTTAGCGTCAACCATTGTTACGGAAATAATTGAAGTTCTATCTGATAAAGTAGTTCAAGAAATGTATCCGAAATCGAATAAAACCAAGATGCTTTGATTAACTATGATTTTACACCAGTGTTGAATTTTTTGTGCCAAACCCTTATTTTCTAATGACATGTCAAGAATCTCTTGAATGTACGTTCAACACCATGACGTTTTTCATATTTCAAGTTAGAACTTTTTCTAGAAATTTCGTAGGTTTTTTAATTGTTTCTACATGCATATGTAGAAACAATTAAAATTAGTATGTATTGAGCAAAAAAATGGCTCAGTCATCTAGAAAATCTGAACTTTTATTGATAAATGTTGTGCAAATTCTACGTCCAATACCGTGGAATTGTCCATTTGCTTTACAAATAATTCTATTTATACCGTTGCCTGTAACAAACTGTTCTAGTGAATGTTCCTTTTCAACCTTATAAATTGTTTCACTTCATCTCTTTTGCACAAAAAAATTAAGTGTTCATACTCTTTCGTCTATTAAAAGTAGATTAAAATTTAATAATGTTGAAGATTTTGGAAATTTAAAGGTGAGGGGAAAAACATGTTAAGTAAGCCGTAAGTTCTTTTGCATTATGTATGGAATATTTTTTATTTGTTTAGAAATAAAAATAAATGTTTTTATTTTTTATAAAAACTAAGACAATACAGAGCTAAAAAGTGATGTCAGAAGTTAAGCCAAAATGCAAAGGGTTTAATAATCATTTTCAACTTTTTAAATTTTCCTTTCATTATGGTAAGTGGAAGTATTTTTTTATGTGTTTTAGTTTTCAAACATATGTACTAGACTGACTGCTTGTCCATAATTTCACTGCAATAAGTGCAACCTATATTTGCATCAATAATAAATGATTTTCAGATTATTCAGTGTTCATTGTCACCTACATTACATCCATTTTAAAAAAGAAAAACTTAACAACTTTGTTTGTAGTACACTCAAACCTGTTTGTGTGGGATCCTTTTTCTTTGTGGTACATGAAAATTTCAATCAAATTGTGACTCAATTGACTAACTTGTCTATAAAACAAGTGCTCGGTAGTATTTTTAAGTGATGAATCGTTCTCTGATGTATATTTTAAAAGCGGATTTAAATGGTTGGCAAGATTCAAAGTAGTTGCAAAAGCAGAGCTGTCTTCAGGGTCCCATCTAACTGGTTAAGCCACAAAAAGTGGTAGGTACAGGGAACTCTGGAGTGAAAAGTGTCTTGAATTTGTTTAAAGAAGAAATTCCTACAGTTGTTTCGTAAGTTTTGGGTCATTTTCAAGTGAGACTGTGTTACGAAAGCATTTTTTTTGTAGCTAATAGTGAAGTTTTGAGTGAATTTTTTTATGCGGTCCCTATCCACCACACAAAACTAGGTTTGAGTGTAGTTTGTTTCCACATTTATTATAATGAATGCCAATTTTGTGAAATAGAATATTTTTCTTTGACAATAATTGTTAGTTCATTATTGAATACTTTTTGTTTATGTGAAAATATTAGACATATGCTGGAGTATTTGATAAAGAAATTTTAAAGATCTACTTACTTTATTTACATAAACATGGTCAAACATTTTACTGAAGGAGTTAATTCTTGCAAAATTAAGTTGCTATTTCTGAACTATCCGGGTCAAAGAAAAAGGTACTTAAAAATGATGTTCATATTTAATTTTTTTAAATAGGAATAAAAATTCCTACCATTGTTCAATATTGCAAAATAACTTTACTAATCAGTTATTTCAAATTTAAAAGTTTATTATTAATTTGAATGACAATGAAAACGATCAAGCAAAGATTTTGAGCAACTTTTGCACTGTACTTCAATTACATTTACTTTCTGTACAACCTTAGAATTGCAATGAAACCAAATGTGTACAAATTTTCTATTTTTTCGTCAAGGGAGAATTAACTCTAATCTGAATTCTGCTCAGGAACTTTTGTAACTAATATTTAGCAATGTTAGTAAGTTTTGAGCAGAATTTGGAAATATCCGATATTTTCAATTAGCATAAATTAAAGTCTTTAAAATAGTAAATGTTTCCTCAAATCACTCTTTATTTTCTTATGTTATTATTACAATATGTAGAATTAAAATAAAAAGAATTTTATTATATTTCATTTTACATTTTCATCAATTTTTATGGAGTTAGCATTGACTGTTTCATTTTTCTTCTGTTAGCTACTTTTACAGTTATATGATTCAAAAATAAAATATACATTAATTGGTGCACAGTCATAAGAAATTCTCTTTTTTTCTGACAAACATTTAATAACTAGGCACTCTTAATATGAATTAAATTGATGATGTTGTGAGATTCTGGACTGTTCTGCTGTGGTCTGAGTGTTGTTACCACAAACGTTTCAACTGCATCTGTGGCAGTCATCTTCAGTGTTTACGTGGTCGAAGCTTCCAGGAAAGCGACTTTTAATTCCTTCTTCCTTTTCGTTGAAATTGTTGGAATCCTAACAATTTCAGTCCTGGTTAAACTGTAACAGCCACATACACTGCTGGCCACACGAAATGCAACACCAAGAAGGATAGTAATCAGAGTGAAATGAAATTTTATACACATGATGGCAACCTTACTATCAGAAAGTGATTACAAAATTAGAACAAATTGATCATTTATTACTGGAAAAATTCCAAATGAATGGAGGTTTAAGTCTCCTGTCGAGCTACCTATTGCGTGAATGTACGAGGTAATACAGTCAAACATTGAAGCATATCAGTCTTGTAGGATATCCTACTACACAGGTACTAGAAATGTGCACCTAATTCCATCTAGCTCATAGCCTACGCAATTTACCATCTCAAGTGATCCCAGATATGCTCAATTTGTGACAAAGCAGGGTGACGCACTGGACATAGAAAGTGGAAAAGGAAGTCCCCTCACACCCTTGCTGTGTGTGATCAAGCAGTGTCTTCCTGGGAGCCCCGCCATGAGTGTCAACACATGTGACTGAATAATGATATTAATGCAGTTGGGTGTCATGGGGACCGCAGGGTGACCTGTCGTGGTGCTGTGGATCAATATTAGAAGTGACTATGTTTTGTACATGATTGTAACCCATAAAGGCATCCCAGCTGTGGGTGGGGTATGCCGCTGAAAAGCAAAAGCATTATTTGGTAGTTCACAACGTGTTCTCCATAACCTTACAAAAATGTTATTTTTGCCAAATTCGATCTAGGTTCATCGCTATGAGAGCAATCAGGAACCATTCAGTTGCTAACAAATTGATTTGAACTCGAACCTACTCCAAGTGTGTGCGACCCTAATAAAGCCTGCTTTTTAGGAGCACACCACATCGACAGCTGTAGTGATGCTGTGGGGTGCTATATTGTGTGTGGGACAGGATCACCTCTAACATTGATTCGCTGCACTATCACAACCTAATGATATATTTTTGTCATGTGTTGAGACTCGTGTTCAATAGTGCAATGCACCGTCACACACAGCAGGGGGGGGGGGTTCCTCTCCCACATTATCACCTTTTCTGACCTGCGTGATGTCATGATTTGTCACAAATTGAGCATATCTGGAATGACTTGACGGTAAATTGAGCAATCTATGAGTTTGATTGAATTAGTAGTGCTTTACATTAACTGATAGGAATTGACCTATTACATCATATGAGACTAGTATACCTCAATGTTCGACTGTATCGTGTTGTACATTCAAGCTAGAGTTGATTCAGCAGGTACTTAAACCTCCATTCATTTGGGATTTTTCCAGTAATAAATGTTCATTTTATTTTCATTTTGTAATCAATGTTGCCATCAAGTGTAAAATTTTGTATCATTCTGACTGCACCTTCTTGATGTCGCATTTTATGTAGACAGCAGTGTATATAACAATAACAATAATGGAAGCCCACTATTTAACCAATATTGGCTTAAAATCGAAATGCAATAATGGCTCAAGAGTGTGATTGCAATATTGGCCAATATTGTCAAAATGTATCCCCTCCGTGCTTCAGCCAATATTGTGAGCCACTATTTAGCCAACGTAACGCCAATATTGGCATTAGATCGGCATGCAATAATGGCTCAAGATTGCAATAGCAATATTGGCCGATATTGTCAAAATGTATCCCCTACGAGCTTCAGCCAATATTGGGTGTAAATCGTACGCCAACATTCAGCCAACCAAGTACAATATTGCGCCAAGATTCAATGCTACTTGGGTATATATATTACAAATATACATTAGCTATCAGAATAACATATTTTAATCAATAATCATTCTAAAGCAAAAAAAGTTTTAAATTTCAAAATTTTCTTGATAATGAACAAATTTCCATTTAAAAGTCAATAATTGACAATCCAGTAACACAAATCATCACAAAAGAAAAAAACTCTAAGCTCATCTCATGCCTCACTCTGTTTTTGGGCCTTAGTGGCCCTTACCTCTCAGATGCAGATATTATACATTTATAGAGAGTCATATCCTAAAGGGAGTTCAGGGAGACTTTTTGAGGTGGAATAAAACAAGTTGTTTAAATGACTTATCAAGCAGGGGGAAAGAAAAAAAACAAGTTAAAAGTAATGAGAAATTGAACTCAACTTACTCAATAAAATCCACATGTTTAGGAAAATTGTCTCACAGTCACGGAAGCAAAATAGTAGTCACAGCCCTATAGAAAACATGACAGGCAAGAGGTGAAGTGTTTATAGACTTGACTGTCTCTAATCTTCATGCTACTTCTAGAAATTTTCATATTACCAATAAAATTTTTGCGAGACTATTATCTCTTGTTTGCACTGACTCCATTTATTTCTCCTATTTCAAAGAAAAAAGCTTCTTAGAACATACACATTCTCTAAAGAAATTTGAAATAAATATTCTTTTATTCTACAAACATTCATTAATGAGTCTATAACAGTATTTTCAAACTTTTGTTAGTCACAACCCACCCTTTAAATGTGAATGCTCCCTATGGTGATGCATAATTCGCACACAATACTTAAAACATAAACACATGTTCATGTGGCAAAACTTAACTTTGTTAACTTGGTTTTTAAAAAATACTTTCAAACAACGTGTAAGAATAAAAATTACAGAATAAAAATTGGTAATATGAAAAAAAAATTCACAGCAGATCAAAACAATTAATGTCTCATTCATGGATGGCAATCCCTCCCCCTGAAAGAAACCAAATGCCTCCCGATGGGACGTATGGCTCATGTTGGAAAATACTGAGTTTATAAGGATCTTTCATAAAATAAATTGATAACAATCAGGGCACCTGCTTCTATATTTTTAGCTCTTTTTTTATTTGCAAAAATAAGAATATTTTTGTGAAAAAATTAAATTAAATTCCAACAAAATTTAAAACATAAAATAAAAAATATTATTTTACTATGAATCTTTCTTCTTCTTCTTTTTCCGCACTACAGCCTAGGGCAGGCCAAAACCGTCTCAATCAGTTTCCTCCATCCCGCCCTGTCAGAAAGAGATTTCCTCCATCCACTCCCATCTCACTATGAATACAACTCTAAAAATAATACAATTAACTAACTAAAGATACTTGTAAAAATTATGCTTGCATGCACATAAACATAATCCCACCAATCAGTTACACTAAAATCAGAAAAATCACCAAATAATGAAATAGTCTGCAAATATTGAAAAATTGTCATGAGTCGAACTGCCTCCATAAATTTTTCAGAAATCATTATGCACTTCATGAACTGCTTGACACATAAAATCTTACAATCAAAATTAATCTCATAATAATTGATATAAAGAGAAGATTTTTGATGAACAAATGATCTAACCAGTTACATTAACATGTTGAGACACACTCATTAGCAACCACGTATCAATTATGGTGATTTCTAGTTTCTAGCTCTGCGCATGCATTCGAAAGAAACTATAATTAAATCAAAAATATATTTATCTAAAAACAGAACTCCAGCCTAAACTATTTTTCTTTGAAATCACAATTTTGCTTATTTTAAGATTGGTCTTTAATACACAGAGATCAAAATATTGAAAACCACTTAAACGCCAATCAAAACAGTAAATTGAGCTCCAAGTTACAACTACTATGCCTACTAAAATACCAGACTTCATTTTTTTTCTTCATTTATTTTTTATTAATCTTTAATAGCATTAAATGAGATCGATTACATTGTTCGAACATCAAAAGTACACTTGACTAAATTAAATTGTGAAACAAATTTAAATTCCTTTTTTTACTGTTACCAAATCTCACATTGCTTGTATATACAGTGAAATTCCATTACAATGAATACCATTTGCAATCCCTTGAAGTTTGTTGTAGCAAGATTTCACTATATATATATTTATGTATATATTTCTTCTTTAAATTCAAACGAAATATTTTAAATGTAAATTAATGTTGAGTTCATACAAAATATTTTGTTTGGAGGGTGGTAATTACTTTTCTGACTCTATTTAAAATAAAATTCAGAATATCTAATTTCTTTCAAAATTTTGGCACAAAACTCAAGTTTGAAACAAAACCAATTAAACTGACATTAAATTACCTTGGTGATAGCAGAATCAGCAGTGCTCCTCCCCCTCAATGCCATAAAGATCCCCAAAGAATTAGAGCCCCTCCCCCCCCCCCAAAAAAAAGAGAAAAATACCCTTAAGATGTCAATGGTGCAGTCAGCATAATAACCCCCTTCCTACCCTCTATTATGAATTAAATCTCTCCTTCTTTCACCCAACCTTGGAGAGACATTGAGCAGGAATGCAAAAAAGATAATGATTTCTTAAATACAAATGTGACGACCAGCAACAGGCTCTGGGCCCAGTTACGCTGGTCCTAGTCAATTAATTAGTCCTCAATGAAGATCAATGGCCCTCTTAAAGCTATCCACCCCTTGCTCATTACCGCCTCTTCCAGTAAGCTGTTCCAAGTGCCCAGGACCCTACTAAAGTAGTAGTTTTTCCTGATTTCCAAGTTAGCCTGAGATTTAAATACTTAAAACAATGACCCATCCTCCTGATTTCTGTGCAAAAATTTAATCCATTAACATCTTTCATTTTGATAAATTTAAATAACTGAATCATGTCCCCTCTGGCTCTCTTTTGCTCCAGGCTATACGTTATGAAGCCTATTAAGTCTGGTATCATATTCTAAATCTGAAAGTCCCCTTACTAGTCTAGCTGCCCTTTTTTGAACCCTTTCCAATACAGAAATATCTTTCTTTAGATAAGGCGACCAAAACTGAATAGCATACTCCAAATGAGGTCTTACTAAACTCCTATATAAATGCAGAAGAACCTTCTTAGATTTGTTTGAAAGAGATCTATTGATAAACCAAATCATTTTGTTGGCTTTGTTACTTGCAATGCTGCACTGTTGACTAAACTTGAAGTCCTGATTTATTAAGATACCCAGATCCATTACATTTTCTGCCTGATTAATGACAGAACACTGTAAACGATAACTCATATGCTTATTTTCATGACCTAAGTGTAGCACTTGACATTTCCCTACATTTACTGCCGTACCCCATTTATCTGCCCACTTAGTAATATGGAGTCTTGGAGCTGTTTTACTCATTCTTCATTTTTGACAATCCCCATAACTTTTACATCATCAGCAAAACAATTCATGCTTCCAGAAATATTTTGATTGATGTCATTCATAAAGATAATAAACAAAAGAGGCCCTAAAACTGATCCCTGAGGAACCCTACTTAAAACATCACTCCATTTAGAATGATTTCCTCTCACAATTACTCTTTGCTTCCTACCAGTGAGCCAATTACTAACCCAAAGTAAAGGTTTTCCTCCTATTCCTATGTCAGCTACTTTGCTGCTTTGCTGAGAAGAGCAACAAGTGGTACCTTGTCAAAAGCTTTTTGAAAATCAATATATACAAATACAAAAGTGACAACCAGCAACAGGCTCTGAGCCCAGCTAGACTGGTCCTAGTCAATTTACAATCCCCAGTGAAGATCAATGGCCCTCTTAAAACTGTCTACTCCTTTGCTCATTACCACCTCTTCCGGTAAGCTGTTCCAAGGTTCCACTACCCTGCTAAAATAATAATTTTTCCTAATATCCATGTTAGCCTGAGATTTAAATAGCTTAAAACAATGACCCCTTGTAAACAGCATCCACCCATTTTTTGTTATCTAAAGCTGAGGTAACCTTGTCATAGAAATGCAATAAATTTGTAGCACAGGATTTACCTTTCTTGAAACCATTTTGCAAACCAGTCAACAGACTATTAGACTATAAGAAATTCATGATCTTAATTTTGATCAAAGTTTCAAAAATCTTACTAATCGCTGAAGTCAAACTTGCAGGTCTATAATTCCCAGCATTACCTTTAGACCCTTCTTGAAGAGTGGTGTAAAGTTAGTCAGCTTCCAGTCCTCTGGCACTGTCCCCGAGTTATAAGAAGCATTGAAAATATTTAAAATAACATCCATCCACTAATTATTCTGCACATTCAACTAAAATTTTTGGATAAATATTATCTGGTCCTGGAACTTTAGTTGCTTTAATCTTTTTCAAATGAAATAGAACCTCCTCCCTGGAAAATACGAAATCCCGAAGCTGTATAAACGCTTGTGTCTTGTTAGTGTCAACTGTTGAGATAGTTATAGTTAAACACACTGGAAAAAAAGTTATTTAGAACATTTGCAATATCTCCATCGTTTTGGATTAAATTTCCATACTCATCAACCAATGGACCTATTTGACTGTTTCGAGCTTTTCCAGAATTAGAGTAAGCAAAAAACCTTTTAGGGTTCCCATCAATGTCATCTGTTAGCCTGTGTTCTGATTCCCTTATCTGAATTCATACCAAATACTTAAAATCTCGCCTTGCCTTACCATACTGGAGCCTTTCCGCACTCTGACCAGTTTCTTTAAACTAACGAAAAGCGGCTTGCTTATAATTTAGAGCTTCCTTAGTCTCCCTGGAGAACCACATGGGCCAAATTTTGGTACTAACACCTTTTCTCCAAAATGGAACATAATCCCCAACCGTTTCAGCAAGTTTTTCCTTAAATTCCGTCCACTGCTGATCTACGTCGCTATTTTCCAATCCTGACGAAAAAACCTCCTTCAAGCTCTGCCTAAGTGCAACAAACTCAGTGTTTCTGAAATTGGGCACAAACCTAAAATTATCATCTTTGTACCCTTCAAATTTAATCCAGAACCTAATGCTGTTATGATCACTATCTCCAATATGATCCCCTACATACAACCCCAGAACAAAACTTTCTATGTCAACAAAAAAACCAGATCCAAAATCGCCTCCTCTCGAGTTCCCTGAGTTACAACTTGATCCAAGAAACAGTCACCAATTGCTTTTAAAAATTCCTCTTCTTTGCCATTACCAGGATAAAAATTATTTCAATCAATACCCAAAAATTGAAATCCCCCATTATGATAACGGATCCCTCACTGGACATGTCACTAATAATATGATGCATCTGTTCATCTTGTCCCTGGTTCGAATTAGGTGGCCTATAAATGTTTCCAAAGCGTAGTTTTTTTGCCCTTCCTGCTCATCAACTCCAGCCAAACCATATCAATATCAGTAGGTTTATCATTTATGACCAATTCAAATTTAAAATGAAATTTTCTCTAACATAAAATAAAACCTGACCACCTCTTTTACCTACTCTATCCTGTTCGAACAAATTATATCCAGCAATATGTAATAACTCTGCATCAAATTCGGTAGCCCATGTCTCTGTAATTCCAATAACATCCAACTTCTCATCTATAACTATGCTTTTCAATGCATCCATCTTGTTCTTAATACTGCAAGCATTGGTTTCGAAAACTTTAAGCATGCCTAAATTGCTTTTACTTATCACCCTGAAATTTCCTAAATTACAATTGTTAAAATTACTACACTTTTGTTCCACACTTTATTTCCATTTCTAGTAATACCCAAAAATTTTTCATCCCCTCGATACCTGATGCTTGAACCATGCCCCCCATTCCAACTTAGTTTTTTGACTCTGAAACCCCTAAAATTAATCCACTAACCATTTTGACCCCTGTAGAGCTCAGATGCAGGTCATCCCTAGCAATCCAATCCTGTTTACAATGACTCTATACATCAATGAACCATACTGCGCTTTTCACAAATTGAATTGAGTAGCAGGTTCATACAACTAGCACGTTGATTTAGTCATCTCCTATGTACTCCATACCTGGGAAGCAAACTAACCACTTGGACATTCGTCGAAAAGCAGGTTGCTTTATCCAACAGGGATTCAAATCCCTTAGAAAACTCCTCATTTTTACTGTGGCCTACATCATTTGTTCCCACCCACAAAGTAACCATGTCCTACTTATTGAATATTTCCTTCTTTTCAGCAACCTTATTAACCTCTTTTACCCGAGCTCCTGGTAAACCTTAGCTCCCAACTGTGTTACCCACTTCTCTTACCATAGAGTCCCCCAAAATTACACCCTTAGTTTCCCAGTCTAACTCCTCATTTCCCCCTGAATGGAAAATTTATACCCTCTACAACTGGCCTACAACCTAATGCTAACTGGGCTTCCAAAGTTAGAATCTTAAGTCTATTAAGCCTGAGTTCAGCACATTTAGTGCAAATAAGATCCTCCACAATAACAGACTCATTCTCCCCCTTATACAGGCAGAACATATGACATAAGTCACAAGAGATCCACCTGTCCCCCTTCCCACTCTTTACCTCTTTCATAATGTATATAATACCCATTTCTACTCAGTGAATATACTCCAAAAGGCAAATCAGAAAGATAAAAATGCAAAAAACACAGAATAAATACTAAAAACAGCAGTAAATAAACAGAGTTGCTACACCCAATAAAGCACACAAAATCAAAAACCAGATCACCACATGTTAGGTTTAGCTCCAAAAAATGCAAAAACACTTCAAGAATACAATAACAGCAAAAATGAGCCCCGCAAAAATTAATTGTAAAATTAATTATAATTTAAAAAATATTATTAAAAAATTATTACTACTTTCTTTGTATTATTTACAACACACTGTTACTAACTCATTGTTCAACTGCCATGATTTACACTAATAGCTTACATTAAATGTCAAGTGCTACACTTAGGTCATGGAAATAAGAGTACAAGTTATCGTTTACAGGGTTCAGTTATTAGTCAGGCAGAAAATGTTATGGATCTGGGTACTTAATAAATCAGGACTTCAAGTTTAGTCAACAGTGCAGCATTGCAAGTAACAAAGCCAACAAAATGCTTTGGTTTATCAATAGATATATTTCAAACAAATCTAAGAAGGTTCTTTTGCCTTTATATAGGAGTTTAGTAAGACCTCATTTGGAGTATGATGTTCAGTTTTGGTCGTCTTATCTGAAAAAAGATATTTCTGTATTGGAAAGGGTTCAAAAGAGGGTAACTAGACTAGTAAGGGGACTTTCAGATTTAGATTATGATACCAGACTTAATAGGCTTAATATGTATAGCCTGGAACAAAGGAGAGTCAGAGGGGACAAGATTCAGTTATTTAAATTTATCAATATGAAAGATGTTAATGGATTAAACTTTTGCAAAGAAAGCAGGATGAGGAGGTCATTGTTTTAAGCTATTTAAATTTCAGGCTAACTTGGAAATCAGGTGAAATTACTACTTTAGTAGGGTCCTGGGCACTTGGAACAGCTTACTGGAAGAGGCGGTAATGAGCTACGGGGTGGATAGCTTTAAGAGGGCCATTGATCTTCATTGAGGACTAATTAATTGACTAGGACCAGCCTAACTTTCACACATCTTAATCACTCCAGAGCAGCACAAGTTGATTCGTTTATTCTAGTCCTGAGTCCCTCTTTAGGTTAATCAAGCACTGCATTCTGATAATTTGTTTTCAAATTGTTGAAAACTAGATCTTTTTTTTTCTTCAGACAAAAATTAATTTTGTGTTTCTATCATTTAGAAAAAAGAAAACAAACTTTAAAAATTTTTGAAAAAATTTAAGTAATTGAGTGAAGAAATTAAGTAAGCAGTGTTAGGTTCAGTGTATTTAATTCCATTGAATTAAAGTAAAACGTTTTTTTCTGTTTAAACTACCGAAACTAATGATTGCATTATTTTTTTTTTAAAGTGTTAAGGTCTAATCCTGTATAGCAGGAGCCCACTTTGACTTATAACAATAAAACATATCGGAGAGATGGAGCATGTTGACCCACTTTTATCCCCTTTTCATTTTTTATCTCTTCAAAAAATTTAATGAGTAGTATGATTTCCTATAGTAAGTTTCATTAAACATTTCTTATCATTCCAGATTTTTTTGAAACTGTTAATTAGCTTTATCTATTAATTTTTAAACGGAGCTCTGAAGCAGACTAGCATGCCTTGAGCACGGAGTACGTTGATCCACATTACAAAAACAACTTCTATAACTATTTCATTGATAAATATTATAAATTATTATATTATCAGGGGTGAGACTGGGAGGCAAGAAGTATGGGGGAGCATGCTCTAAAAAAATAACACTGTGAAAATTAAAAACAAATTTTTTTATGGGGAGGGGGCACCGAAGCTCATGTAAACTACTGCCAGAACTATCTATTTTCTCAAAAATCAACACAACTTAGGCCTTTATCAACTTCACTATCGCTAGTACTAAAATTTTGCTTGTATAATTATTCTAAAAGTTTTCCTTTTTTTTTTGTGAGTTTTCTGAAAGTGGAACACTGTACCCTGCGCTCTTGTTCTGTAGAAATGCTGTCATAACTGTTTTCTTAATGACAAAAATAAAGAGGCTACAAATAATTATAAACTAAAAGAACTTATTTTAGAGAGGAGTTCAATTTTACTCTTTTCTTTATTGAAACCATTAAAACAAATAAAGTTGCAGACTTATGAAAATTATTCTGCACTGAAAAAATAGCAATAAAATTTGTTTCTGAAATAAAATTTGTCCAATATAACTGTAGCATGTGGTTTTGTTATAGGATTTGTAGGACTATACAGGCTATTTGTTGGTCATAAATTAATATAATAAATAGTATTAAAATTATTAAGTATTTTTAATAATGTTACTATTTTTCAGACCGGTCCAATGAACCACATCTCCCCCTATTTTATCTCGTTTATAAGTTATCAATTTAAGTAAATTTAAGCATGATTTGAGTCAGAAGAAACTGAATTACGTTTATCGCCTACTAGACACTTTTAATGACCAATTCTCTGTAAATAATAGTAACTGAATCATGCAGCAACTCAATGAAACATTAATAGAAAACAATACATAGTTGAAATAAAGCATCAAAATTGAGAAATTGAAAAAAAATAGGGAGAATGTATGAGAAAAAATGACATTAATTACTTTATTTCTTTTAAAACATAGATGCCAATAAAATGGTTTAGTTTGACATCACTAATTTATATACAGAGAGAAAGATACTGTCTTTTCATAATAGTTAGCCTACATTAAAATTACAAAGGCATGAATACTGAATGTAAGCTATTCCATCAACAAAACATAAAGTGAAACAAGGATGACAATAAAACTTGAAAAACAGCAAATATAAACATATAACAGGTTGTACATCAGTCTTAAATTAGTTCATATTCCTTGTGAAAAATTGCTGGAACTAAAATATTTATGTTTACCAATCAAATGTACTTTTAAGTGTGAGTTTTGGGTGAATTGTTTACCACAAATATGACACTTAAAAGGACGCTCTCCAGTGTGCAGGCGGACATGACGCTTAACACTTGTTACATTATAAATAAAGAATAAATACCTTTGTGCTGAAAAATTAAAATGTCAGTAATCCAACGTTATTAAGCACAAAACTTGCAAATGATTGCAGACACGTGTTTCGGTGTTACAAGGAACACCTTTTTCAATGCAAAGAAGTGTGAGCTTTTGGATGAAAAGTCATCCGAGAAAAGCAACACGGTGGAACAGGAGGTAGTATAAATATCAAAAAATAGAAATTAAACAAAACAAAAAAGATAAAATGACACATGGAGAGAAAATTTATTATATAATTCCATCAGGAAAAAACCGTTAAGTAATAAATTTTAAAAGAAAACCCATAAACAATGCAAAAAGTCCAAAAATGAAACCACTCAGAATAAATTAGCAATAAATTTACCAGCGGGAAAAACTATGTATGGAAGCAATGTATCAAATGGAGAAATGCAGAAAAAACAGAGTGAAGGATAAACATATTGGGATTAGTTAATCACAAAACGAAATAAGAAAGCAAAAAATGAAAAAATAAAAGTAAGAAATGTACGACGTTTACATAAAAATAATAGAAAATTTAAACCAATTTTAACAAAGCAGTCCACACAGAGGAAAAATAGGGAATTGCAGTAAGATCGTTAACTAAATTAGAACGGTTCCTCAGGATGTGAAAAGATTCCCAAAAATCAAGATCCAACGAATTGGGGCATTTTTGGATAATTTGATAAGAGTTAAAATCAAAAGAGTGATTCGATTCCCAACAGTGTTGAGCAATACTGGATTTATTCAGCTGTTGTTTTCTCACATAGCTTTGATGTTCTTTTAACCGAAATTTCAAAGAACGGCGGGTCTGTCCGATGTATCCGAGTCCGCAATTGCAAACAATTTTATAGATCCCACAGCAATTAAGAGGGTGAATAGAATCTTTAAGAGAAGAGAAAGAAAGTTTATTAATAGGAGAAAATACCACTTGGAATTGGAATCGCTTCAGAATCTTAGCAACCTGAAAACTGATACCAGGGAAGAAAGGCAGAACAACTAAATTCTTAGTGTTAAAAGTTCTATTAAGAACAACATTTTGAGATTTTTTGCAAAGTTTTTTATAAATGGAATCAACTAAGGTGGGCGGATAGTCTCTATCAGCAGCCACAGCTCTTATATAGTTAAGTTCCGCATTAAGCAGCTCAGGTGAAGAACAAATATTCATTGCACGATAAACATATGTGTTGAAAGCTGAATATTTTTGATTAGGAGGGTGAGACGATAATCTATGTGGGGGTAAGGAAACAGCAAAAGGTTTACGATAAACCGTAGTTTCAAAACCGGACTCAGTTCGAGAAACGAGAACATCCAGAAATGGAAGGCAATTATTCTGTTCTTTTTCACAAGAGAATTGAATATGAGGATCAATGGAATTTAAAATGGATAAAGCATCATCAATGCTTAGTTGACCGTGGTTCATAAGAACAAAACAGTCATCAACATAGCGAACATAGAATTGAAACTGTAGTTTCTGAAACAACTTGACCTCAAAGTAATGCATGTAAATATCACTAAGGATGGGGCTAAGTGGGTTTCCCATTGCCAAACCATCCAACATAGTATAAAATTTACCATTAAAAACAAAGGAACTTTGCCTTAGACAAGTATGAGTAAGGAAAACTAAATCCTCAATTTCCTTAGAGGTAAAATGAAATTCAGACAGAGTGGTAAATAAAAATGTTGTCGTTAATATTTCAAGTGTTCCTTTAAATAGTTCTCAAATTAATGCTATAAAATGCAATGATAACTTTGCTCTAGCCAGCAAACCTTCTTTTTCTAAGCTTATTGCTCCTATTGAGAAAGCTTTTAAATTTAGTGCCTTATCATCCAATCAAAAAGATTGCGTTAGGCATCTTATTGCTTCTAATGTGGACTTTAATTCTAGAATTTCCAATCCCGTCTTTACTAATACTGTTCGGCGTACTGTAAAGAATTTAACTTCTAATTCAGATATTGTTGTTACTAAAGCTGACAAGGGTGGTCAAATTGTTGTTCTTGACAAATCATCTTATGTTGACAAAACTAATGATTTGATTTCTTCTGGTCCATACTTAGAGATTTCTAAAGATCCTAGTGAAAATGAGTTAAAGACTATTTCTTCGGCTGTCAAGTCTGTTCAGTCTATTCCAATAATTGTTAAACGCTCTGTTATTCCTTCTATTGCTAATTGCGCTAGATTTTATGCTTTACCCAAGGTACATAAAGCTGGCATTCCTTTCAGACCGATTGTTTCCAATATTGGTACGGCTTCTTATAAACTTGCAAAATATTTAGTCTCTGTGTTTTCTCCTCTTATGAGTAATAATGTATTCACTGTAAAAAACTCTATCGAGTTTGTCAAAAAAATTCAGAATTGCGTTCCAAATAATTCTTTTATGGTTTCTTTTGATGTGAACTCATTATTTACGAACGTTCCGGTCGAGGGTTCATTGTTATGCCTTCAGAGTAGACTGTCTGAATTTCATTTTACCTCTAAGGAAATTGAGGATTTAGTTTTCCTTACTCATACTTGTCTAAGGCAAAGTTCCTTTGTTTTTAATGGTAAATTTTATACTATGTTGGATGGTTTGGCAATGGGAAACCCACTTAGCCCCATCCTTAGTGATATTTACATGCATTACTTTGAGGTCAAGTTGTTTCAGAAACTACAGTTTCAATTCTATGTTCGCTATGTTGATGACTGTTTTGTTCTTATGAACCACGGTCAACTAAGCATTGATGATGCTTTATCCATTTTAAATTCCATTGATCCTCATATTCAATTCTCTTGTGAAAAAGAACAGAATAATTGCCTTCCATTTCTGGATGTTCTCGTTTCTCGAACTGAGTCCGGTTTTGAAACTACGGTTTATCGTAAACCTTTTGCTGTTTCCTTACCCCCACATAGATTATCGTCTCACCCTCCTAATCAAAAATATTCAGCTTTCAACACATATGTTTATCGTGCAATGAATATTTGTTCTTCACCTGAGCTGCTTAATGCGGAACTTAACTATATAAGAGCTGTGGCTGCTGATAGAGACTATCCGCCCACCTTAGTTGATTCCATTTATAAAAAACTTTGCAAAAAATCTCAAAATGTTGTTCTTAATAGAACTTTTAACACTAAGAATTTAGTTGTTCTGCCTTTCTTCCCTGGTATCAGTTTTCAGGTTGCTAAGATTCTGAAGCGATTCCAATTCCAAGTGGTATTTTCTCCTATTAATAAACTTTCTTTCTCTTCTCTTAAAGATTCTATTCACCCTCTTAATTGCTGTGGGATCTATAAAATTGTTTGCAATTGCGGACTCGGATACATCGGACAGACCCGCCGTTCTTTGAAATTTCGGTTAAAAGAACATCAAAGCTATGTGAGAAAACAACAGCTGAATAAATCCAGTATTGCTCAACACTGTTGGGAATCGAATCACTCTTTTGATTTTAACTCTTATCAAATTATCCAAAAATGCCCCAATTCGTTGGATCTTGATTTTTGGGAATCTTTTCACATCCTGAGGAACCGTTCTAATTTAGTTAACGATCTTACTGCAATTCCCTATTTTTCCTCTGTGTGGACTGCTTTGTTAAAATTGGTTTAAATTTTCTATTATTTTTATGTAAACGTCGTACATTTCTTACTTTTATTTTTTCATTTTTTGCTTTCTTATTTCGTTTTGTGATTAACTAATCCCAATATGTTTATCCTTCACTCTGTTTTTTCTGCATTTCTCCATTTGATACATTGCTTCCATACATAGTTTTTCCCGCTGGTAAATTTATTGCTAATTTATTCTGAGTGGTTTCATTTTTGGACTTTTTGCATTGTTTATGGGTTTTCTTTTAAAATTTATTACTTAACGGTTTTTTCCTGATGGAATTATATAATAAATTTTCTCTCCATGTGTCATTTTATCTTTTTTGTTTTGTTTAATTTCTATTTTTTGATATTTATACTACCTCCTGTTCCACCGTGTTGCTTTTCTCGGATGACTTTTCATCCAAAAGCTCACACTTCTTTGCATTGAAAAAGGTGTTCCTTGTAACACCGAAACACGTGTCTGCAATCATTTGCAAGTTTTGTGCTTAATAACGTTGGATTACTGACATTTTAACTTGTTACATTAATTGATGAATAATCACATATCATACATTGATGCATAAGATATTTAATTCCCTTTATTGTGGTTTTTGCTGAAGTATACAATCTTTGATCAAGTGCACTACTACTATGGAAAGAACCTGTAATAAAAAGACATAAAAATATGTTAGTAAAAAAGCAATGCAATACATGAACTAATCTTTTTAAATTTAATTTCAACTTCAAACATGGAAAATAAATGAATATGAACAAACCGTAGGACAAATCACTCAGATAAATCATAAGAAAAAAAATGTCCAAAGCCTTTTTTTTTTAATTTAACCACAATTTTTATTAAGAGTTTGACAATTATAGGCCATAACAAAACCAAAAATAAAATTCACAAGTACAGTCATGTGAATACATCTTCTATTATTTCAGTGATTAGTATGAAGCTCCATTGGATCAATAGAAGGTAAGATTCCCTGCAGTCTTTACAGAGTCAAGCTGATTTTCGGGCAAAGGAGTCTGAGCCAGAGTCGGTCATTTTCTCTTCAACGCTGCAGCCCTGGTCTTGACACTAATTCAGCGCTTCCCCAAGTTGAGGTATAAGAAGGGTTCCGCCTAAAGTTAGCTGTTGCATCAATTCATTTCCCACTAGTTTTTAAAAAAATGAAAAAATCAGTATCAAGAATCTAAAGTATTGTTGCAGATTGAAGTAGTATTTTGCATCATGCCAGCATAATCAAGTAAATACCATCTGACTTGGGGAAAATCATAAATGTAGCTCCAGAAATAAATTACTTTGTCTAATCTTGTTTTCACCAGTCAAGAATATTTAGCAAGATTTATGAAGACATGTGTAGGTAGCACAAATCACTACTTTTCCTAACGAAATATGCTGGCTATACACAAGATTTTAAAAGATTATATGGACTTCCATATGAAATGAAGGTTTTTTGACTGCAGCAAAAGACATCAATATTTTCTGCTGTTTTCAATGTTTTGCGTGAGGAACAACGACTGGTAAATATTTCGTCGACATTTTTGGTGAACTAAACAAAGTGGCTATTTTCACTCAAAGGAAGACAGCAACCACAGTTGTTGTGAGAGACAAAATAACACATTAAAAAGAAAGTTGAACTTTTGTGTTCCCTGCATAAAAAGAACATAGAATGTGTTGCTCTTGAAAAGTGAATTTTCTGATAGAAACTATTTCTATGAAGATAACACAGTGCAACTTTTGTGACATTAAAAACCATTACTGTTCATTGGAAAAACCTATGATACTGTCCATGCCCAAGTATGAATCGAAATTGCACTTCAGAGATCATCTGCTGGAAACCAATTTTCTGATTCAATTTCACTCAGTAAATTTTGGTTTGATGTAGAAAATGAATGCTGTTATTGGATAACAAAGCTCTGTATCTCAAAACTTCTACCGCTCCAGATTTATAGGTTTGAAGGCAGGTAAATGCATATTTGTGGCCCCTACATGTCTATCACAGAACTGATGAAAAAGAATATCAGTCATGCTGAACGACCAAAGCATTCAAAGTCTTTTCTTGGGGATAAAAGTGCCAAAACCACCCACACCAAAACACAACCGCACCAAACCCCGTCCACCACACCAAATCCAAATATTTTGATTGTAGTGTCCTTGTATTTCAGTTTTTGTTTAAATTTGTGTATCATTTTCTGAGATAGAAGTAGTAATGCTTGACAAGAAAATCCTTCTGTTGTGCCACCCCTTAGAAATGATTGGTGGCAAGAATTTATCTGCACCTCTCCCATTGAGGTTCATATGTTTACTAATTTTTATGTCCATGCATGTGTTCAACAGACAGCAGTCACGTCAAAAGTGGAAATAGTTCAATAAGGTCAACCTCTGAAGAGATTAGTGCCAAAACTAATCAACACTAGCTTACATGGAGATGCACATGTAAACTAAGTTTTATTGAATTCCATGTATTACGCTATGAGTTAAATCACTCTCAAGAAATCGGTAAAATGCATGCTAACACAAAGAGACGGACAGACAGTTTCTAAAAATGGTTAAGGTGGTTTCAGAGCACATTGAAACCTGTTGGTCTGTCAAAATACGAAAATTCTCTTCTGTGCAGAAGCAAGTAATTGAATGATGATCATTTTTCATATTTATCATTTGACTCCTACATCGTTAGCATTTTGTCTTTTAGTCATAAACAAAAATGTGGTTCCTTTAATTAAAAGCAAATGACCAAGGGTTCTGTGGCCTCAAAAATTTGGGAACCACTGCACTAATAATTGTACTTAATTTTATTCTGCAAATGTAACTTTCTTCTTCATCAGCACAACAGCCTGATGCAGGCCAAGGCTTTCTCCATCTGCTTCTTCCAGGCGGTACGACACGTTGCCAGGTTTCTCCACCTGTTAACTCCCAAAATTTTTAGGTCCTACTCAACACTATCCAGCCACCTTGTTGCTGGTCTTCCCCTTCTCCTTGTACCCTCAATCTTCGAAAAAGTTAGCTGTAAATAGGTGTTAAAGTAACTTTAAATAGGTTTTTTTCATAGTACATAAATAAGTTTGCCTGAGGTAAATGGTCATTGCTCAAAGTTTAATCCATCAAGATGAGTGAACACTTAAATTTTTGATTACTTCAACTAAAAATTGTTTCCATGAATAATGATTCTTTCACTGAAATTAAGACTTTGCACGTTTAAAAATGTCATTGAAAATTTTTTTTTTAAACTACTATGTACTGCATTATACAAGTACGTCTAATACAGTTAGTGATGTAAAATACCCAGGTATTTATTTTTAGGGGTAAATAATACCTAGGGTATATACTGGGTAAATACCCAAAATGGGTATTTACCCGGGTATTTATTTCAAACATTTATATTCAACTAAAATACTTTTATGTATATATTCCACTATGTATATTATATAACCAACCATGTACAAAGCAATAAATTTTTGCCCAAAAATTGTATAATGTTGTAAATATGAACATTAAGATAATTAATGGACTGGGCAGTAACTGCTACGTTTTCAAAGAGCTGGATCTGTGGGCATATTATAATAATTTGCAGGTTTCTATAGAGGGCAGTAACACACAAGTAAGCTAGTAATTACATTTTTATCAAATTCGCAAGAATTTGCTTGTTTACCGTATTTTTGGGAATAAGCGCCGCAGCGCATATAAGAAAAAAAGTAAAAAAATTGCCGGTGCGGCGCATATAACAAGTGCGGCGGGTACAGTGTTTTTTTCCCGTTTAAAGTTGAAAATGCTGCTAACAGATGGCACCACATCGTTTGCTTTCATTTGGCAAAATCCTTTGCCCTCAGGCGATAAGTAAAACAAAGAGGGGGGAGGCAAGGTGAGTCAGCGATTGCACGTGTTTCACTGAGGAGAGAAATGCTGATCCATGTGCGCAAGCAAGCCTTATCGTGTCCGAACGAAGGGACAGGAAATCCTTCGACCTTGGGTGACAACTAAAGCAAAGAGGGGGAAAGGAAGGTGAGTCAACGATTGCACATGTTTCACTGAGGAGAGAAACGCTGATACACGTGGGCAAGCACGCCTTATCGCGTCAGATTGAAGGGGTCAGAGACAGGAGGCAGCAAAAGTACTTGTAAGAGAGAGGGATGGATGTCCATTTTGTAAAAGGAATTTACCACCTCCCTCACAAAAATGGGTTGCTTTGTCAAGCAATCTAATGGGAAACTTGTCTCCTAGCTCAAATTTTATTATTCAATCACATCATCGTGTTGCATCTTTTGCTGTCGTTCGTATGTTCTTGGCTTATCTTTTTTTATGGAATTTGTTCAGAGTTGCTTTTGAAATGGCTCCTAAGCAATTGAAAAGTTATACTGCAGCCTTTAAGTTTGAGGTGATAAAGGCAGAAGCAATTAGAAATCGTTTTGCTGCCAGAGTTTGGCATTGACGAGAGATGCGTTTGCCGTTGGAAATCGGATAAATTAAACATCGAAAGTGATGGCCAATCGAGGGATGCCGAAGGCAAAAAGTGCAAAATGGGGATTTTTCAAAATATTTCATTATCATTAATTAAAAATACTTTTTATTTACATTTAATCCAGCTTTCTTTACTACTGATCGTGCTTTTAAGTTGTTTAATGCTGGGTGCGCGCTTATGGAAAGTGCGACGCTTACAACGGGTGCGGCGCATACATTAAAGAAACTTTTTTCTTTGAGAATATATTTCAATGCGGTGCTTATTCCTAAAATACGGTATTTCAACTGTGTGGTAGGCTTTGTATTGGTCGCCATTAAACGAGTATTATAATAGGTGACAAGTTTTTTGATAATGCTGACATGTACTATCCAACCGCCTGGGAGGCTGGATAACTTCTCAGTTTATTCTTTGAAACATCCTCATGCTTCCTTTTTTTTCATCTTGCATGTGACTAACCTAGATTGTGATTTTGAAATCCTGAAATTCATCATTGTATTACTTATACTTCTCCAATTATGACATTGAAAAGAAAGATTCTTTTTTTCACACAAAATGCTTCTTTCATAATTTTATCAAGTCTTTCAATAAAAAATATTATAATCTGTAATACATATGTTTATGTATCAGTTTTACCAATTATTTCATATTTAGATTTAGGATTAAAAAAATTCTGATTCACTTTTTGCATTTTTTTTTAAATACCCAGTTTTTGGGTATTTACCCGGGTAAATACCCAAAAAATATTTACCTACCCGCTGGATATTTACCCGATCCACATCTCTAAATACAGTTAAAACAAAAATAGTCCATTTATTTTGTGGACAAAAACAGCTATGAATACTTTTATTCTGGGATGCTCCAAACACCATATGTTTAACCGAATATCGAGTATTTGAACAAAGATTTTTTATAGATTTGTATACTTATTTTATGCCAATTGAAAATAGAAAATGTTAATTTATATAGAGTGTTTTGTGAAATGAAAGCATGTTTCCGTTTAACATTCTAAATTTATCTGCAATAAGTAATTTAAAATATAAAGTAAGTTATTTAAAGAGCAAAAGCAAAGTAATATAGTAAATGGCTAATTTGGTTTATTTTCATCAGCAATTTTGCATAAATTGATAATTAATTTCTTTCCTGATATATGATTTGCTAACTGATAATTGTGGTAACATGTTATAAATTAGGAATCTTGCATTTACTTTACAAACATAAACACAAGTTGCTTAAAATGTCATAATAAATTACAATTTATTGAAATGATTTTCTATCTAAGTCTCTTCAGTAAATCTGATCAATAATTTTATCAAAAAAATTGAACTTGAGGAGTCAAATTCAAACATTGTTAGATCATTTTCATATTTTATCTCTAAGTGCAAAGGATATTTATGAAGGACACTTAAAATAACTTTGAATGTGATAATATTAGCAAGTAACAATTTGAATTAATTTTATCTCATGGTGCTATGCTATAACTTTCCTTCGTGTTAAAAAAAAATGTGTTCATCAACTAATTGTCGAATATTTAACCAGTAACTCGGAAGGCGAAAAAGAGGACCCCTAGGAGAGGAGGGGTCATGGCGCAGACTGCGGCATTGAAAATTTTAGCGGGGGGGGGGATGTTAAGGCATACTTTCCTCATTTGGGGGGGGCTTCCAATTTGGGAGGGGGATCTTCATGGTTTGGGGGGGGAGGGATGCCCTTGTTCTTAAGGGAGGTGGGCACCCCTGACATAACAGGGGACATGAGGTGTCAGAGACTGCCCTACTTTCAATTATTTACTAAATTGTGTAATTAAGATACAATCCTGTTACTTTCTTTCGATGTTCTTATTTATTAAGGCTCTAGTAAAATTTCCAAGGAAATTTTACTACAGCCTTAGGATTTTTCAAAAAAAAAAATCATATGCTGCAATAATTTTTTACTACTTGTAATAAAAACAAATTTATTATTTATTAAGGATTCTATTTCAATGTAAGAATGAAATAGTGAACCTGGAAAAAAAAATATTTTTTTCGAAGTTGCTCACATGAGACCAAATTTCCGGGGGGCCAGATTAAGGCTTGGACACCGGCCCAGGCACCAACATTTGGATGGCATGAAATATGTAGCCAAAGTTTTTTTTAAATGGAGCAAATTCAAATCATACCATAGCAAAAAAAAAAAAAAATTCTACATATATAAAATTATAAACTCTCCCAAAGCTACTACAGACTTAATATTATATTTTATGGTATTTTAAATGTTATATTCAAGATATTTGGTATTTGTGTCGTATTGCTACCAGGCAAAAGTTCGACAACATCTCATATTATTGTGTTTTCGTAATTTATAATGCAATGTAAGACTACCACATTTAGCGTGGTTGCAGAAAATACTTAAGCATCAAAATATTTTATTAATATACAGTATAAGTTAGGGGGGGGGCACTAAATAAAGTTCGTGCCCAGTATCCTTAAAAGTCTTAATCGGGGTCTGCATATTTCGTTTGAAATTTACATCCAACACATATACTTTGAATGCAGTTGTTTCATGAAAACAGAATATGGTCATTTGTTTCATACGCTTTAATAAATTGTTCGTTTAAAATCATAATGGTAATGATAAATCCTTCTGCAATAATGTTTTTATTGCACTCAAAAAATAATGAAAAAAGAAATTTCCCGCTGTCGGCTACCCACGTTAGAGACAATGTAAACACAAACAAAACAAACGGCAGTCGCAGTTATTCTAAATATATCAGTTAAACAAAAGAACTAATTACATTAATTTATTTTTCCTGTCGTTAAATAAGATTTTTTAAGCACATGAAGGTTCTAATTTTAAACTATCAATAGCTGCTAAAATTTCAAGCGATAATTCTCTAATCCCTAACGAATCTTTGGCATAATCATCGTTATCGCACGCTGTGCAAACAGCTCTTTTCAACTTCGTTTACTAGCTATGGATCTAGCTTTTTATTGAAATGGAAATCAAAATTACTTGATGATTATCAAGTATTTAAGAACGCTCTAAAGTGTTTGCATTCGTTTGGTTTTTTTTTTTTTTTAGATGTGAACTAAACTTATTCTAATTTCTTCCTGTTGTAATCTTGAAGTAATTTATAACAGCTTATTACTAATTGTTCCAACGGTTTGTATAATGACATTTATATCCAACAAAAAATTTAATTCATTTTAATGCGAAATATGTATCTATTTTCCAAAACCGTATGTTTGACCTGTGTCTAAATCTTTGATCATGAAGTGAATGTTATTTTTAATAATTAGAACGAATAAAATTAAATTTAAGAAGGGATTTTATGTGTACTTTTACTGTCCCATGCTAAATTTTAGTATGCTTTTATTTATGCTTTCAATCGCCATATGATTCCGTTTTATGTCTTCAAATATATAAATGTTGTCCATACTAGTGCTCCTCTTTCATAGCAATCATATTATTATATAAAACATATTATTTTATGTATATTTAAAAAGACTAGACAAATCTAGGAATGACTTGCCCTGCCCAATTAGACGGCTGCTAGTATTCTTCCTTTGATAAAGTGATCAGCAAATTTTCTGGAGATTTACGTACACTAACTTAAATGTTTAGTTTGAATTAAAATATTGTAAAAAAATATACATTCAGATATTAAGAAAGTCTTAGAAAATAGTCCTTTCAAGTCTTAATTCCTCTTAAAGATTCAAAATGATTTCTTCATGCACAGTGGCAGATGTTGCAATTGCAAGGGACGTCACGGCATAAGGGCGAGAAAAGGATCCAGAAAGCACATGAAAATTATATTTTCTTGATCTGTTCATCTGCAAGCCCTATTAATTTTGACAAGCCCCCCCCCCCCCCCAAAGCTGTAAACCCAGCAAAGCTGATGAGCTGCAACACATTCTTGTGTATTTTTCAAATATAATAGTTAGAGTCAAAAATAGGAATTAACAAGCATTTAAGCCTAAGGTTTCAGTAAGAAATTCGAGAATGCGAACGCTTATGTTCGTTGTATGATGAACGAGAGCATCAATTTAAAATTTCGCTCAATGATGAAAATTTTCAATCTTTCGACGGATTTCCGTCATTTAAAAAAAAAAGAAACTGGAAGAGAGACGGCAAAGTAAAAATTAAAGAATTAATTAATAATCATTGAATTTGTTTAGTAATTGGGAAGATGAAATAGCTGTTTTTTATTTTTTAAATAGTATTTTGTGATCATACTAAAAAGAAAACTGCTCTTTATTGCCTAATGATGAAAATTATTTTTTAAACAAGTGAAAAATTTTCTTATAATTTTATTTCTCAAAAAATCATAATTTTTCAGTGTGTTGCAATATTTTCTACTTTTGAACACTTTTCGTAAAAAATAAGGTAGAGACGTACCAAGTACTCAGTAACTACTCGGTACTCAGCCAAATTTTGATCAGGTACACGGCCAATACCAAGTAGTTGTAAAAAATTGACTATTGTTCAAAGCAGATTTTACAAGCATATAGGTAATATACTGCAATCATTTACAATTCAACTTAACAAGTCAAACTTAAATTTTGAGAATAATGAAGTTTGTTATGCTTCATTAGTAAATCTTTTATTTAATGCCCCAAAGTTAATGAAACTTATTTATTAAAAATGAACCAAAAAAAGGTAAGTACAGAAAATATGAAATTTTTATATTATTAAATAGATTTTTGCCACCAACAAAATTATTTATAAGAAGCATAAAAATAACTTTTCTTAAAAAATAAAATAGAACCTTAAAAGCACAAATGTGCAGGAACACTGCAGACAGGTGTTTTGACATTACAAAGAATGCTGTTTTCAATGCACAAAATATGAGCTTATGGATTTAAAGACATACGACAAAAGTCGGATTTTTTTTACATTCATTAACTTACATTTTATGCACTAAAAAAGACATTCCTTGTAATGCAAAAACACATGTCTGCAGTGCTCCTGCACATTTGTGTTTTTAACCAGGCTTGCCAGATTTCTGAAATGTTCAACCGGGACACCGTAAGTGAAACCTTCTCCACCCCCCCCCCCCCACCCGTGTCGCTGGTATTCAAAAGGGTTTACAATCTTAACTGGTTTTTAGAATGTTTTAGAGAGTAGTTCATTCTTAATTCTTTGAATTAATGGTAACTAAATTATGAACCAAAACCAGGAGTAAATAGTACATGACCCAAGCAGATAATTGAAACAATCTATTTCTTACACGTTAATATTTTCAAGTTATTTAAGTAAGTAGAAACACTTAGAATAAGGAACAGAAAAAAACCTGTACTTTTCATTGGATGGAACTCTTTTGGTTTTAATATTGTTGTAAAATTCTTCACGAGCTAATTGAATAATTGTTTCACATATTAATGAGTTACAAATGACAAAGTAAATTATCCTAAATAATCTTTCACCGTTAATTATTTTTAGATGTTTTTGGTCATCTATATTCAGATTTATCATTTTCCGGGACGTTAAGTAAACCGACCAGGACACCGGAATTTTGTCTGAAAACCGGGACTGTCCCGATCGAACTAGGATGTCTGGCAAGCCTACTTTTAACGTTGTTTCATTTGCCTTTAAAAAATTATTTACCTTTGGCAATTTAGAGGTACATAGATTGATATAGTTTGTTTGAATTCCAACTTGATTAATCCTACCTTTTATCTATTTGTTTATTTTTAATTTAAAAAAATAACTTATTTGTATAGTTATTGGCACAAACAAAATTTTTTAAATAATGCATAATCAAATTTCAGCAATAATTTTGTTTTAAAAACTATTATTTGGACATGGAGGTCAATGCTACTATTCCAATGAGTTCAAAATTCATCACGTATGTGTCGGTGGTTCTTCTTAAAACATAATTAAAACTCGGTACTCGGCCAAAATGCGACTCTGTACGTCTCTAGTTTTATTTATACTTCTTGTACATGCATATTGCTTTTATGTACGAAATCCTTTTATTTAAGAACTAAATTTGAGGCTCCTCCCCCCCCCTTTTAAATTTTAAATGAAGAGTTGAATTCTTGAGAATTTTTATAACTTTCTCAACGGAATTTGCTTGTTTGCTAGAACAAAACTGCATTTAGTTTTTCAAGCAACATTTACTTATTTTTTTAACACTAAAATTTTGGGAGGGGTCATTTTGACCCTTAGCACACTTGTTTTGCTAACTGCACTTCAGTATCTTTATAAAAAGCTTCATCGTTCCTTGAGTTTTTCTAAATCATTGTGCTGTGTCATAATATAAAGGTTTCAAAAAAATTGTATTTTGTTTAAAACCCAAACTATAGGGTTATACCTAGAAACGTTGGAAGGTGTCATTTTGACCCCTTTAAGAAAAAAATAACCCAAGTACATTTACTGATGCTGAAACAGAGCAGAAACTCAAAAATGTCTCTTATAACATATCACTGCACAAATACTTGAAGCGTTTATAATGTTTTTGTATACAAAAAGGACATTAGCCGCTAGTTTCTGAAATGGAACTGTAAAAGGGCTGGTTATTTTAATTTTTGGAACAAATCTGATATACCCCCCTCTTGGCGACTTTTTCCTGTTGGCGCCAAAAAAGCGTCGCCAAGAAAACTATGTATGACGTCATATGTCATACATCGTTCTTAGCGATGCTTTTTTAGCGCCAACAGGAAAAATTCAAATTATGTCATTAATTATTTAATGAAATTAATGCATTAATTTTTTTCCGTTGTTTCTCCGGGATACGAGCCCTCGGTCTCATAGTACTTTCGTAATGAGACCTCGGCTCGCCGGCCCTGCCTCGGTCTCATTACGAAAGTACTATGACACCTCGGGCTCGCCAGGACCTCGCTGCCGCTCGGTCCATTATCCCTCCGACTTTTAATATACATCACAGTCGGATATAAGTCACAGATCTCCTCCGTTCAGTATACAATAAAGTCACAGATTTTATGTGAAATTAACACCATTTTTGTGCTACAAAAATGCCAACCAGACCAAAATACAAACTACCAGAAACACACTAAAAACACAATAATTCAAAATATGTTCACTTACCTAACCTCTTTATTTTCAATTAGTTTAAATATAAAAAATCTATTTAGGACTCCGGTACGTCCAAACGTTGGACGACCTGACGAAAAAGAAAAAGAAGATTCATTCAAAAATTTCAATTGATACATTTGGACAACATCACAAACCGAACTCATAATTAAAATAGAAAATTCAACTAAATTAACATTAAAAAACAACAAGAAAAAGAATACTCTAAAATAAAGTTTGAATTGAAACTTTATTTTAGAGTATTCAACTTAAAATCTCCCTAAGAGCGAAACATATGAGCACCTACCTCCTAAAACACATACACGTGCAAAAACAGACTTAGAGAAACTACTTTCCAGCGTTCAAGTTGCAAAACCAGGGTTGCCAAGTTATCGCCTTATTGGCAATTTTCGTATCGAGCGAAAAATTAAAATCTCGCCAAGAGGGGGGCATATCAGAGGAGAGCCTAATTTTTTTTTTAATCGAAAAAGTCAGATTTTTTTTTAATTGGATTTTTTTTATTTAAATCAGATTTTTTTTATTTTTTAAAAATCTTCAAAAAATTTGTGGATATTAATAACTTTACATTTATTAACATAATATATTTCATACTATAGATGAAAAGCAACTTTTTAGCTATTTTCATTTCATGGCAGTAGCTATTTTCAATAATAGTTTAAGTAGATCTGTTTACACAGATGCATGATTCAAATAAAAATTAAAAGTTACCCCCTCTCCCTGCCCACCACTACAACCACCAATCCTTGAACTATAATTCTAGAAAACAGTAATACCACTATTTCCTAGAATTATATTTTTCATACTTTTTAGAAGAAAAAATTCTTAAAATTTGACAGTTTTTTTATGTTCATCAGCTTAGAGTCAACAAAAGTTCTGAAATGGATTCAGTTGTTCAATTGGGATGAAGAAGGCAAAAAAAAGAAAATAATAATAATAAAGCAATCTGAACTAATGAACCCTTCAGCTTACTTTTAAAAGTAGGAAAGTAACATTGTCATATTTTTTTTGTGAAATATTTACTAACTTTTGTGCTAATTAAGTACATCCAACTTATGCGCGATGTGATCCGACTTGAGCGAAATGGCTATAATGCGAGTTTTTCATGAGTAATGAATTTTTTATTGCGGGTACAAATTCCTCGCCTGCAACATTAATTTTTTTTGAAAATTAGCAGCCGAACATTAGAATGAGCTTTGCTGACACTAAATTTCTTCCCTTTAGCATCACTGAAAGGGGAAGTTCACATGGTGCATTAGTCTAAACAACGCTTTGCTTTAGTTGATACAAATAACCGCTCCCTCCGATTCAACGTTTTTTTTTCCCCTTCATTCTACATAATGAACGTTGATAAAATGGAATAGTTCCCAAACTTGTCTTTTCATTTTGAGTTGGTGGAAGTGGAAAGAAAAAGAGAAAGGTTCTGAGCATTAAAGAAAAGGTCAAGATTCTTGATATGATTGAACAATTTAAAATTGCTTCGAAGGTAGCAGGACAATTAGGTATGAGTGAATCTTCGATACGTTCCATTAAAATTCAAGAAAAAGGAAATCTGTAAAAGTTCAGAACTTAGCTTTAATACTGAAGCTGGTGGAGCAAAATACAAACATCATGAAAATAGAAGCTGCTCTTTAATTGTGGTTAAAAGAAGTCAGAAAGAGGGGTGTTCCCACACTGCATAAACCATCATCTTCATCATTTTAAAAAATATAATTAAGTTTACAATATCTACTGTTCAGTGCTATCATAATGCAATTATGTATGCCGTAAATGTATAATGTAATGTTTATGTATAATGTAAATGCCGTACTGTTTTAATTCATATCTCTCATTGATTATTGATTTTGTGCAACATAACAGAGTAATTTATGTTAAATAGTAACGCTTTTTCTAAAATACAGTAAAAAGTCGATTCTTTGTAAAAGGTACAGTAATATATATAGATGAGAAATGGTTTGAAACAATTTGAGGGGTGTTAACACATGTCTGAAATAATTGGACATGCTTATAAAAAATTTCTAAACATAGGGTCAGGTGGGGTGAAATGAGGCGGATTTTGTCTATTTTTTTAAATGATGCCATTTGCAAACCCATATACTTTTTTTTGTACTTTTTTTAAAAAAATTTCTTTACATTTGATTCTTCCTCTCTAATTTAAGCTGCTTCTCATTGAAATTTGTTGTCATTGACAATCTGAAAATTGCAATTCAAGTATCTGACCCATTTCACCCCACGGTGGGGTGAAATGGGTTTTGATGGGGTGAAATGGGTCATAGCAATAAAAACATAGAATAACTAAGAAATTATTACCAAAACACGTACAATAGCTGAAAGAAATTGTTTCCAATGAACCATTTATTTATTTTAACTTATTCAACACCAAAATATTTTGAACTAAAACTCAAAAATATAATGTCCACAACAATCGAATTCTGCTCGTTCAATGTCTTCAGAATTTGACATCTAGAAACAATGTAAGTATCTTCCTACTCAGGGAAGATGTAGTATTTGCATGAGTTGGCTTTTCGTAGAAAATTTACGTTGTTGTAATATAGGTCATGGACTTCTGTCAAGTAATCAACAAATTCTTTTGATGATTTCTTGACCTTGTATTAGACAAGATCTCACTTCCCAGGTGTTGGTTCTTGAATAAGTAACTCAGATATTTCTTCATCCAAGAGTTGGGTTTCATTCGGTTGCTGCTTCTTAGAAGATGTCCTGGCTCTTGCTTTCGTGAGCAATTCTGGCTTCCTCTGACATTAGTGGCATGCCGACCTTTTTTCAAAATTCTTGGCCCACTCTATGCCGAGAGTGCCACAATTGCATTTTTCAGGATTGGTCTTTATGAAATCCTAAGCAACAATGATTGTATCTTTCTATCAAATGGGAAACCACACTTTGTAGAGCTGAAGCAATACATCTTTCTTTTTCTTCACTTAGCGTTGTAAGTCCACCTGAACCTTTTCGACTTTGTGTGTCGGAGATCCATCTCCTCGGTGTTTCTCTTGGCATATTATATTTCCTTGCAGCTGCAGGAATTGCTAAACCACCTTCAACTTCAATTAGTGCAGCCTCTAAATCAGAGTCTGAATATTTTTTTTCTCCTTTTTCTTACATACACCCCAGGCATTTTCATTGACTAAATTAAAAATTTGAAGTAGGAAAGAGTAGGTAAGTAATAGGTTGTAAATATGGATGGCAAGTTTAGCTTTTGAAATCTACACATTAATAATACATACTTTATTTTTGTTACATTTAAAAATCTTCTAAATTTCAGTTTAAGACCAACTTATGGATTTTAAAAGTCAATTTACTCTCATTATGAATTAAAATTCGCTAAGCCTAACTATGCTCCATTTCACCCCACCACATGAAAATAGCAACAAAAGAAGAAAGAATTGATACTTTTCCTACCTGTTTTTTGCGAATTGTAGATAAAAGTCTGTTCTAACTGATAACACTTGAGAATTTCAAGAGAAAAAAAATGTATAGCAAGATTTTAAGAAGTTTGTCAGGCTTCCTAAAAATTAACATGTGACTTGAGAAACAAAATGTCATTAGTGCTCCCAGCAATTTACCCAGAAACTTTTTTAAAATCAGAATTGTAGCCAAAAAGCCCCTCATAACTTGTGTCAAGTTTGAGAAAAATTCAGCCAGACCAAAAATTTTTATTAATAAAAATACACAGCATGACCCATTTCACCCCAACTGACCCTACTTTGTTCCACAACACGAAATTTCGACTTGCGCGAGGGGTCTTCGAACGCATCCCTCGCGTAAGTCGGGACTCGACTGTATTATGAGATCTCTGTAAATTTTTACAACATGTTTGTAACATCCATATACCTATAGTGAATATTATTTTTTGTGTTAAAAGATTTGTATGAAGCAAAACAGTAAATTAGAGGTGCACAACCTACGACCCACGCGTAATTATGTGGGACCTTTGAGTGCATTTAAATTTTTTTTAAAGAAAATATATATTTATTTGTTTTGAAAGAAAAGAAATGTTTAGACAAGGAAAAAAAATAAAAGAAGCTTCTCCAGTAAAATCATAAATTACATAACCAGAGCAAAATTTTCCAAAATTTATTTGAAAATAGGTTTCAGGATTTTGAGGGGGAAAAGAGTAGACCTGTAAGTTTCAATTTTCAGTTACTAGCCAGTGGCCAATAAACCCTTTCATCTTTCTGGCCGCTTTTTCTGTAAATGTAATAATAATTGTTCTAGTAGCAGGGTTGGTATTTTGTCCATTTTTTTGCCATAAGTCCGGGACGCCAGAAGAAATAGGAAAAAATGGACAAAACTCGACGAAAAAAAAATCCACTGATTTTCCACATGTTAAAAGCGTAAATATATTGCTATGATGCAATAAAATTATTGCATAACTGAAGTATAATTTTAATATTTGTTATTAGTAAAATAGTTTAAAACTAATCATATAGTTAAAATAAAATGATTGTATTATCATAATCTAATAAATACATGAAGAAAATGTTAATTATTTGGTACAACTAACTTTTTACTGTAGAAGTTCAAATTAAATAAAAGGAGGCAGTTAAACTTAGTGGCATCTTTAATTATTTTCTAAACTTTTATTCTTTATAGTAAAAACCAGAAACAAATTCCTGATTTTTCTGAGAATGACCCAATAATTCATTTTGTATAACATTTTACCATAAAAAGTATGTATATAGGGGAGCATTATGTTCTCAAGTTTTCGAAAATACTAAGCAAACTAAAATTTAATGTTATGATCTAATGACGCCTGTTATATTCAAATGCAGTATAACTTCGATTGAACAATTTCCACAATTTAATGGATGGTATATTTCACTGGTCCAGATTTAACTGCATCCAATGTAAATGCTCCTCAATTAAACAATATCTTTGGTTTAAAGATAACTTAAGTCCCTTGACAATCGTTAAATCAGGGTTTATACTGTACATACTTTTTTCATTTTTACTTTTTCAAGTTGTGATGTTCTTTTGATTTTAGGCTCTACAGCTGTCCTCTGTTTAGCTTAAAAGTGAATCAGAAACAGAAGATTTAAAAGTGTTTTAAAGATAAGAAATTTTGAAAAGCATTCACAATAAGTTTTTTATGGCATGGAAAGAAAAATAAGTATAAAAATCTTTTACAAGCATTTCCAGTTAGCATTTACAATGGCAGAAATGGGGAAGGGGTGGGTGATGCAAATGCCCCCCTCTCCACTTTTTATGTTTCATTTATTTATTTTATTTTACAATTTAGAAACCAAAACTTGAAAGAAAAAAAACAGAAATATTGAAATTTTCAGAACATAATTACTTACTTAAAATACACCACCAGCTCAGTTATTCCATTCAAGGACTGCAGTTTCCTACGTTTTAGCACTCATCAGCCCGGAATAGGAATCACATGAGCTGGTGGCGAAAAACCTCTTAAGGGAGCCAAGAGAGCCAAACTGGCTCTCTTGGCTCCCTTAAGAGGTTTTTCTCCTCCAGCTCATGTGATTCCTATTCCTCAGAGTGCTAAAAAGCACAAAACTGCAGTCCTCAGATGGAATAACTGAGCTGGTGGTGTATTTTAAGTATTTCTGCCTTAGCCCTGGCTTAGGGCAGTAACTTACTACAAAACATAATTATTTGTTTTACTTTTTATATCTGTTTACAAAACATTATTTAGCACAAGGTGTAACTTTTGTTTATGTATTCATAGTTTAGATATTAGTAAATCAATTGTTTTACTTAAAAATAAGCCATACTTGTTCAGTGAAATTATTACCAAGTGCATTTATTTCCATTGTTATCATTATCTATGTAGTTTAAATATTTTTACTGCCAATTTGCCTAAATTGTGTATTATGAACATGATTACTAAATTATGCATTTCGTAGATGTTATTTTATGCAATGAATAGCTTCCAATGACTATATTTTTATGCTGATATTTCTTCTTGTTAACTTATTTATCATTATATTCTTTAATTATTATTCTTATTGATTTAGTTCATTTATGTAGTTTAAACATTTTTACTGCCAATTTGCCTAAATTGTGTATTATGAACATGATTACTAAATTATGCATTTCATAGATATTATTTTATGCAATGAATAGCTTCTAATGACTATATTTTTATACTGATATTTCTTCTTGTGTTAACTTATTTATCATTATATTCTTTAATTATTATTCTTATTGACTTAGATCATTCATGTAGTTTAAACATTTTTGCTGCCAATTGCCTAAATTGTGTATTACGAACATGATTACTAAATTATGCATTTCATAGATGTTATTTTATGCAATGAATAGCTTCCAATGACTATATTTTTTATACTGAAATTTCTTCTTGTTAAATTATTTATCATTATATTCTTTAAAAGCGCTCAGTGGTGATTTTTGAAAATTTCTGAGCTTGCTTCTAAGTTGCTATAATTCTTTATACATATTTGCTGTTAGCTAAACATGATTACTAAATTATGCATTTCATAGATGTTATTTTATGCAATGAATAGCTTCCAATGACTATATTTTTTATACTGAAATTTCTTCTTGTTAAATTATTTATCATTATATTCTTTAAAAGCGCTCAGTGGTGGTTTTTGAAAATTTCTGAGCTTGCTTCTAAGTTGCTATAATTCTTTATGCATATTTGCTGTTAGCTAAATGAAATTATATTTTAAGTGCCCTTAAATTTCTAATAATAAAACCATAGGGAGTCTTGAAAAATTTAGAATAGTACAAAAACTGTTATAAAAAGTATTTTTTATCACAAAATAAAGTGAAGTTTAAAAAAAAAAGGCTAATAAGAGAGTGATACGAGATAAAATTATTGCAATGCACTACAAATTTATGTTATTGAATTAATGATGATTAAAAACTTGGAAATAAATAAGAACACAGCACATGTAAAGATTTTAAAATATTTTTAAAAGTTAAAAAGAAGATCGCATTTGTTTACCACTTAAAATTTCAGTCCATTCTCAGGGTGGCAACAGATCATCGAAAAGTCAGGGGACTTTATTGATCAGGGAAATATCAGGGAATTTCGAAAAAATAATAAAAATTCATGGAAAATTGATCAAATGCAGAAATTTTTCTTTCTTTTTTTTTTTTTTTTTTTTTGCTTTGCAAAATTAAACACCCTTTTTCTTATGCATTTTCTCCCAATTATTTGTTAAAAAAAGTAAAATTAGTGAGCTGCAATTATACACTGACACATGTTTGTGCATTTTTTTTCCTTAAGGTCAATGTATTGAATCTTATGTTATTAACCACAGGATGAACTTCCTAAGCTTCTGTGTCAATCAAATTGTTTATTTTACGTAATTCGAATTTTTCTGCCCGGCGTTCCATGCTATGTAAAATAAACGACCCTTCAGGCAAAGAGGAAGCCGCCATTAAAGACTTTGCTCCATTACCTTTACTCATTGTCTTGAATTAGCTAGATTACTGTAATCACAATTTCAAGAAACTTTTCTTTTTTAAATTGATACTGCTAAGAGCTTAAAAGGTATTTTACTTGACATTTTCAATTTAATTGCTAAAATTGAATGTTAAAAGAAAATCAACTTAGTTTTTTTTTTGCCATCTTATTATTCGCTGTCGCTTTAGATTATACAAAGGGTTTTTTTTTTTTTTGACTTTTAAATTCTTTTATTTTAAAACCAAGTTATATACTATAAACAGGGCTCCCAAATGGTCCGCTTTTCCCGCCAAAGTCCGTTTTTTAGGGTTAAGTCCGCTTTAGACCGCTTTTTAACATTTTGGTCCGTTTAGTCCGCTTTTGTATTGTTTTTACTAAAAAATCAGATTTTAAAAATTTTCATTACATTAAAAGATACTGTGTGCTGACTTATGTTAAGCCCGAACACGCTGCCGCGGCGCCGTTTTTCTATTGAACTTGACTTTCTGGTATTATTTCGCTTTTCGCTTCAGATTGACGTCATTACTCCTCCTCCCACCGCTGTAACATGGAAATCTAGCAAATGGAGAAGTTTGGGGGAAGAGTTATAACGTGAAATCAAAGCATTTTGCTACTGATATTTTTCACGGGTTCGTAAGCACTTGAAAAAAATCAAGAATGTTTCATCAGTGCAATTTTTAGGACTCGACCGATGCATCGGCCTGGACGATGCATCGGCGCCGATGGTTCAACGATTTAGGCATCGGCATCGGCGGCCGATGCTAACTTGCAGGAAACATCGGCCCATCGGCCTTAAAAACATCGAAAAGCCGATGGAATTGGCCGATGTTTTTGAAAAAAAAAGGACTTTTGTTGTTTTACATTTTAATACAGAGTAAAGGGAATTATTATTTTCAAACAAAATTGTTTACTTAAATTTCAGTATGAATTTCTATAGTCACCCCTGAAAGAGTTTTTAATACTGCATTCAGGTACCAAACAAATTAATTATTGCGTTGTTTCTTGCTGCTGGATGTATGTATGTATCTCTCA
Source organism: Uloborus diversus (assembly GCF_026930045.1). Classification (NCBI taxonomy): domain Eukaryota; kingdom Metazoa; phylum Arthropoda; class Arachnida; order Araneae; family Uloboridae; genus Uloborus; species Uloborus diversus. The sequence goes on along the minus strand of NC_072736.1, from coordinate 91,384,418 downwards.
TAAGTCAAAACTTAAAAATGGTAAGCTGTAGAAGGCTAAATTTTAGCATGTGGGATGTGCGCACGTTCCAGTTGTGCACTTCGCTTTTTGTTTTCGATCGGGTGTACTAAAAAGCTTATTAACCGATTTTTTGTGGCTATTAATTACTTATTTCAAAGCAAAATTAATATAGCGTCTCAGACTGACAATCATTTAGTGATATATTGCAGAACTGGAGACTATGAAAACAAATATGAGATGCAGAAACCGGTTTTGTTTCATTTTGTTAGATTCCCGTTGAACCGACGGTAACTTTTAATTTTTCGATATTTGTAATATGAACCACAGTAATGCAGTCTTTTCTGTATCGCTTCGGCGGAGCTACATGTTTGGGGCCCTATTTCTCTATCACAAAAGTTGTAAAACATTTATCATAAGCATTTTTGTAACTCCTACGGTGCCCCTATGTATATGGGACCTCTCGCGCAATTGCAACATTCGCTATATTTTAAATCCGCCACTGCACGTCAAAACAAACTCGGGTGCAAGTTTTAAAAGGGTTTTTCTGCTCAATATTTATGATTATTTTGAACTCTATTTTTTGTATTTCCGAGAACACTTGCGTGCCCCTCCTCCCACTCCCTCAATTTCTGAAATTAAACTCTAGTTGTACTTCTGAGTTGTTTAAAACTAACACCATTCATAAAATTAGAGATTTTTTTCAAGCTTTATCTATTGTTCAGGAAGAATTTAGAGTATTCATGTAAGAAATTGATTAAAGACGTTTTGAATGGTGGCATAACTCGGAAAACAGGGACTTTTGAATTTTTTCTTCGGAAGTGCTGAAGTAGATTCAGAAACTCTTCCGAGACGTTGGTGGTAGCGGTTCTGTACTAAAAAAATTAAGTCGAAGTTGCGGCCGAAGTTTAACGTTGTGAGTTACTCCAAAAACAGAGGGTGACCCCCCTAACCCATCCTCGTCGTTTCAAGCATTTCTTAAATAATTAGCGGTTATTCATTTTGGTCAAGAAATGCCATCTTGCGTATTTCTTGTACTTATTTCATCTATATTTTGTAATGCGCCATCTTTTTTGCATCATTAATAGCGATCGATTTTTTTTTCTGTTGTAAGTAACTATTTTTATGTCTTTATATAAAATCAAGGAATAAGTTATTTTCGTTTTCATCATACGTTTAATAATATGTTATAGAAAAGTTTCAAGGATTTCCTACTATACCATTTTTTAAATTTCAGAAAATTATTGTTAAATTGAAAAATTTAGATTGAATTTGTTTGTAGTGCTGCATAAAAGATTAAACATTAAAATTGCTCAATATTACGTGTGCAAACATCAGATCAAGTAGTATATGTATTCAGTTATTAACTTGGTGTAAATATTGAGTTTGTTTATTGTAGCTGCGTTTTAAGAACCTCGCTCTTTTCATGGCTATTTCTTTTTTCCGCAAAACTTATGTCATTGTTATACATTTATGAAAAATGCGAACTTTTCTATTCATAAATTTTAAATAAGTATAAAAATATTCCTATTATGATTTAATATTTTAATTTATCTGTTACCTTTTTTGTTTAATTTGATGATTAAAAAATGTCGACGTGCAATCTTTCCACTTTAATTGCGTAATTTGTTGACGGTTTCATAGTTTTATTCTTTTTTTTTTGTATGATAAAACAACATAATTTAATGTTTTTTAACTATGTTTAGTTTACTTAAATCATACAATATTACTGAAGTCTTTGTTATGTGTTCAATTAAAAAAAATCAATTGGTTATTAAACAGTATCTTTGTTTTTCTTCCTTTTTTTTTTTTTTTTGGCTGTAGTTCTTTGTCTTCCATCATACAGCACACAAAAAAGTAGAAGCATTACTACACACTGTTAAAAAAATTTCCTGAAAATAACGGATAAAGTACCGGCAGCAAAGTTGCCGTAAATATTACGTTTCCGTTAAATTATTTTCCGTGACTTAACAGAAGTTCCATCTCTCATTTCTCCGTTTAGTTCTGTTCATCCATTTATAAATTTTCCGTGATTTAACGAAAATTCCATTTCTCTTCTTTCCGTTGATCTATTTTTCCGTTTTTAAATTTTCCGTTCATCTCTTTTTCCGTTTTTAAATTTTCTGTGTCTTTACAGAACTTTCGGTTCTTGATTTTTCGTTGCGCTATTTTTTCGTTTTTCATTTTCACATATTTTACTGAAATTTCATTCACGTTTTTTTATTCTATCTTTAAAATTATATATGTATAATAGAAAAATAGATAACCATTCAAAAACTATTATTATTTTAATTTGTATTTATTACTAAAATATATTTTAAGTGAAAATTTTGCTTGATAACTTACCTACCATACACCTTCAGATGAATCAAATCAATCAAATAGTACTAGCAGAAAAATTGATGGATTTGAATATGACACCAATTGTCCCTGCTGATACTGTTCGATATTCTCTTCGTCGTACATTGTCTGGGGTGGCATGGAAAAGCATATATGAAACATAGAATATTTTTATTTGAAGAATGAGTCAAATAAAATACCACTAAAAACCAGTTGACTTTATCATGGAATAATATACCTGATTGGAGAGTATACCAATTTACTGTGTTTAAAAGCAGAATCATTGACATACACGTGAAGAATTTTTGGCTCAGATGATGTATACCCCCCCCCCCCCCCCCCCCCCGGTGATTTCCGCATTTTCCACTCATTGGAATAGCAACATAGATTTTTAGTGCATAAGCATTATATTTAGGCTAAACATATCAATCAGTTCGTTTTACCCGAAATGTTTTTACAAGAAACTTGCAATAATCTCAAATAAGTGGTTGGATGATATCCTAATAAAATAAATTAAGTAATTTATATTTATTATTATAAATGAAATCCCGAAAGGAGTAATGAATGTTTCCAGATTTTAAGTAGTCAAGAAAACTTATTCTTGTCAAAATTTTAATCGTATTTTCAAAGATTAACAATCTACTATGCCTTTTCGCAAAAAATATAACAGCAAGAAATAGTTTTATTTAGAGATTTAAAATGTTTACTTTCAATCAGTCAAAAAAAAAAAATTGAGTGATTTTTTCTGTCTTGCTCGCACACCACGATAATCTCCGGTTGATACGAAATGTTGGCACTTAATGTTTTATGTTTTAATGACTTTCAAAAGAATACAATGCGTTAGAGCAAAAACAATAACTTTATAATAGTTCTATAAATTCTAAATCAGCTACCATCGGAATTCTATCAAATGCATATTAACAAGAAAAATACATTTGTATATTAACATGTACAAAGATCAATACTTACATGTGACCAGCGATGCTAAATTTAAGTATCTAAATTGCAACTGGATACAAGTAATCCAATAAATAGCCTTTATTTTAAATGGATAACAAGAGATCCTAAAACTTTTCTCACCGCTAGAACACACAATATGACTAACGAATAGTATTGTTCGAAGTATTGAGCAAAATAATACACCGCAATAATATTCTAATACTGACTCAGTAAAATCCACAACAAATCACCAGGGGGATCAAAACACATCTGGCCTGTCTGAAAATGGCGCGAACATTTTTTCCAAACCTACAAAGTCCAAAGGCGTAAAAACAATTTCGACATACGAATATATTACTCTCCAGACAGGAAATAGCAAGCTTTCTATTTTGTCTGCGACATGTGAGATGTTATTCTAAATAAGCTTTTAATTAATAACATGTAACAGTGCGATTTAATAAGCATAATCAAAAAGTGACGTTTATCATAACTTGAAGGCTAATCACAATACTAACAAAGTACAACACAGCGGCAACCCTAAAAATGGAAAAATTCTGTTTTCGTTATTCTTTTTCGTGATATTTCCATTTTTGTAAGGAAAAAATACGTTTTGAAGCTATTACGGAAATATTCTGTTAAAATCAGTCAGAAAACTACCTGAACTTTCAGGTTTTTTTTTAACAGTGCACCCTATACAGATTGTACGTAGTACGATCCAAAAGTTCGGGGAACAAGTTGTATAAATCCTTACCCAGAATAGTTCACATTACCGAAGCACATCCACCTTCAAAAGGTCATTTTGAGGGACTATGTACTTCTGCCAGTGTTCATATAACTTTTGGAAACACTCCTGGAAGCCATTTTTTGCTACCTTCTGTGATGCAGCTTTATCTTCTCCTGACGGAAGAAAGCGGTGTCCATGTAAATGTTTTTTTTTTTTTTTTGCTGGGAACAGGTAAACATCACACGGAGCTAAGTCCGACGAAATGTTATGTTATTTCCTTATCATATAAGAGTATTGACCAATCGAACCGTGCATCCTCAACAAGAAAGTCGCCTTCTTCCCCACGATGAAGTTGAAGCAGCAGCGCAAGAGGCCTTACAGGAGGTTGCGACAAATGTCCAGGAGCCCTTCTAAAAGCTATACGAACGTTGGCAGAAGTGTATAATCGTTCAAGGTGACTATTTTGTAGATACAGTGGCTCCCAAAAGTGTTCGTACACCCACGACTTTCAATGAAATAAGCCCCTATGGCATTGGTTAGAATTAATATTTCGGAATAGGTATTTGATTATAAGATCTATGATCTATTTTTAACAAAACTGCACGAAAATTTTTAATAAAACATGAAAACTTAATTTTTTAAAAATCAAAAACCAAAAAGTGCCGGAAATTTTATTTTACAGAAGTCTTCGTACACTTCGGAAAAAATAACAAAAAATTATTAAATAATCTAACTTTTTATTAGTAGAATATCATGCAGTAACAATAACAGCTTTTAAACGTCTGAGAAGAGATTTCATTGTTTTTTCTGTCCTTTTTTGTGCAATTTCTGAGTAAATGTTCAGCCGCACTACGAGTCTTACTGTTTCTAGTTCGTTTTTCGTTTCAATGATGTATTTTCGTAATCTAACCACCAGATATCTCCAAATATGTTCCATTAAGTTTAAATCTGGCGATTGAGGAGAAATTTCTATGCTTAAGGACAAATTTTGAGGCACCAAACTCGAACGTGTGCTTCTTATCGTTAACTTGATAAAAAACAAAGTTGTTTCTGATTACCAAATTTTGGGCTAATAGTTTAAAATTGGTTTTTGAAATATTTAAGTGAACAGCATGATTCATTATTTCATCAAAAAATTCCAAATTTCCAAGTCCTGATGCTATTATGCACCCTCACACAAAAAACACCTTCACCGTCCTGATTAACTGATCCAGTTAAGCTCTTAAGATTAAATTCCTCATTTTTTCTTCTGTTGACAATTATGCACTATTTTAACCCAAAATATTGAATTTATTTTTATCAATAAGTAAGACGTTGTTTCAAAACGTTTTGAGCTTATTTATCATTTATTTTACGACGGAAAGCGTAAGTTTACTGCTTTTCGCGCGAACAAGAAATTTTCTGCGGGAAGGGGTCCCCTTTAATCCAGCTAATCAGAGAACTTGGCGAACAATTTTAGGTGAAAATTAAACGTAAAATGTTTCATTTCATTCTGTAGAAACTTTTTCAGCGCTCAAATGTGTATTTTTCATAATTTTTTTTAACTGTAAACCTCCGATCACGCTGTTAACTTTGCCAGTTGACCTTTTGTTACCTTGTTTTCGATCCGATTCTTGTCTTTAAAGCATTTTATCAAGCACTTCACTATAGAATGGTATAAATTAACTAATTTCGAGACATTTCAAACCAATTTATGGCTACTGTGAGGGAAAAAAATCAAATTTCGAATCGTGTTTGTTGTTTTCTGCGCATACCTGCCATTTAAAAATAATAAGCAGAAGCTTAGGGAATAAATAAACAGAAAATTAAAGGCAAATGACTTTACAGTGTCATTACAATGTAAAAACAATAAAAAAAACCACATATAATAATTTTAATCATGAATTTATTCGAAAATATTTCAGTGTTTTTTCTCTGTCTCATCGTTTTTTGACAAATTTCAAAAATGAAATTTGGCAATATTTTGAGAAAAACTACTGGGTTTTATTCAGAATGGCATAGGAATAGTGTAAAAAAAAATGGTCTTCATATTCGAATTCAGTTTTGCGTTACTTTGGTTTTACTACAAAATTTCAAAGTGTACGAACACTTTTGGGAGCCACTGTAGATGTACTTCGGTAATGTGAACTATTCACGATATTTTTATACAACTTGTCCTCGAACTTTTAGATCATACTACTTACGTATGAGTTTTCAACTTTCTATTTCATAACGTTTTTGTGTAACGTAAGTTTACGCGCATGAAGACATCACAAGAGAATTTGCGATAATTAACTAAGGAGGCGTTCAAAATGGATATTTCGGTCATCTATATGTTCTTAGGTACATATGCGCTGAAAAAACTTGTAAAGTTTAAATTGGATGATAGTAAAATAAAAATTTAGGTCGAAATCTGATTTTTTTTTTGGGGGGGGGATTACAATTCCTTATTCCTAGAAAGGAAGTAAAGTGAAATGAATCAATGATCCTTTAAATCCTTGACAATCTTATCAATTTATTTCTGTTAGATTTTTTTTTCTTTTTTTTTTGCCATCGGCCATCGGCAATCGGCCATTTGAAGGAAAACAATCGGCCATCGGCCATCTTTGAACAATCGGCCAACAATCGGCATCGGCCCATCGGCCAAAAAATGCCATCGGTCGAGCCCTAGCAATTTTCTGAACTTGTGTTCGATATGTAGCATCGCGAAAAATTACTTCCTGTGTTTCCGAGTTCAATCTTTTTGCATCTTGTTAATATTTTGATGTTTTTGACAATCAGAAGTTACTTTAACATCCATTAACTTAGATTAGCTTATTTTATGTTTAATTACATTAGATAATAAACTTTTTTTTCGAAACCATGGCAACATTGAACTTACTCGCACTTCGCGATCTTTTTGCATCTTGTTAATGTTATGATATTTTTGGCAAGCGGAAGTTATTTTGACATAACACCTCCTTAGATTAGCTTATTTTTTGGTTAATTTTAATAGACAATTTTTATATTTTTGGTACCATAGCAACATTGAACTTTCTCGCACTTCGCGAAAAGTGCTTGTCGTGTTTGAGATTTCAATCTTTTTGCATCTTGTAAATAATTTGATATTTTTGTCAATCAGAAGTTATTTTGACACACTCCACCATAGATTAGCTTATTTTTTGTTTAATTTTAATAGATAAGAGACTACTTTTTTTTCAAAACCATGGCAACATTGAACTTACTCGCACTTCGCGGAAAATTGCTTGTCGTGTTTGAGATTTCAATCTTTTTGCATCTTGTTAATATTTTGATATTTTTGGCAATCGGGAGTTATTTTGGCATACGCCACCATAGATTAGCTTATTTTTTGTTTAATTTTAATAGGTAATAAATTACTTTTTTTTTTCGAAACCATGGCAACGTTGAACTTACTCGCACTTCGCGATCTTTTTGCATCTTGTTAATGTTATGATATTTTTGGCAATCGGAAGTTATTTTGACATACGCCATCATAGAATAGTTTATTTTTTGTTTAATTTTAATAGATAATAAACTTTCTTATTTTTGGAACCATTGCAGCATTGCACTTATTGGAACTTCGCGAGGAATTGCTTCTTGTCTTTCAGATTTCAATCTTTTTGCATCTTGTACATATTTTGATATTTTGCGCAATCGAATGTTATTATCACATATGCTATCCTAGACTAGCATATTTTTGTTCAATTTTAGTCATGTTTAGTTTTAGAGAATATTCTTTTTTTTTTTTTTTTGGAAATTATGCCAACAGTGAACATACTTCGCGAAAATTTGATTCTCTTGTGCAAGATTTCAATCCTTTTGTATCTTGTTATTATTTTAATATTTTTTAAAATTGGAAGCTGTTTTAACATGTGCTACCTCAAATTTTTTTATTTAATTTTATTTTTAAAAACTAAAAAATTTTGTATCCTCATTTTTTTAAGTACTCATAATGAGTATTTTCAATTTGAAAATATAGCTCTATGAATCTAAACTTACACATTTATTTATTACACTAAGTTATCCAGTAAAAGCAGGCTCAAATTTACATTCAGTGTATTTATCGCTTAAGCAGCATTTGTATATTTTTGGGTATGGTGACTTTAATAAAAAAATTTTCTTTCTCACTAATTTTTATATGTACTTGAAGACAGTTACAATATTTTTTTGGTGCCCGAACAAATAATACATACATATGAAGAAATGATTTGGAAACTTAGCATACTAATAAATGATTTGCAAACCTCTAATATTTTTGAACTTAGTCAGTTAGTAGCGTAGCCAGAAATTACCTCCTGCTTTGGTGTTTGGTCATAAACTCTCATATGTATATAAACTTACCATATTTTGGCTGGAAATATGTGTAAAAACCAAGGGCTGTGGGGGGGGGGGGAGTGGGACCTCCTGGCCTCCAAACTATATCTTCTTGTCTTGTGGTACCTTATATCAAAATGAATTCTCTTTAAACTGGTTATGTAAAAATTTTTGTAAACTACTATGTACTAAGGTGTTTACTGTAATAACTGTATCTAAAAGATCTTTATTAGGTATGCACTGATTGATCGGTCACTTGGGTGATTATTTTTAACTAGCCAGTTTTTACCTGTTAAGTAGTAGAAAATTTATTTTACAATTAAAGTTACTCTGTAAGATGGTCAGTCACATGCTTGCTTGTCATTCCCCCCCCCCCCCATCCAAATGTTTGTGTGAATAATATAATTCAATGGATAAGAAGTTCAGATGTACAGAAGGTGATAAGGATTTATCATTAAAAATCATTATTTTGGTTAATTAACGAATTATCTTCACGTATTTATTGCCAGACAGCTAATTTGCCGTTTGGTGCTACCCTGGGTTTAACTATGAATGGTCCTCCCAAGGTCCTCTTTTTAATCCTAACTGGTCCTCTTTGGTCCCCTTTTTGATTCAAAGTGGTCCTCTTTTACCCTTTTCTATGGCTAAAATGTGTTGGGAGCCCTGTATAAATTTTGAAATGAATTATTGTTTTTTTACATTTCAATGTTGTTTGTTACAAAAGATTTTTTGACTAATAATAAGATCATTTGAAATTGAATTGTGTACATAAGTAAATATTTTTACTATTTTTTACTAGTTAAAATGCAGTATTCCTTCATTAAAACCTAAGTTCTTGATTAGAGAGTAGCTCAATATGACTGGTTGTTTAAAGCTTCCAATTTGATTTACATAAATATGTTCATTATTTATGTAAGTAAAATAGTACAAAGTAATGCATTACTTCTATACTTTCACAATTACTTGTTATTATCGCAGCAACAATTATGCTGCTTGAAAATTCAGTTCAAAATTATTTCCTTTCAGTTTTATCATGATTAGATATGTCTTTAAGAGTGGTTTTAATATTTTCTTAGAATTCTTATGTTAACAGGTTACTAGAAGTAAAGTATTTGTTTTAGATTTCCTATAATATTTCTCCGTAGATAATTTAATATACTATTTTTACTAAAAAAAAGAAGCTTATTTTCAAAATATATTTTTTTAATTAATAGCTTAAAATGTTTTAAACACTGCATTTCATTTAATATGCAATGGTTTTCGGGTAGGGTAAAGGAAGAAAACCATTATCTATGGTAACATGTAAATCAGGGTAATTCAGTGAACTTAATCAGGGAAAAGTCAGGGAACTTTTTTTCGCCATTCCTGTCGCCACCTTGATTCTGAGACAAATTTCGTAGTTCCGATCATTAAGAGGGATTTTAAATGTTCGTATGAAAAAGCAATCTATACCTAGATTTAATATACTTCAATTTTGAAAACATCTGTTCACAACCAGTCACCAAGATGCAATCTTTCACCAATTGACCGTTTGTAAAAGGTTTACCAGCTTTAGCCAGAATATGGCTGACTTTGAAACTGGTTTTTACCGGCTTCGTAAAGATTTGTTTCTGAGTTGAAAGAGAATTTTTCAAAGAAGCAATTTAATCCTCTAGTAGTTTGGAAGTTAAATTGTAAAATTTGCATCATTTTTGTATCCTAATGTCTACGGACATTAAATTCTTTCATGACAATAAGCTCTTTGCAAATAAAACACTGCTTTATTATTGTTATCGATCATAAAATAATGTGTGTCCGCTGTCTATTCAAAGTACAGCACTATAAACAACTTTCCATTTTTTTTGAACAAAGTCATTGTAATGCTAAACTACACTATAAAGATAAAAGATACTGTTCACGATTGCTGCACATTTCATGAAGCATGTAAAGCTGCAATCTACATATCTATGCCAGGATTGACATAAAAATTTAGAAAAAAAAGCCAACCTGAGCAAAAACCATCCTTTCTTCTAGATAAATTTTTTAAGGGATTGAGAATACACTTTCCCATATTTCTAAGCTAAATAAAAAGACGCGCATGCATGAAAGAACAAAATTATGAAAATGAAAAACGAAGAGATAAATCTACAATGGTTGATTTTCTGCTTTAAATGCTATTTGTGGGAAACTTTCAATTTCTGTTATCAAGTTTTTTCACAAAATTCAGAATCTAGCATTAGAGTTTGGCAATAAACATTTAAATCTGGTATCAGCCTGGCACATGCTTTCCCTGGGGCCAAGAAATGCTCAATGCCAGGGAACTAACGGTAGTATGTAGCGCAGAGAAAAGAGATTTGTTTTCAGAAAGAGCAAAAGAAAGATGGATGCTGCATTTGTAGTTAATGGTAAAAAAATGATTAAAAAATGATAAAAATTATCAGTAAAAAGATTTTAAAATAACTATTTGTAATTAAAAATAATGTATCAATTATATTCCCAACAAGACTGTCTCTGTTCCGAAAAATAGAGAAAAGTTTGTAAGCTTCCCGCGGACCGGACAAAAACTGTTTGCGGGCCGGATTCGGCCTGCTGGCCATAGTTTGGAGAGCCCTGATTTAGATGATGCAATTGTTCAATATCATAATTTATCATTTATATATGTTTTTTTAACAAATAGCTAAACGTTGTTTTTGTTCTGCTGATTTTCACATTTGTTATACATAATACTAAATAAGAAAGTTAGGTTTTTTTAATTTTTAAAATTATTTTTTTCTAACATAAAGTATGTAAATTTTATGCTCATGGTTTTTGTGCTGGTATTTATTTATTTATTTATTTTTGATTATTTTAATGCTTATTTTATTTCAAGTTGATGAAAAAGGTTCCTATTGATTTTCTTTCAGCAATTATTGATTCATACATTTAATGTGTTGTATTTAATTTAATATTGAATTATTCAGATCAAGTTTAACCCTTGTTGCATACTATTATATTTTTGAACTCCTTAAGAAAAAAATTATTATTTCTTAGTAATTTCTATGCTTAACATGTGTGCAAGACCTTCCCTCTCAGGATGGATTTCTGTTTTGCACAAATTTCCAAGACGGAGGTTGGGACGGAAAGAAATTGGATGACTTTCTCTCAGTTTTTACTTAAAAAAGAAAAATTGAGTGTTTGAAAAATATGCTTTAATTACTGGACCATTCCATAACAACGAATTTACAACGACGTTCTCTCGATTTTCTGCCATGGGCTTATTTTGTTTGCAACCTGCTTTTGAAGGAGTGGCTTTTAGACTCGCACTGTTTGACTTTTTTTAGTTATCGCTCTGCTATTTCCAACTCATTGCATTGCAGACCACAGAGTTGCTCGCTATTCCCCTCGAATTTTTGAAATAATCGTATCTAATTAAAAATTTAACCTTTTTTCTTGCAATTTTCGGTCATCCTTTCGTGTTTTTTTTTTTTTTTTTTTTTTGTCATTTGCGTTTTATTACCCTCGCAAACTTTAAAAGCTTAAATGAAAACTATGTTTGCTCTTAAGGGGTCTAAGGACCCTTCACCTTCAAAATTTTAGACTTTCTGGAAAAATATGTTATGTTATGTTATGCATTATTTAATTCTGAACAATTTGATACTTTATTTATTACCATACGCAAAAACTTTTCAAGCTATCGCAAAAATGAATAAACTTTACCCATAGAGATTTATGTTTACAGCAGCTGTTTAAGCCTCTTTTTCTCAGGTGCCGGTTTCTCGTTTTGTGTGCGTGATATATCATTAAGTTTCTTATGTATTTCTGTTAAACTTTCCATGGAAGTTTGTCTGATTTATGATCTAAACCTAAATTTTAACTAAAAATGCAAGTTAATATTTAAAGAAAAAAAATAAATAATTTTTAAAATTAAATAAATTTAGGTTCAGATCATAAAAATAAACCAGACAAACATGTAAAGGTATTTATTTATCGTATCTTATCAGACAAACGTGTATTAAAAGTTTTACGGAAATATATAAAACTTTTTGAGATATTACGCACGTGAAATGGGAAACTTGAGAGAACTCAACCTGAGGAAAAGAGGTTTAAACAGTTGTTAACACAAACCCATGATGCTTAGTGTAAGGTTCCTTTGTACTGTAGTTTCCTTTGACTCAGCTATATTTGATCTCATTTTTATCCTTTAAGCTAGTTATAAATGGTAAGATCATAACTCGTCAAATGTGTATGTATATATTTCTGTTTACTAAACCGATATTTCCAGAGGCGTGTGCACTAGAGATGAGCGTGGGTTCAGGCTGTGAAATTTCTGATAGCTCTCTGGCTTGGACTAATAGTATGATATTCATTCTTCAATTTCTACACATTTAAGGATATTGGGGAACTTTTTTGTTTGTTCAAGTTTATTATTGATGCATTTTATCTTTTATTTTTATTTATGTATTTTTATTGCAATCATTATTTATGTAGTTTTCATATTTTTACTGCCAATTTACCTTTAACTTGCCTAAATTGTGTATGAACATGATTACTAAATATATATTTCATAGATGTTATTTTTTGCAATGAATAACTTCCAATGACTATATTATTTTTGTATTGACATTTGTTCTTGTTACAATTGAAAACTTATTTATCATTACATTCTTTAATTATTATTATTGATTTTTTAAAAAATAATCATTATTTAGAATTTTTTTGCCTTTTTCTTCAAGTTTTACAACTCTTTCAGTTTCTGTATTTCCCTATGTATAAAAATAATTTTCTTAATTTCAGTTTATGAAATCAAACGTCGTAATTTACGTTGAATTTATCTTTCAGATGAAAAGAGAAGCAGAAGCAGCTTTCTGTTCTGTTGATTTTCACATTTGTTTTATATAATATTAAACAAGGAAGTTAGGTTTTTGTTGTACATTTTTTAAAGTTATTTTTTTCTAACATAAAGTATGTAAATTTTATGCTCATGTTTTTCTGTGCTGTTATTTATTTATTTTCATTATTTTAATACTTGTTTTATTTCAAGTTGATGAAAAAGGTTCCCACTGATTTTCTTTCAGCAATTATTGATTCATACTTTTATTATGTTGTATTTAATTTAATATTTAATTTTTCAGATCAAGTTTAACCCTTGTCGCATACTATTATATTTTTGAACTCCTCAAGAAAAAAATTATTATTTCTTAATAATTTCTATGCTTAGCATGAGTGCAAGACCTTCCGTCTCAGGATGGATTTCTGTCTTGGACAAATTTCCAAGACGGAGGTTGGGACGGAAAGAAATTGGATGACTTTCTTTCAGTTTTTACTTAAAAAAGAAAAATTGAGTGTTTGAAAAATATGCTTTAATTACTGGACAGTTCCATAACCACGAATTTACAACGACATTCTCTCGATTTTCTGCCATGGGCTTATTTTGTTTGCAACCTGCTTTTGGAGTAGTGGCTTTTAGACCCGCGCCGTTTGACTTTTTTTAGGTATAGCTCTGTTATTTCCAACTCATTGCGTTGCAGACCACAGAGGTGCTCGCTATTCTCCTCGAATTTTTGAAATAATCGTCTCTAATTAAAAATTTAACCTTTTTTCTTGCAATTTTCGGTCATCCTTTCAAGTTTTTTTTTTTTTTTGTCATTTGGGGTTTTTTTCACTCGCAAACTTTACAAGCATAAATGAAAACTATGTGTGCTCTTAAGGGGTCTAAGGACCCTTAACCTTCAAAATTTTCGACTTTCTGGAAAGAATATATGTTATGCGTAATTTAATTCTGAACAATTTAATACCTTATTTATTACCATACCCAAAAAAATTTTCATTTCAGCTGTTTAAGCTTCTTTTTTGCAGATGCCAGTTTCTCGTTTTGTGCGCGGAATATTTCATAAAGTTTCTTCTGTTTTTCTGTTTAACTTTTCATGCATGTTTGTCTGTTTTATGATCTGAACCTAAATTTTAACTATAAAAAATAATATAAAAAAAACCCCAAAATTTTGGAAAATTTTGATATTAACTTATAAAATTAAAAAATAAATAAATAATTTTAAAAAATCATTTTTAGGTTAGGATCATAAAAATAAACCAGAGAAACATGTATTAAAAGCTTTACGGAAATATATAGGAAACTTTTTGAGATACCACGCACGTGAAACGGGAAACCTGAGAGAACGCAACCTGAGAAAAGGAGGCTTAAACAGTTGTTGTTAACATAAACCCATGATGCTTAGTGTGGGGTTCCTTTGTACTGTAGCTTCCTTTGACTTAGCTATATTTGCTGTCATTTTTATCCCTTAAGCTAATTATAAATGGTAAGATCATAACTTGTCAAATGTGTATGTATATATTTCTGTTTACTAAACCGATATTTCCAGAGGCGCCTGCCAGTGGCGGCGCGAGAGCAAAAGTAGACGTCGGCGATGCAGTTTTGCGAGGCCCTTTTAATCATAAAATATTTTCAGACAAATCATTGAATTCACGGAATTAATTTTTGTACTAACTATTGGCACTTATAGTTTCCAATTCACTTAATTGCTGGGACAAAAACGTTTCGTGACTAGTAGCGCAATCAAAAAGTTTTTTTTGGTGGTGGGGGGGAGGGGGCGGCACATTGAAAGAGGAAAAATGACCTGATAGAAAGGTGGGTCCGGGGGTCCTCCCCCGGAAAATTTTTAAAATTTTTAGTTTAAAAACGCCATTTTAGGCTTTCTTTGCTGATGTTAGGGGAAAAAATTTACAGAGGTCTCGGTGGAAATTTCTAGAAATTGAAGCCTTAAAAACGCAATTATAGGCCATTTTTATTGACTTAAAGGGTCAGAGAGTGTCCCAGATCGATTCTTTTGTTTAAAAAAAATAGGTCAAAATCAATCCCCTGCAAATTCTCGGCTCGAAATCGAAGTTTCAAAAACAGAATTTTAGACAAACTTTGATGATTTTACGGAAAGGGAGGGAGCTCTTCCCTCGAAAAATTTTGAAAATTATGCTTCTAAAAACTTTAGCAATATTTTATATTCAGAAGCCAGTCCACCTAAACTTTTTGTTGATGTAGTTTAAAAAACCTGATTGCTAATGATATAAAAGAAAGGCGGTATGGGGACCCTTGCATGAATATTTTCTGATATTCAAGCCTTAAAAATGCGATTCTAAGGCCATATTTTGTAATATTAGGTTCGGTAATTTTTGAAATTAATAATTGAAAATCAAAAGTGTGCTACAAAAACACAATTTTAAGCGATTTTCGATGTTGTTTAGTATTTGGGGGTTTTAGCTTTAAGCTGGAAATATCGCGAAATTTAGGATCTCGAAACGAAATTTCAGATGCTCCATAATGCTATCGGTACGCGCGTGTATGGAGGGGTGTGTGTTCGGAGGAGCAGCATTTTGAATATTTTCTAATTTTTCAACAAGAGAAAAAGAAAAGAAATAGAACTGGGAGCGGGGGGGGGGGGGGGAATAGAGTTAGCTGATCAATAAGCTGTAGCTAGTGAATAATTTAAATTCAGGTTCCAACAGAATTGGGCCCCGCATTTGCTAAAGCTGGCTCTGTGAAGTCTCCGCTGCACGCACTATTTTGATTACTTTTGTGTTTGTTGCATTTAATAAGAGCTTCAATTGAAAACATGGAAATTTCTTAAAACTTTTGAGAATTTACTTCTGAGAATTTTGCGAGGCCCTATCTGCGCGAGGCCGTCGGCAGTCGCCGACGTCGCCGACGCCTAGCGCCGCCACTGGCGCCTGCACTAGAGATGAGCGTGGGCTCAGACTGTGAAATTTCTGATAGCTCTCTGGCTTGGACTAATAGTATGATATTCATTCTTCAATTTCTACAAATTTAAGGATATTGGGGGACTTATTTGTTTGTTCAAGTTTATTATTGATGCATTTTATCTTTTATTTTTATTTATGTATTTTCATTGCAATCATTATTTATGTAGTTTTTATATTTTTACTGCCAATTTACCTTTAATTTGCCTAAATTCTGTATGAACATGCGTACTAAATATGTATTTCATAGATGTTATTTTATTCAATGAATAACTTCCAATGACTATATTATTTTTATATTGACATTTGTTCTTGTTACACTTGAAAACTTATTTATCATTACATTCTTTAATTATTATTGTTATTGATTTAAAAAAATTATTATTTAGAAATTTTTTGCCTTTTCAAGTTTTAAATTTTCTTCAGTTTCTGTATTTCCCTATGTATAAAAATAATTTTCTTAATTTTAGTTTATGAAATCAAACATCGTAATTTATGTTGAATTTATATTTCAGATGAAAAGAGAAGCAGTTAAGTGTATTTGTTTAAGGGTAAATTTTATGTTGATGTATATTTGTGCTGATGTTTTTGTAACTCAATTTTTGTTACATTTCTAATTTCTGAGAAAAAAAAATCTCTTTTGTTTTTGTTCAATGGTTTATAATTTATAGTTTTACAGGGTTACATTAATTTAATTCAGTATATTTCAGTTATTGAAACTTCACCTTGTTATGTACCATTTTATGTTTGGGACTTCTCAGGTAAATATATGTTTATTGTTTGAATTTTTTGTTTTTGTTGTTGTTTTTGTTTTTTGTACATCTTAATATTGTGCTTTATTTTTATTCTAGTTTCCTGTGACTTAACTATAGTTTCCATACATTTTCTGGCTTTAACCAGTTTGTAAATGATGATGCAGTTGTACAAAATCATAATTTAGCACTTATTTATGTTTGTTTAACGAATAACTGAGCATTTTTTGTTCTGATGATATTTGCATTTGTTATATATAATACTAAACAAGTAAATGAAGTTTTTATTGTACATTTTTTTTTAAACCACAGTCTGGTCTGTTAAAGGTCCTGCTCACGCTTGTTTCAATAACATGTCATCTACCCTTTCTTTGCTAGCCTTTTAGAATTGCACTAACAGCAGAGTGGACATTAGATCCCTAGATAAACAATGAAATTCTCTAAAAGTGCTTTCCAAAAAAGTATTGACTGACACAGCATAAAATTCTGAGAAAAAGTCAATATAAAAGAATGTTAGTACCAAAAATTGGACTAGAATAGCAATTGTATGTTGACTAAACCGGTTTAACGATGTAGGATGCACACCGGTTTTTGGCGATGTATCGCCCAGCCCTGTTAGTGCATAAAACCATCATCTATAGTGAATAAATAAAGCTATCATGCAATAAGTATTTGTTTTAAAATAATTTTGAAGTATAATAATGGTACACTATAAAGTATTCTAATTATTATTGATACACGAATGATATTTTTTTGTTAACTATTTTAAAAATCTGCTTCTGCACACCTAATGAGTTGTTTAATATGTATGTTATTGTTGGTTTTGTATGCATGTTTTTATGTACGTAACATTCAAGATTAAAGCATAAATGCAAATGTACTAAGAAAATTACTTTTTAAAAATTAGCTATTTCTGCAGTCATCCTGAGAAAGTTTTGGTAAATATATGATCTTAGAAATCAATGGCCCTTATTTCTTTGTTGTATAACTAATGCATTTGATAAACATGCCATCCTTCATAAACTAATAAGCGTATTTCATTTCTTTCAGGTTGGTTCATGAATATGGTATTTCTTACTTTATTACTGTTATATACTCATTTAATGTTATTTGTTCAGTGCAGTGTAATGCAATAGTTTTTGGCTGAGTTTAGAGCTTTTCAAATTTTAAATTGACAACAAAGTAAATTTTTAACTGAGATAAGTTTTTCAAATTAATTGTAAGTTTATTAAAATTAAAAATTGTAAAATTCTTCTTTAAAAGTAATCATCCCACTTTTTACCTATAAATTTATTCTTATTTATTTCCTTTCCCAGATTTTATGACATTTGAAGAAAGCAATGTTAGGGAGACTATTCCTGCAGAAATTTTACCCTTCCTCAAACAAAGACCAGAGTTAACAATTTTTGAAACCAAACAGCAACCACCACCTACTTCTAAAATGATGAATTTGTACCACTGTGACGTGTGTCCATTTGAGACGCATTCGGCTGGAGCTTTCCAGTCACACATGGAAGGCCACAAACCTTACAAAACACATGACTGCCAGACATGTGGCAAAGGATTTAAAACTGCAGGAAGACTTCATGCTCACATGCAGACTCATGAGCCTGGACAACCTTTTGTATGTGTGTATTGTGAGAAAAAATTCAAGCATAATTCTTCATTGAGGACTCATATGAAAATACATTTGGGTATTGACATTCATTGCCCCATGTGTGATAAAACTTTTAATAATAATGCTGCTATGAAGAAACATTTAGCAGTTCAGCACCAAATGGATGATTTTCAGAAATAAATGGTTCTTGGTGTATCCAACATTGAATCATTGGATGTAAATTTCACATCTGTTTCACCTCTCTTTCAGTGTAATAAAAATGTTATCAAATGTATATGATTTTTTTTTTTTTTTTTTCAGAGACTGGTTGTTTGTGTGTATTTTCACGGCTGGTACTGATTAAATAATAGATGTCAAAATTAGCAAACAATTTAAAGTTCTTACTATTGTTAATAATATACATGAAGATATGTAAGATTTAAGTTGTATGTGTTCCTGAAATTATGTTGTTTATCTTTAAATGTTTGTATTTTTATTTTAATAATATTTTAGTTCCTGTTGCATTTTCTTGGCCCAATATGATTATTTAAAACAAATAAGTGGTGTTAAAATAGCATGCTAGATTTTTCATGAAGCATAATCAGTCACCTTCTGCAATACACTCGCTTTCTGATGAAGAAACAGTACAAAACAAGTAAAATGCATCTTTATGCTTGATAATTGTGAGAACCCACATATTTTTGTGAGAAACTTAAATCTGTATATAAATAAAACTGAATACAACCAAGTTTTTAGTGTATCTTTTTATTATCATCTTTCAAATTTGTAAAATATCTCTAAATACAACTGTATTACTTGACTTAAGACCTGAAGTTTTTATTTCTTGTGATTTATAAAAGTTACCTTCTTTACTTTCTTCATCAAATTAGTAGTTTCAAATGATCCCCCCCCCCCCCCTATTTTCTTTACCCTTTTTCATTACAAAAAGTCCCTACTTTTGTAATTTTATGATCGAATCAGCTATTTGTAAAATATATTTTGAACTTTAAGCGATAAATATAGTTCTTTCTTAACTCAATATAAAACAAAAATACTTGTTTTTATTTTTCATGGTTTAATTTGTCAGTGATCAAAAAATATAAATATAGTCATAAAACAAAAGTATTTGTTTATTGTTTAGTATCTTGCCTTCAAAGAGAGAGAGAGATATATATATATATATAAAAACAATTACTTTTTTCTCAACTTTTATTCAAATTTGTAAAATATTCCTCAAAATTGGTTTGGTAAAACCCTTTTCGAGTATAAAGCATTTTTTTAAAATTGTCATTGCATTAATAGAAACAAATCTTTAATTACTAGAAGTAGTTTGTACTGAAGAAATAAGAAAAAGATACCTGTATCCCCCCCCCCCCGTATCTGCTGAATGCAATGCAATATTTGTTGATTTTAAAAAAAAAAATTAATAATGATATCGTGTGAAGCAACAACTTGCGCCCTAAACAAATTCTTCCTGCTATTGTGAAGAATAAAATTTATACTGAATCGTAGTACTTGCACTTCTCAATTTTTTTGAACTACAAGTCTCATCAGTGCTTTATATTTGCATTCTCTTATGATGTTTGAGATGTAACATACCTGAAATGCATTGAAATTTTATTTCATAATGTACAGAATAAAACTTTAAAGTAAATAAATAATATTTTGAGTTCTTACATCTCTATTTGCTGCAAAATTTGATCTAATATGTTGAATTGCAGATTTTATTATTATTTTTTTTTCCATTAATGCACCTTTGGATTAGTTTTTATTGCTTAGAATAATCTTCAAATTGCTGTAATCAATTCACCAGAAGCTTAAGTTTATTGAATGCATATTCATGTGTTATTTTATTTAAAAAAAGAGAAATTTTTAAATGAAATATAAAAGAAACTACTTCAGAACAATAAGTTAGTAGTATATTAAGGCCATCCATATTGGTACATTTTTATTGGTATTTTTTGTTGTTATTATTTAACTGCATCAAAACATGCCTTAGTATTTACATGTACATATGTAGTGTATTTTCAAAATATTGTTTGGTTGACCACTAACCTAAATATAGTTTATAATCCCTCTCTTATAGTTTGTAATCTCAAACTTAAATGTAACATTTTTTATTTATTTTTTAGTCACTCTTTCAAATCAATGAAAATTTGTTGTGTTAACTAGCTGTAAGGTTGGTAACTAAAATCAGCATACTATTATAGATTACAAAATGTGAATGCAAAATTTGAAAAAGAGAAATCCATTGTTTATATATGGTATGCCGAAGAAACTACACTTTTGAATAAGACATATTCACACTTGAATGAATCCAAAATGAAATGAGAGCCAGCTGCAGTGCAATTAATAACGTTCTGTAGTGCTTTTGCTAAATTAACCCCTTACTGAGACTATAACTTCCACTAATCTCACAAACGAAATTTCTATTTGTAAGAAGAAATTACAAAATTAGCTGCTTTATTCTTTGATTTAGAGGATGTAACAGGGTTATAAAAAGTAGCGATTGAATTAACGTACAACAACGTTTACTCCTACAAAAAAAAAAATTTAAATCAAATTAAGATTAATAAAAGCAAAAATAATAAAATTCTTATGAAAAGCAAAAGGAAATTAGCTTTTTAATTGTTCTTTTCACGTAAAGAAAATAGTTAGAGATGCTATTGTTTTATGATGGAATATGAGCTGAAAGTTTCAGCTTAAACTACAACGAATTTAAGCATATGGAAAACATACCAGTTTTGTTCATTGAATTAAGAAGGAGAAAAAATAAAGTTTCTGAGGAACTTTTTTTTTTTCTTTGAAGCAACAATTTTTTGAATATAATTGTTCAAGAGACAATGGAAAAGCGTGATGCATCCAAATGAACGATATGATGAGGCGCGTTGTTACAACGGGTTATCGTATTTCAAAAGAATTTAAAAATAAGTTTATTGTGGGAAAATGACGTAGTTAAACATTTTTTAAGTTATGCATGAAAATTAATTCAAACGAACCAAAAAAACTGCTCAACATCATTCTAGAAGTATTATGAAAACTCCAAAATTTCATTCAAATTTGAATAGAGTAAAACTTTTTTCAATTAAAGTTTCAATTCATAGGGACAATTTTATGCCTTTTTTAAACAGCAATTGCTAACAAAAATAGTTTATGTTGCTATTTTTCATAATGTTTTATTTTATTTGTTAGATGTGAAAAATGTTAATTCCTATTGTATTTTTTACCCTAATTTGTACATATCCTATTTAGGGATTTCATAATATTTTGTATAGAAAAAGCACTGCTTGAAAATATTTTTTCACATAAATGTATATCTTATACTTATAGTGTGAATTTCTTTCCTCTGATATTCGAACAGATTTTCTATTTGATTGTGAAAAACCAAAATTATTTAAAGGGGACAAGTTTCATTTAAAAATTCAAATCAATAATTTTATATTGCAGTATTTTTCTGTCTCGTCATTTAGTTACCTGAATTAGTTTTCATAAAGATTTAAACACAAAACAAAATTATCTTTATGAAATCGAGTAGAATATTAAATATTTGGATTCAGTACTCGGATATTGTTCATTTTCTATCTCAATTTTTTATTTTTATGCTTGTGTGAGTATGTCGGTTCTAAGTTAATGCATTGAAGCAGCTTTTCATCCTAAGTATCATCTAAAGTATTTAGCTTCACAAGAATTGAAAAACACCAGATTTATTCTCAGACATAGACCAAAATTTTTCAGAAATAAAATTTTTAAGTTTTTACACACTTTGAACTTGAACACAAGCTGATTGCTTACCTTAAATATTCCTTATCTTAAAATAATTTATAGCAGCACAATTAACTGGTGTGCAGTGTAATTAAAAGTTTTTGTTAGATTGATAGTTTATTATTTTAAAACTTAAAAAAATATTTGGTTTAAATTTCCCTTTAAACATTTTGTTTGGCGAGTATAATTTTTGTAATAGGAAATGTTATGCTTATATATATATATATATATATATATATATATAATAAAAGTGAAAAATATTGAAAAGACCACACCAAGAGCCCATAGATGCGCAACGCAGCAAAACTAAAAAGCCAAGTAAATATAAAATTAAGCAAACAGAATTACAAATATTAAACAAATTATAAATAACAAATGATGATAAAAAGGAAAAATGCAAACAGCTATTAAGTAGGAATAGAAAAAGAGTGAATCCAGAGCTCATCAGCCGTGGAGGATTCATTAATTATGGTCAAAAGACCAAAATTTTAACTATAAACTATAAGAGAATGTTTAAGCTCCAGTACATGTAATATAGAGTAACAATGGGCAAACGCACCACTTGCTAAGCTAAAAACAATAAACTAGAGCTCAAACCTAAAACTAAAAGCAGGGGGTTTCGCCTCGACTAATTAGGAAAACAAGTTCCGATAATTAGCCTTCCACGGGACAGTACCTGCCAATAACAAAATTGCCTTACCTTGAAATCCGCGTAAACAAATCCAATCCATTGTTCAGCCAGATAAAAAAACCAATCCATTTGTCAACGAAACATTAAAAACATATCCCGAAATCGGTCCATAGACATACCGAGTCGCCTGTTTCGCACGTGTAAAATTCATCCACCACGGTGATTCACAAAAAAATGGTTTGTCACGGTTGTATCATACATTTACACAGTTAAACAGTTTCAAAGGAAGCGAAATGCTGATCGAAGGCTATACTTAAGCAGATGTTTTCAACTAGATTTTTAGGGAAGTGATTATTAAAAAGTAAGTTTTTGAGTACTGAAATTTCTTGCTTAAATGCAGAAATGGTATTGCAAATTCTTTTAATTCTGATAGCTTGCGAAACAATAATGCCAATAAAAACCTTTTTACTTAGACAGGAGGAAAAATCTTGTAAACTGTTAACTGTGAAATTGAATTCACGTCTTTTATCATAGATTGTAGTGGAACAATTTGAGTCAATTTGTATGTTGATATCCAAGAAATTAAAGCTATTTTGATTCGAACTGGTCTTTTTGAGCGTTAATGAACTATGATAAATAGTTTTGCTGAGTTCAGAAAAATTAGGAAAATTTATACACAAAAGGTCATCAATGTATCTGCAACAAAGAGGTGTAGAGGAAGGATTGTCAATTAAATATTTTCGTTCATAATATAAAAGAAAAAGGTTGGCTATTGTAGAGCTAAAATTAGCTCCCATTGCTATGCCATTAATTTGTAGAAAACATGAATTACCATTTTTGAAAAAATTATTGAAAATACAAAATTTAAAAAGACCAAGAAAAAACAATTCATTAAAATCAAGGGAATCCTTGATTGAATTAAAAAGTTCTGAAACAGAGGAAAAAAGTTCAATGAGTGGGATATTGGTAAAGAGGTTTTCAAAATCAAAAGTTTCTAAGTGATTTATATCAAGCATATTAAGTAAATTGATGACTTCAACACTATTATTAACAATCCAGAACCAATTCATTTGTTGAAGTTTAAGTTGTTCAAGAATTTTTTTGAGAAACTGTTCAAGCTTTACACTCAGATTTTTTCCAATGGTGTTGGTGGCAGAGCAAATAAAGTGAAATCCAACAGGTGTTTTATGAAATTTTGGAATTGCATATAAGTAAGGTAAGTTAACAGAATCGGGACGTGGCAATTTAAAAAGTTTGTAAGCAGCAGCAAATTTTTTGATGATGGAGGATTCATTAAGTTTGGAGGAAACATAAGTGGTGGTTTTTTCTAGTTCATTTTTCAAAATATTAGCATATAATTTTTTGCGGCAGTAATTAGAACTGGCTTTATCAACAACTGTAAAGACAAAAGCTTTTTTAAAATCATTGATGGCATTATTTTCATCAGCAGAAAGATGGAAGTATGAAGAATCAGTGTTAACAATATCACATAAACCTGATTTCAGTTCAATTAAAAAGTGGTGTCTATATTCAAGAAATGCATTAAGTGGAACATTAAAACAATAGGAGATTTTTCTTAAAAAATATTCAAGTTCAAATGTAAGCTTATTAAAAGCTTTTAGGAAATTAATACGAAAATTAGGGCGATATTTAGTACCCAAACTAAAAAGTTTAATGAGTTTTTTGTTTTGTAAAAAATTCAAATCACCGGTCAGAATATGACCAAAATCAGAGTTGAAGAAGATGGAAATAGAGAAATTAGCACAATTACAATCAAAATTCAAATATTTATCAAAATTTTTTGCAACTTCTTGATAGTTTAGAATTTTTTTCGAGAAAGGAGGATTGAATTTGTAGCTGAAGACAATTTGTAGATCCTTAATGGGAAAAAAATCCAAAATCTTCTTCAACTCTGATTTTGGTCATATTCTGACCGGTGATTTGAATTTTTTACAAAACAAAAAACTCATTAAACTTTTTAGTTTGGGTACTAAATATCGGCCTAATTTTCGTATTAATTTCCTAAAAGCTTTTAATAAGCTTACATTTGAACTTGAATATTTTTTAAGAAAAATCTCCTATTGTTTTAATGTTCCACTTAATGCATTTCTTGAATATAGACACCACTTTTTAATTGAACTGAAATCACGTTTACGTGATATTGTTAACACTGATTCTTCATACTTCCATCTTTCTGCTGATGAAAATAATGCCATCAATGATTTTAAAAAAGCTTTTGTCTTTACAGTTGTTGATAAAGCCAGTTCTAATTACTGCTGCAAAAAATTATATGCTAATATTTTGAAAAATGAACTAGAAAAAAACCACCACTTATGTTTCCTCCAAACTTAATGAATCCTCCATCATCAAAAAATTTGCTGCTGCTTACAAACTTTTTAAATTGCCACGTCCCGATTCTGTTAACTTACCTTACTTATATGCAATTCCAAAATTTCATAAAACACCTGTTGGATTTCGCTTTATTTGCTCTGCCACCAACACCATTGGAAAAAATCTGAGTGTAAAGCTTGAACAGTTTCTCAAAAAAATTCTTGAACAACTTAAACTTCAACAAATGAATTGGTTCTGGATTGTTAATAATAGTGTTGAAGTCATCAATTTACTTAATATGCTTGATATAAATCACTTAGAAACTTTTGATTTTGAAAACCTCTTCACCAATATCCCACTCATTGAACTTTTTTCCTCTGTTTCAGAACTTTTTAATTCAGTCAAGGATTCCCTTGATTTTAATGAAATGTTTTTTCTTGGTCTTTTTAAATTTTGTATTTTCAATAATTTTTTCAAAAATGGTAATTCATGTTTTCTACAAATTAATGGCATAGCAATGGGAACTAATTTTAGCTCTACATTAGCCAACCTTTTTCTTTTATATTATGAACAAAAAAAAAAAAAAATAGACAATCCTTCCTCTACACCTCTTTGTTGCAGATACATTGATGACCTTTTGTGTATAAATTTTCCTAATTTTTCTGAACTCAGCAAAACTATTTATCATAGTTCATTAACGCTCAAAAAGACCAGTTCGAATCAAAATAGCTTTAATTTCTTAGATATCAACATACAAATTGACTGAAATTGTTCCACTACAATCTATGATGAAAGACGTGAATTCAATTTCACAGTTAACAGTTTACAAGATTTTTCCTCCTGCCTAAGTAAAAAGGTTTTTATTGGCATTATTGTTTCGCAAGCTATCAGAATTAAAAGAATTTGCAATACCATTTCTGCATTTAAGCCAGAAATTTCAGTACTCAAAAACTTACTTTTTAATAATCACTTCCCTAAAAATCTAGTTGTAAACATCTGCTTAAGTATAGCCTTCGATGAACATTTCGCTTCCTTTGAAACTGTTTAACTGTGTAAATGTATGATGCAACCATGAAAAACCATTTTTTTATGAATCACCGTGGTGGATGAATTTTACACGTGCGAAACAGGCGACTCGGTATGTCTATGGACCGATTTCGGGATATGTTTTTATGTTTTTAATGTTTTGTTGACAAATGGATTGGTTTTTTTATCAGGCTGAACAATGGATTGGATTTGTTTACGCGGATTTCGAGGTAAGACAATTTTGTTATTGGCAGGTACTGTCCCGTTTAAGGCTAATTATCGGAACTTGTTTTCCTAATTAGTCGAGGCGAAACCCCCTGCTTTTAGTTTTAGGTTTGAGCTCTAGTTTATTGTTTTTAGCTTAGCAAGTGGTGCGTTTGCCCATTGTTACTCTATATTACATGTACTGGAGCTTAAACATTCTCTTCTAGTTTATAGTTAAAATTTTGGTCTTTTGACCATAATTAATGAATCCTCCACGGCTGATGAGCTCTGGATTCACTCTTTTTCTATTCCTACTTAATAGCTGTTTGCATTTTTCCTTTTTATCATCATTTGTTATTTATAATTTGTTTAATATTTGTAATTCTGTTTGCTTAATTTTATATATATATATATATATCAAACTTTATTATTAGATATTTGATATTTAAATGAGCTGAAAAAAAAGTATGGACTCAATGATTGAATTGTTAAGTGGAGTTCTTTAATTGTTTATTTTAACCATAACCGAGCTAAGTTACTAGTCACAATGATTGTCGTATTGTTATTTCATTATATAGTACTCTGTTAATTTTTTATATGAAATCTTATCTAGATAAAGTGAGAAGTGTTTAAGAATCAACCCATAAAATTAAATTTTTGATAATGTTATTTTTTACTCCACCAACCAGTATTTTAGCTTTTTCAGTGTTATTTCTTTGAACTGTGTTGTTCAGAAAATACTACGTTCTGAAGAAAAATAACTAGAGAAAACTAGGTGCTAGGTTTGTCTACCATCAGAATCCTAAATGCTGACACAAGGCTTCAGATTTTCTACTTATCTCAAAATCTGTAAAAGCCTACGAATACTTAATGTAACAGTTTTTAAATTTTTGAATTCACTTCCGCTGAATAGTTAGCATTAATTGACAATTGTTATTATAATAAAGCATCCAATCAGTATTACAATTTTGAAGTTTCCATATAAATATTATGCAGCTGTATAAATTTTCAAATTAGGTAAAATTGAAAAATGTTTAAACATGCATTTTCTTGCAGAAGAAATTTATTTTAAACCATGTTTTAATTTAAAATAAAATTTAAAAAAAAAAACATAAAATTAAGCAAAAATAACAAAAATGATTTTATTTTTTTCTTACATTGAAGGTACCAACATACTGTGAAACTGACATATGTGTTTATCTTACCCTTGTTTGTTCCCTTTTATTGCACATGTTTGTCAAGTTTTTTTAAGCTTCATTCTGTGTAGTATTCAAGTACGGGTTTATCAATTTTTGTGAAAATGTTTTTTTTTTCTGCGTGTAATTTAACATTTTTAAATTGAGTTCTTGCTTCATGTGTTTTATAATAGCATTAACTTCCTGCTTCATTTTTGTCCCCTCCCAACATGTTTTTCTGTTTTCAAGCTGTTAGAAGTATTTCTGCCATTATTGTTGTTATTACTTGTAAAATACATGTAAAATGTAAACAATATTTTATTTGTCACATTGTCAACCATTTCATAAAATATTGAATTATAATTTGAATTTGTAAATAAATAGTCCTTTTATAACTTAATTTATCATATCTGAGTGTTACATATTTAAATATTTCATCATACGTTTGTGAAATTACCTTATAAATATGATTGATTTTGAGCAATATATTTAACTAGCATTACGCCTAGTGATTGCAGCACCAAATACTGGTATTTTGAGAAACTTTGCAATTTCATTATACAGGTATTTGCTGAGGTAAAATACCAGTATTTTTGGTATTAGCTGAAAATAATAGTTTCAGTTAAAGATTTTTTAATTGAACTTATTGAATAGCTATTTTAATGAAAATGTATATTTCTTTTTCCATGATACAGAACCAAAATCAATCTACAGTGGCTCCCAAAAGTCTTCGTACACCTACAACTTTCATCAAAATAGGCCCCAATCCATTGGTTAGAATCAATATTTCGGAATAGGTATTTAATTATAAGATCTATGATCAACTTTTAACAAAACTACATGAAAAATTTTTAAAAAATATTAAAACATAATTTTTTAAAAATCAAAAACCAAAAAGTGCCGGAAATTTTATCTCACAAAAGTCTTCGTACACTTTATAAAATGTCTATATATTATTGAATAATCTAACTTTTGATTAAGTTATTAATTAGTAGAATATCATACAGTATTCATAACACCTTTTAAACGTCTGGGAATAGATTTTATTTATTTTTTTCTTTCTTTTTTTTTTTGCGTAATTTCTGAGTAAATGTTTAACCACACTTCGAGTCTCACTGTTTCTAGCTCTATTTTCGTCTTAAAGCCCTATTTTCATAATCTAGCCTCCAGATATCTCTAAATACGTTACATTAAGTTAAAATCAGGACATTGGGGGGAGAGGGGGTATTTTCTAAACTTAAGGACAATTTTCGAGGCACTAGACGCAAACGTTGAAAACCGTGTGCTTCTTATCATTATCTTGATAAAAAAAAACAAAGTTGTTTCCAATAACCAAATTTTTGGCTAAGAGTTGAAAATTGGTTTTTAAAACATTTAAAGGAACAACATGATTCATTATTTCATCAAAAAATTACAAACTACCAAATCCTGATGCTGATATTCACCCTCACGCTAGAACACCTGAACCGTCCTGATAAACTGATCCAAGTAAGTTCTTAAGATTAAGTTCCTAATTTTTTCTTCTACTTACAATTATACAACAATTTAACCAAAAATGTTAAATTAATGTTTATCTGTAAGTAAGACATGATTCTAAAACGATTTTAGCTTATTTATCATTGATTTTGCGACGAAAAGCGTAAGCTTTCTGTTTTACGCACGACCAAGAACATTTCTGCGGGAAGAGGTCCCATTTATTCCAGCTAATCAGAGAACTTGGCGAACAATTTTAGGTGAATATTAAATGTAAAATGTTTCATTTAACTCTGCAGAAACTTTTACAGCACTCAAATGTGTATTTTTCATAATTTTTTTAACTTTAAATCTCCGATCACGTTTTGTCAACTTTGCCGGTTGACCTTTTTTTACCTTGTTTTCGGTCCGATTCCTTTCTTTAAAGCATTTTATCAAGCACTTTACTATACAAACAAATAAATTAACTAATTTAAAGACATTTCAAACCAATTTACCACTACTGTGGGGAAAAAATTCAAATTTTGAATGGTGTTTGCTGTTTTTTACGAATACCAGCCTTTTTACAGTAATAAGCCCAATATTAAGGAATAAATAAACAAAAAAATAAAGCCAAATGATTTATAAGGGTCAACACAATGCAAAAATATTAATAAAACGACAAATGATAATTTTAATCATGAATTTATTCGAAAACATTTGAGTGTACGATGATTTTTGTGGCGTGTTATTTCTCTGTCTCTTCGTTTTCTGACCCATTTCGAAAAAAAAGATCCGTCAATATTTTGAAAATACCAATGGGTTGTATTTAGAATGACATAGGAATGATGTGAAAAAATATTGGACTTCATATTCGAATTCAGTTTCGAGTTATTTTGGTTTTACTAAAAAATTTCAAAGTGTACGAACACTTTTGGGAGCCACTGTATTGATGAAAAAATTTGACTTCAAAAGCACAAACCAATAGAATATCATTTAACGAAAGTAACGGAAAGATTGCAAGATGATACTGTCATTACTAAATGGTAAGATGAATCGTATTTTCATGCACTTTTGTGCACTACGTTTTTATTTTTTCCATTTTCTTGGTCACTCACTTTCCCTTTTGTGAAAGGTAATTTCGAGTGTAATTTTAAATGCATTTGTCCTGTGAAAAATTTATCCCAACCATCAATTGCAGTAATAGGGGAAGCTGCTGTACCCACGGACGGTTGTACCTACGGACGTTCGTTGGGAAATTCTGGGTATCGTCAAGAGAGATCTTAATTGGGGTTCAATAGATGTGTCACAGACCTCTCCAGTACCCCAGGAAGTTTCAACCCTATCAAACGAATATTTAAGATTCTATCACCTTTTTTTCGGTTTTAGTGGGATCTAAGTAAAAAAAACATGAGCAATTTCTTTTTTTTTTTTCGTCTGTCATGGATTGTATTATTCATTTTTGTTGTAGATATCATGATTCCCTATATTTTGAAGGTTTTGTTTCTGATTTTTAATGTTGTAAAACTGGTCCTGTCAATGTAACTGGCTTGCAAAACCAAAAGGGCGTACCTTTGTACCCAAGGACATGTAACCATATGTACCCACGGACGGCAATTTTTAGTCTCCTTGGGTCACACGTGAGTCTTCTTACAATGTGAAGTACCTCAAAATGGTGCTTGTCATCAACGTCCGAAATTAGCTTTTAACAATGATGATGAATTTGAATTACGGCTTGAAGATATAGTGTTGAAGTAATCCCCACCTGTTGTAGGATCTACAGACCGTCAATCCACCTGTTTTTATTTGAAGTCGACTTTTATAGATTTTTGTTGGTTTAATCTAAACTGAGTTTTTTTTTGTAATGGGTTAATTTTGGTTAAAAGTTTCAATTTGCATATAAATTGAGGTTATTATGTAGGTACATAGAGAGCCATAATATCATGAATCTAGTTATTTTTTTGTTTAAAGCATATTAATTATTCATAACATCATTAACTCTCTTAAGAGTAATAACTTTTTTAAGGAATTCACTGATGTTAAAAATTAAGGAAAATTAATAAAAGGGAAAAAACCTTCGATTAATTTTCAAAGTTTAATTTCTGATGGATATTTTATTTAATGTTATTTTCAGTGTATGTTTGAAGTATTTCGATATAAAATGGCTATGAAAATGTATTGAGTATAATTGAGTTCCTCAGACCGATTTATGTATTATTTTTTTGTATGTCCATGTGTACAAAGGTACCTGTCCGCGGGGTGAACGGGGTGTTGTAACCACGGACAAAAAAGATAGTTTTTAAAAAAAAAAATTTTAAGTTGAAAGCTTGAGATTTTCACCTGACAAAAATTGCCGAATCAGATGGTAAGTTGTAGATTCTGCCATAAAATTTTTCCGATCTATTATCCATTCCCAGAGATCAGAAAAATCGAAAAGTAAATTTTGTCCGTGGGTACAGCAGCTTCCCCTACTTTATGATGTTTTTAAAAATACATTTGTCTTAACTGTACTAAATTTTGACAAAAGCTTTTTCTTGTTAGCATAACAAATGGTAATTAGTTGTCACCAGTATTGGTTTGTTGTCTCACTAGTTGGTTTTATATTTGAAAGCTAATATTTAGAAATTACATATAGTCCAGTAAATTTAGGATTTTTTGCACCACAAATTTATAATTAAGAAATATTTTCAGAATTAGTTCCTCATAGCATGTAGAATAAATCCTAAAAAGTCCCTTAAGATCCCATGTGAGCTTCCATCCAAAATGGCGGATCAAAGATGGCCGCCTAGTACTTTTTGTTTTCCTTATAACTCAGTCAAAAATAAAGATTTTTCAGTTCTAAAAAAATCTGTATACTCCAAAAGTAATACTGTTTCGATATATACTCTAAAACAACTAATAAAAAAGTTCAAACAATTGTTTTGACATCAAAAGCTAAAATTTATATTTTCTACGTAATATGCAGCAGAACGAAAAAGCTACTAAAGTAAAGAAGTTTTTATGGTATTCTTTTTTAAATATGAAAAAAAGGATGAATATATTCCATTTATTGAACAATCAAGTAGCTTTTATTCCATTTCTGAAAGAAATCTTGCTATTTCTAGCTTTGAAATGAGAATATGATTAGAGAAAAAAAAGTGACCTTATATAATGAATAATCAAAAAAATTGCAAAATATCATTTATTTAGTACTTTAAAAACTGACATATAATATCTTTTTAAAAAGCATGTAAATTATATAAAGAGAAGATAGTAATGTCAGTAAAAATCGGGAGAAAAAAAAGCATCAACATTCAATATCATCATTCTCATCTTTGAAACTGTGTAGAGAAGTTGAATTTTTACATGTTTCACCTAAACAGTGCATGTAAAACTTGGAACATTAAAGGTCTGCGTTTTCATTGGCATCTAGATCACAGTCTCACATAACTACTGAGCTGTGAGATCAGAGAAAGCAGTTTGAGATTTTTTTTTAGCAACATCAAAGCTCAAGATTTACCCTTTCTGAATATATCTGACGTGGAGTTGGAGCCACATCCTGTGGCTGCATGAAGCAAAAGAAGAGGATCCTTCACGGGACCAAGGCTTCTTGTACTTTCAATATACTATTGTAACACAGGGGTGATTGTGTTCCGGTATTTTACCGAATTTCCGGTATTTTCGGACATTTTTCCGGTATTTTTATTTCCGAAAATACCGGAATTATGTTTTTTTTGTTATGCTTTTATCTCCCTACCTCCACAACTTTTTAAAAATTATATAATACTCATCAAATATACCTGCAAGAGCCTTAACCCAGACAACCACCTATCTTTAAAAGTTATCTACAAGAGATCCACTAGCCATAGAACTGGATATGAGCCAAATACAAAACATGTGCATGGGATGTCCGAATGTCTAATTGAATATCCACCAGTGGTCGAAAGGTTGAAAATTTTTAACTTCCAGTGACATCCAAAATATCCAGACGTTCTGCGGCGATCTCAGAGATATGAAGGGGATATTCTGGATAGCTCATGCACATGTAGAGGATATTTCTTTCCTATTCATAGGATGTAATGTCCAGAAAGCTTTTGGATGTCTTTATAACTGCTTATAGATATGGATTTTTGATCATATAGATGTATAGGAGATATTAGAATCGATGTTTTATAGATTTCATGTTTTTAAATATATTTTAAAGCTGGAAACAAATTTACAGGTTTAAAACACGCAACTTTTTGTGTATTAAAAAATAAGTTATTTGGAAAATATCTTAAATTTGCTTTCTCAATGCAGTGACGATTCTTTTTACTGATAAATATGAATTAAAGTGTTATATTTGCAAATAACTTATTTATTGATACACAAAAATTGTGATTTTGAAACCTGTAAACTTGTCTACAGCTTTAAAATATATTTCAGAAAAATTAGTAATAAGTTTTAAATAAAGTCTTCAGTCATAAAAGTCATTTATAAACTTTTCTTCTTTTTTTTCAATCTTCAAAGGAGGAATTTTCATTCTATACCTACCTATAATTTTTTTTTTTTTTTTTGCATACTGTTCTAGATTTTTTTCACCGATTGTCATGAATATAAGTGTTATATTTGCAAATAAATTAATTTATTGATATAAAAAATTGTAATTTTTAAACCTGTAATCTGTTTACAGCTTTAAAATATATTCCACAAAATTTAGTAATAAATGAAGTCTAGATTCATAAGTTATTTACAGACTTTTCATTTTTCAATAATCATCAAAGGATGAGTTTTCATCCTGTGGGTACCTATAAAAGGAGTTTTTACTTTTTCGCATACTGTTTCAGACTTTCCAAGTAATTTGCTTTAACCAATTTTACAAGTTAAAAAGTAGCAGCTCTTTGGTGTCGATGAATAAATCACCTAAATTTAGCATCTCTGCTAATAATAATTCGGAAAAATGTTAATAACTGTAGTTAAATGCGAAAGCTTTAATACTTTAAGTAACTTATTTGGCACCATGAGTAAGATCTGTTCCTGATACTTATGAATAAAAGTGTTAATATTTGTAAATAACTTATTTGCTGATAAAAAAAAAACAATCTTAAAACGTGTAAGTTTGTCTATAGATTTAAAGTATATGCCACAAAAATTTTAATAAAAATAACATTCTATTTACAGGCTTGTTCTATTGACTTGATGATCCTCAAAGGATGAGTTCTTATCACTTGTGCACTATAAAATGTTTTATTGCACAGTGTTACGATTTTTTCCAAATACAGTCAAGCTCGCCTAATGGAATAGCCAGTCTTCCACAAAAATTACTCTAATATGCCGGATATTCTATTAAACAGAATTAAAATAGACATAAATGGTTCTGTACATTGAAAATGTATTACATTAAGCAGGATATACAGTTAACCGATATTCTAATAGGCGGGCTCGACTGTATTTCCCCCTCCTTTCTGCAAAACGGTTCCTATTTCCTCTAAAAAATGAATTAAATTTAGTCTTAGTTTGCAAATTCTAGTTTTCTGAATTTTGAAGTATCATTTTCTTTTTGGAAGTTTTATACTTAATAAAGCATAATACTTAATAAAGTTTAGTTTATTTGATAAGTGTTCAAAAAGAATTAACTATAACACTAAAATATTATGATGCATTGTGATTAATGCATGTATAATCTGAAAAAAAATAATAGACAAATATGAAAATATTTATTTTGTTTCATATCTCTTAAAAGATGTCGAATTTCAAATCTGAAAACTGAACTTCAATAAAATTTTGATATTCCTAGGCAAAATGACCTACCTTTATATGTTCCTTCCTTTACATGAGTTACACACAGCAAATCTCTACTTTTTTTAACTAAATTCTACGTAGTGAAAAAAGCTTTAATGTCATCAAAATTACTGTAAAATGTTTTTATTGACTAACATTTAAAAAAATGCATACAAACAAAACATCACAATTGCATGAAAATTTGACAGGGACAAAACATCTATGTTTGTTTTCAGCAATCAGGAATTGCTTCTTGTTTTCACTTCACCGGTGAATGATGTTAGTCCTTTGATTTTTGAAAAGGAGCCTCGGGAGTACCACCGTTAACTGGCTCAAGTCCTGCTTCTCCAGCAAGCACGGTCTAAACCAGCAACACTGACCACCAGAATCCGCTCCTGCTGTGCGGTTGCTTCTGTATCCTACACACACACCTTCAAACATACACACGTCTTTACGCACACACACGCCATCAAACATTCACATATCTTTACAAATACACATACACAAAAACACACGCACCAGTACATGCACACTCATGATTGCAAAAAGCTTAATTTTAATTCAAGATGTCAAAAATTCAGGTTTATTATTATTATTTATTTAATTTTATCTAGTCAGGTTTTGATGTGCCGCAACTAATTTTTAACCACAACTTTCATGGCAGAACCTGTTGCCCTAATTTTGATTAATACTGGGAGAAAACCAATTTATAAAAATACTTATTTTGGCAATGCCAATGCAACATCTGGAACTTTGTTAATACATATTACAGCAGGAAAAAATACTTAGAATTTAATGCAAAAATTTAGAATTTCAATTACAATAACATCATGACATTTGGAACTATACTTGCCTGCAACTCAAGTGGACAGTGGCATCATCACGACACACAGAAGAAAAACCGTGTTAACAGATAAAACGTCACACTTACTAGCTTCCTCACCCTACCTGCTTCACAAATAAGAGGAGATCACCACCTGTGTATGAGCTGCTACTGGCTGGCATGTTTGATTCAAATGGTTTTAATGTTCCGCGCTGCTTCGCTCGTAAAATTGAAAATATTTAAAGATTGACAGAAATTATGACTAAAAAAGGTAGTATGCGTGGGTTTAACGAACAAATCTGATTTCTAAACGGTAGAGCGTAATTTACCCCGAATATCGGAAAAGACACAATGAACTATTTCCTTCATTTGGTCTCATCTTATTTCTCCATTGTCAAGTAAGCTTGCAGTTGAGTATACAATACTCAAGAAAATTGCAGCCATAACCACAATTGCAGATGTAACTGGCGTGAAGACCTTTTCACCAAAAAGTCCAAACTGTTCCAAAATATTTGAATTAAACATCTCCCTTTTCTAATTTTTGTTCTGAAAAACAGCCAAGAAAACCTTTTAATTCAAAAAATGAGAAAATTGCAAAAATAATGGACTGATGCTGCATAAAGCATGTGTTTTCACATTTGGAATTATTAAATTATAAGATATACTTACTTTATATGTTTGAGTGTTAAAGGATATAATTTTAAAAGATGTCGAAAACACAGAGAACAAACATAAAAGAGAAACTACATTAATTTAAATAGTTCCTCCTGAATGTTTTTCTCAGTAATTTTTCCGCTTGGTTTTTTTCTTCTCTGCTAAAATAAAGAAATAAATATTTGCTATCTTGTTTTTCATAACAATTTATGAATTATATATTTACATACTTGACAAACACAGGATACTGCAATAAAAAAAAAAAAACTGGCTTGACAGAGAAGGAACATAAAAAAGAAACTACATCAATTTTATTAGGTAGTCGCGGTAAAATGTTCCTCTCCGGATGTTTCTCATTCTCTATTTTCTCTTTCATACTATAAAATAATTAAATATTTGCAAAAGAATAATTTGTATATTGTATTATGAGTATTTAGTGTCATTCTAAGTGCTCGGTAAAGTGTATGTCAACAAGGTTGATGCTCTGAACTCGAACTAAGAGCTACTTGGTACGGCACTAGTGAAACCTACACATCAAATACATACAATGTGAATTTTGAAGCCAAACTTTTATGAGTAATAGTTGGCAAACTTGGATTCATATTTAATTGTTGCAAAATTTACAGCATTCAGAGACTTATAAAACATTACACTAATTTTAATATGTTAGATTTTCCAAAAACTTGATACTTAATAACCCTGTCAAATCCAGAAAACTCATCTACATTCTGGCAGGACGAAAACACCTGAGAGAAAAACTTTACATATGCACTCTCATTAACCTGGCATTTTTAAACAAAACCACTTTTTAGTCAACAGTGGGCTGAGTTTTCAAGCAAATATAATACCATTTGAATTTAAATAAAACAATCGGGAAATTGAAAAAAAAAAAATCATGCCAAAAAATGCTAATTATTATGGAGGAGAAGTGAGACACTTTTAATACATTGGTAAAACCAAAATTCCAGCATATGAGATTTCATAGCTTTTAGGGAGAAATAATATTAATAGTAGTGCTCATCTTGCTAATGTAAAAGTAGAGGTGCTAAAACATGAATGCAAATAATAAACCCAGCATTGGGCTTTTTTGTGCCATCCGACAACAAGGGGAAAGACTAAAATGCAATCTTTATCTTTATAATGCAAACACATATTCAAGCAATGTGCAATTGTAAAAATTAACAAACTGGATAGATGTTTTGGGGGAATGCATGCTTAAATCGAATGGTTAAACTGAACATTCATGAACATAAAAATTTCTAGAAAATAAGCCTTAAACATTTCCACAAAACAACTTTAGAGTTTTAATTCTTTCAGCAAAGTAACACAACACATGCAAAGAAATCTAAGTTAATACCTAGCCTACTTGCAAGATAGATTTTTATGTTTAAAAAAAATGAAAAGTTAACATTGTGGAAGAAATGCAGATCGAACATACACGAACAGAAATCAAAGTTAGGGTACCTGTGAACTTAACTCCACATTAGTGAAAAAATTATCATTGAGTAAAAAAAAAAATACATTTACCAGAAACAAAGAAACATACCAATAAAGAAAAGAAAAACTTCAAAACAGTTTAATACTCCACTAAATTATTAAAACAGCAAACAAAGTAGCAATGGCCGACATTCAAATCAAACGGAAAAGCGGTAGGTAACATACAAACACTTAACTTTTGCTGACCAACAAATGTTCTAAAATGTGAAAAACACAAAATCAGCAGCATCTGAAACACTTATCTGAGAAAAGAAAATAGCTATATTAATTAATGTAGTTACAGCAAAGAAAAGTATCCAGTACAAAATTTTTACCACCGAACTCACGCCGCATCGCGATCGCGATTTTGTTGATAAACAATGAAGTTTAGAAGAAGAAGTGTTAGTTTTCTTAGTTCATCACATTTTAAAAGGAAATGAATTTAAGAAAAACTCACCTGAAATCAACAAAACTTTAAATTAAAAGAATTTTGCCACAGAGACCTGAATATAAACAAATCAAGTAATATCCAAAAGTCAAATATCTAGCAGATATCCATAAATGAGACTTAGATGGATATTTTTTTTAAACATTCAGGTTCCATATCCAAAACCTGGATATCCATAAGCTATCCGAATATCCACATCCAAAACATGTAACCGTTTGGATGTCTTGAAGATATACCAGAAATCCATATCCATAGACATAACCAGATATGGATATCCATCAGCTGTATGGCAAATCCAATGGATATTTGGATATGTCATGGACCTTTTTGGATGTCTAAGAGACATTTGTGGTTGTCTGGGAAGGTGGACACCTATCCCTTAAGAGGGACAAATGTCAAGATAATTTTGTATAACACCAGCTCAAAAGTAACTTTGTAACCCATTAAAATTTGAATCAAATGTACACACACTATTTTGACTCTGACTATTGAACTATTTAATGCTATGACATAGGTGCACTTAAGTAATAGGGGCCAAAGATTACCCCCCCCCCCCGTTCTCGCTTTGAAACTTTCAGGTATTTTTTGATGAACTCACAATCACCCCTGTGTAACATTTTCTTTGTATTTAATTGGTTTTTTGGGTAAAAAATACCGTGATGTTTCAGACATACCTCATTCACTTAGAATCGAGAGCAGATCTGTATCAGTACCTATTCCTATTACTGTGACTGGTCTGGAGCTGTTCTGGCATGTTTTTATCGCAATTGAGCAAATTAATGCATTGATGGCTTGCTTCCCTATCCAATTGTACAACAGTCATTCCTTATAATCTGAAGTATTCCATCATAATTTGAATTAATCTTGATTTGTTCTCAGAATTCCGCAAAAAGTTAGCCTACTAAGTCGTTCCCACTAAATTTTTTTCAAAAAGCAGTAGTGTCAGCCATTTTCGACATCATCCTTATTTGTTTCTTCCCAATCTTAGTTGGTAATGCATCAGCGTATCCATTAAAACCACTGCTTGACATAAAAAGGAAGTTTTTTCTGAAGACAGCTGAAGTATTTGAGGAATATGTCTTTTTATTATATGTCTGACTCGTCCCATGCCAATGCGTGCATAAGAAATCCATCTGTAATGAATAAAGAGATTGGTGGCGGGTGGCTTAACAAAAGGCTCTACTAATTCAATGATAGCTGCTAGGCTTGTGTTTTTAACCTTTCGCAGAGAAATAAAACCTAAAAGCAAGTGTAGGTTAGGGGCTTCGTATTTGAGATATCTCGTAAATTATCATTTGATTTGAAAACAGCAGCATCCTGGTCAAAAACTGGAAGACTGAACAGAACGCTCATTTCTTAATATTACCCCCCCCCCCTTTTTTTTTTTTTAAGTTTAACTTCCCCAAAAGAACTTCTTATAGTTGAAGGCAGTGATCTTTCACCGACATTTTTTCCATTGTCACATAATTATATGGAAACGTAATTTTAAAAAAAATCAATTCTTGAGTAACTAGCCACTTTACGATTTATGGTAGTTTCAAACAGCTAAACAAATCAGCATTGAATTTTCACACCGAAAATTTTGCATTTCAGACAAAAAACACAATTTGTGGATCATATATGTTTATAATTTTTTATGGAGACATGTCGGTAAAACACAAGCACCAATTCAAACATATATAGCATTTTTTTAAAACTGAGAAATAACAATTATTGACTAATGTATGAGTGAAAATATTTTTAAAAAAAAACCTCTAAAAATAGTATACAATTATTAATTTTAGTAGTTTATGTGTTCTGCTGTATGTTACATAGAAGACAGAAATTTCAGTTTTTGGTGTAAAAACAAATGTTAGAAATTTTT
Organism: Uloborus diversus; assembly: GCF_026930045.1. Taxonomy (NCBI): domain Eukaryota; kingdom Metazoa; phylum Arthropoda; class Arachnida; order Araneae; family Uloboridae; genus Uloborus; species Uloborus diversus. The sequence continues at coordinate 91,344,466 of NC_072736.1, read as the reverse complement.
TATTTGTTATTTTAAGTTATGCATCAAAACAATGTTACTTCTAGAGTCTACAGTTTTTTTTTTTTTTTTTTTTTTTTTTTTTTCAGAACTGATTTTTTTTTTTTAATTTTTGACCGAGTTATAAGGAAAACAATAAGTACTAAGCGGCCATCTTTGATCCGCCATTTTGGATAGAAGCTCACATGGGAACTTAGGGGACTTTTCAGGGTTTATTCTACACATGTTCAGAAACTAATCCTGAAAAATTCAGCTAATTATAAATCAGGGTGGCGACAGATCAGGGAAAAGTCAGGGAACTTTATTAATCAGGGAGAAATCAGGGAATTTCGAAAAAATAACAAAAAATCAGGGAAAATTGATTTTATAAAGAAAAAAAATTTTTTTTTCACTTTACAAAATTAAATACTCTAATTCCCTACGCATTTTCCACCAATTATCTGTTCAAAAAAAAAAAAAAAGGTAAAATTAATGAGGTGTGTTTATACACTACCGCATATTTGTGCATCTTTTTTCCTCAACATCAAAGTATTGAATCTTACTTATTAACCACAGGATGAACTTCCTAAGATTGCTTCTATGTCTGTTAGGTAGTTTATTTTACCTAGCTTGAAATTTCCTTTTATGCTTTCAATGCTACGTAAAATAAACAACCGTACTGGCAAAGAGGAAGCCTTCATTAATGCCTTAGCTCCTTTGCCTTTTTTCATTGTTTCGAAGTAATTAAGTACTGTAACGATTTCAAGAAGAAATCTTTGGTTTTTGAATTAATACTGTGAAAGCTTATTAGCTTATTACTATGAATTTAATTGCTAAAATTAAACTTTCAATAATTAATTTATCACTTAACATAAAATTTTTGTCCACTAATTTTAACTAATGACTCTATTAATTTCAATTATTTACCCTAGTAGCACATAACGTACGACGATATCGTAAAATTTACCAATACTATATCGCTGCGTCATCGGATCACGATATAAAACGATGTCTAATCCGACAGAGCGTGCGCTATCGTAACAATATCGTATTCGATATTACAGCGATAACGGAAGCGTCATTGTGTCGTCATCGTTTTGCCCATAGTTCCGATATCTCCCTATATCGTTTATGCGTTATTGTAACGATAACGTAAGCGTCATTGTGTCGTCGTCGTTTTGCCCATAGTTCCGATATCTCCCTATATCGTTTATGCGTCATTGTAACGATAACGTAAGCGTCATTGTGACGATATTGTAAGTGACATCGTGCTGTCATCATTTGGTTGACTATTCTGATATCACCCCTATTTCGCTTTATATGTCGACATCGCTAGCTGTAATTAAGATCATCTTTTTTTACAAAGAAATAATAAAAATCAGGTTTGCTCCCCCCCCCCCTCATCTCAACTCTCTTTCCTTTTTTTTTTTTAATTTTTTCACTTTTTCGTAATTTCATTGATTTTTTTAAAATATTTATTTGATAATTTATTTATTTTAATTATTGTTGCTATTATTATTTTGATAGAAAAGATCTGTGCTATGCCAATGACACACACACAAGCTAAATAAATAAATAAATTGAAGTAAATTAATAATTGAAACTAAAAATAAATCAATAAATTTTAAAAAATGAATGCTGTCTCCCCCCCCCCCTTGCTTTTTTTTTTTTTTTTTTTTGATGCCGCAACTTGCGCAATAATCTTCCCCTGTGGGTACCTTTGATAAAAATTAATTGATAAATAGTTTAATCAAGCTTTGTTTAGTTTTAAATAGGGTTGTGGAGTCGGAGCCGTATTGATTTTGGGGTGAAGGAGAAGGAATCGAACGTTTGAAATTTCAAGAGTTGGAATGAGTCATTTTCTCCCAAAGTTTGTAATGCTGCCTGTGCTTGCGGAGTCAGAGTTTGAATCAGTCTGATTTTAAAGTAGAGTAATCAGAGAGTTGGTCATTTTTCCTCCCACTTCGCAGCTCTGGATTTAAAGAACTATTTTTAAAAAATATTTAAACGTTAATTATAAGATTAGAAATTATTCTGATATAATTATACATGCGTAATAAAGACTGCAATGTTAAACAAAGTAGAAAAATACGAATATTAATAACAAATTAACGTAAAAGATTTCAAATAGGTCAGATAATGGAATATTTTTTATTGAGAAGTCACAATTGTTTGCGGTTTTACTTGAACGTTGAAGTTGAAAGACATTCTTTCCTGTTTGAACACCTCCCCCCCCCCCCCAGAATCCACAGACTGGTGCTCTTCCTGGGCTGTGGCATCCATGTCACCTGACCTGGAATAGATTTCATTTATGCCGGACCCACTTGACTTTATACAATCCTTTGTAGACATCCGGAACCCTGCGCACAGCATCTGGCATCCAGTTCCCTGCATTAATTTGAATTTTGACATCTTGAATCCAAACTAAGTTCTTATTAAATTATAATTACAATAGGAGGCATTTGTAAAAACAAGAATCCCAAAGAGTATGATCCTATCATAACTTGTGGCTGCGAAAAACATAATTTGAATTCAAGATGCCGAAACTCACATGTGTGCCAGGGATTGTACTCTAAATGTTGTGAGCTAAACATTAAATCTTTTTTTTTCTTTCCTTTTTTCTAAAAAAAATAAGGTAACTTTTTTAACATGAACTAACAAAAACCTCTGAGGACCAGTCAAATTTTTCTGTGAACCAGTTTTTGGTCCTTGGGACCATTGGTTGAGAATTGCTGATCTGCATAGTAAAATGAACACTTACTTCACAAAATTTCTTTACTTTACCTGATGCACTAGTCAACAGCAATAGCTATTCTTTGGGGTTATTCAATAGCAACCAGCAAGGTCATTAAAATGACAAAATAAAATTTTGCCTATCAAAATCACTCAGCTAGTGTTGAAATTAATTTTCAAAACTGCTGAAAACATACTTTTTTCATTTTAAAAATATTTGACTTGCTCAAAATGCATGTTATTGCATTCAAACTTATGCATTCAAACTACATGCATCATCTCCCCCTACATAGTCAAACTTTGGCCAAGAGCTGAGTATTAAGGGACGGATACAAGGAGAGGATCATGGAGTCACTACCCAACTAAACATCCACAATCGCATGCAATTGTCATTTCAACCAATGCCTTTCGATTTTTTTTCCACAAATTTTACAGCTAACATAACTCATTTATGGTTGGTAAATTTCAAAAATGCAAACAGGATAATTTGAAAGACTGAGATTTCTACAGATTAATCATACACCAGTCACCATTAGCAAACATGGATAAACTTACACCGACAGGAATTGAAACCATGGCCATCCAGCCGGCACGGATCTGTAAATTGTAAGCGGCCCTCTTCAAAAATTTTGCAGTGTCCCAGCGGCTCACTGGATTGCCCCCCCTCCCCCAAACGATGAATTTTTAACCAAGTGATAGTTGCTTGTTTCTACCTGTTTCAATATTTCTTCTCAAATTTTGGATTTATTTGTTCAAGTGTTTTTATTTCATTTTATTCTTATATTATAGTTTATTGATTTTTAACTTACCTGTTTAAGCGTATCGAGGTAGTTACGTGGGTTTTTTAATGTTGATTTTGTTAAACTCATTTCGTTTATAAGTTATGTCAGCAAAGAAACAAGTTTCCCATAATTTTACAGCTCTCCGAGATTTAACCAATCTTTTAATTTCAATCCAAGTTTAAGAACCTCAAAACTGTTTCGGTTTTGAAAGAATTTTTACATTACACGGAATCAGCTTAACGTAGTACAGGGTAGGGCTTTCATTCTATAAATCTTTCAAGTTAGGCTTACATTTTTGCCCGCTTTATAGGTTTTCTCCCAATTCGTAATTTAATCATGAGTCAAACTGAACAATGCTTCATACACTCAATGGTGAGATAAATTTACTTTACCTTTCGTTAGTTGGCATTCTCAGCTTCAATGCCATTACATCTGCCTCCAGCTTGGTTATTCACTATTTTAGACTGATGAGTTCTAATAAGAGCGGAACTGCAGTCCCTGGATGTGATAACCGCAGGCTCCGATCTGCATACCCCTGGAGTGGGGGGGGGGGGGGTACGTCCTTAAGAGGTTTTAAAAAAAACATGAGCACTACAACTTATGAACGTTGCAAATTTACACTGTTGGCCTTTGAGGGGCGGGCATACAGATTTTGTTGTAGGAGGGCCCAAAATTTATAGTTACAAGCCTCGATAACCGTGCTGTATTTCATGTATTTCTGCCTTAGCCCTAGCTTAGGAGTGGTAACTTACTGCTAAATCACTCTATATTTGTTATTGTAGCCCTGATTAAGACCACTTAAGGAATTTCGCAAAACAGTTTTAACTCAGGAGTGCCCAGCCCCCTTAAAAATCACGAAGACCCCCAAAAACCAAGAACCTCCCTAAAAAGGTAAAAAATAACCCCTAAAAACTTTTTGGACGCAGTCGGCACCATGATCCCCCCCCCCTCAGGTGGTCGTCCCTATTTAACTAAAGTTAAATCTGTTTTAACCCTAATTTTAGTTTACGGCAAAATTTAACCAAGAGCCAAAAAATTGAAATATGATAGCCTTCCTCTATTTCAAGAGCAAAAAAATCAGAATACTATACTACTGTCGACTCTCGATAACTCGAAGGCTTATAACTTAAACATTCGTTCATTTCGATGTTTCCATTTGGTCCCAAAATAATTAAGTTTTTCTTGATACCAAGTTGTTTTTATGTCTCAAATGTACCCCTGCGACTGCACTATAGTCTTTTCTTGTAATGGCAGCAAGAAAAAACAATAAGAATAGACGAAATGTTTTGATGGAAAATTCAAGTTTTTTCTCGCCCGTTGAGGGCGGAAAATATTATTTTACATCTTTACGTCAATAATTGTTCTTACTAATTTCAAATTTATTTAAAAAATTTCTCAACAAAAATATTTGAAAGCTGATCACTATTATTCAATTACCCAGGAAAATTATTCGATTAAGCTAGAGTCTTTAATCAGGCCGGATTACACAATAGGCCACCCTAAGCCCTGGGCTAAAAGTGCAAGCCGAAAAGGGCACACGTCACGGGAAAAAAAATTAATAGCTTGTTGAAAAAAAAAAAAAAACTGGCATGCTATTATGAAGAAGCAAAATTCAACTTTATAACCAGATATTTAGACAGAAAAAAAGCTATTTGAGGAGAGCTGAGGGGGTGTATGCTTGAGTCGAGGTCCTTTTCCAGTAAAAGCAGATAATTTTCAATATCTTTGATTTGAACAATAATTTCTTCAAAGTATAGCTTTGCTCAGGGTTAGACTGGGTCCTCTCGAAGAGCTCACAGATTCAAAGGCACAAAGAAAAAGAAAAAAAAATGTTGCACAGGTTCAAGAGAGAAAAAGTTTGGGGATGTCTCATGACACCTCCATTGGGGCGCCTCTGCAAGACATATCACCTATTTTGCACAAAATATTTGCCATAGACTGCTTAAATTCTCTACACACACATTAATTGCGTGAAAGTTTCAAATTGATAGCAAATTATATACACAGTTTTATATATTTTGTTCATAATTATATCGGTTATCGGAGTTTGCTGCCAACATATTTTTTGGAGCATTTTTATTCAAAATTTCATCACGAAGACACCAACAAAGTGGATAAAAATACATGGGATGACCCAAAATATGTTTTAAATAGAAAAAAAAATAAATAAATAAAATGAAGAAAGTAATTTAGAATATGGTAAGGAAGAGATACTAGCAGTTATAAATGGTCCTAAGGTAAAAAATGAATGGTGAACAAAAGTGTATCAGGAAATTCAAGAGACATATTTAAATTTGAGTAAATAAAAAAAAAAAAAATACATAAGATACCCACCTCAGCCCATAGTATCAATATTTCCTTTTTCAGGGGGAACAAAAATTTGAGATTGAAATTTGAAAATTCCTTTATGGGAAAACTAAAAGTTAAATATTTTTGGAAAAGAAAAAGTATGGCAGGATGCTTTACAAAATATTTTTAAAAATAAAAAATACAGTAGGCTCTCTGTTTAACGACTTTCAAGGGACCACAAAAAATCATCCTTAAGTAGAAAGCGTCCTTAAATATAATGCTTTTAACATTATAGTGGACTATCTGGGACCGTGAAAAGCCGTCGTTAAACAGAGAGCCAACTGTATATATTACGGACAAAGCAAAATACGAGGAAGGAGGCCTTTTCTAAGCCTAACCCCATTGGGGTGGGGGGCTGATTTCGATATAGTTCGGATGTGAGGTGGGGCGTCATTTCAAAGTTTGGCCTAGGGTGTATATGGAACTTAATCCAGCCCTGTCTTTAAAACTGCATATATGGGGAAAATTTTGGTTTCAGGAGGTTTTATTCATACAATCGGTGTAGTCATTTATCTGTTACCCCATTAAGTGACAGTATCTTAAAAAATTTATTCTGTTCTTTGTAAAGTTATTTTTATTTAATACATATTAATATTTAATTTATCCAAACTATGCATGTTATAATAGTTTATGTATCGGGCACTATTCTTGAGAAACAAAATAAAAATTATACTTGAGAATGATAGGAAAGGAAATTACGCTAACTGGAACTGCTGATTACTGGAAGGTTTTAACCACGTTTTTGGGACTTTGAGTTACTGAGAGTTCACTGTATATATTGGAATTCTATTTCACTAGCTTTCTTGTCTGTTGTTGCAACCATAATGTAGAATTTCAGGCAGTTCTAGTGCGCACTAAGCCCATCATTTAAAATTTTTTCACGGGGAGCGAGGCAATGGACATATACACATTGCAAATGTTAGGAAAAAACAGTACAGTAACGCTCAATGCAATAGCTTTGGGACAAATATATTTTGATAACAATAATCGAAAAGAATCCAGAAAAAAACAACATTTTTTTCAATAAGGCATGCAATATGCTGTAAATTAAAATTGCAATCAGTCAACTAAACTGTTTTAAATTACTAAATTAGCAGAAAAGAAAAGCAGTTTTTTCCATCAATTAAACCATTCCACCGGTGCTTTTTGGCCTATTTTTAAAACAAGATCTTCTGTGTTTTTTTTCCCGCAAGGACAGTGTACTGAGAAATACTAAAAGATGGCACAGGGTCTTCTTAAAATGCCAGGGGAGGGGGGGGGGACATAATAAGAAAATCAAAATTTATTGGGGGAAAAATGTCAAACTATAATTCATCTTGCTGTAGAATATTCAAAATTGCAGCATTTCTAGTAATGAGATGGATAATCCAGGAGCAGGCAAGCATATCTGCCATTTTTATTGTACCGTTTAAAAAAATACTAAACCTAGTTATATACAATGCAAGTGTTTGTTTTAATGGAATTTCATCTGAAATCAATTTACTGAAGCAGCTTTGCATAAGGAATTAAATTTGTGATTTAGTTTCAATTAGCAACAAAAAAATCATGTTTCAGCCATAACAGCGTTCCATTACCATGCATTCAAACTCACTGTCGCTAAAACAATGTTTAAATTTTAAACACAAATTCATTACTTTAGAGTTTGACTTTGAATTTTAGAGCTTGTTGACACAAAACAGTCAAATATCATAATGTAGATCCCGAAAATTAATTATGAAATTTTCCACGTTCGCTCGAAGCAAATGTTTGTTTACACTTGAAATTTGAATTAGAAAACAGCGCGAACGCCCTCTGGCTTCTGGAAGAAGCGAAAAATATCGTTGTCATTCCTAAAAAAAAAAAGAAAAAATATGAAACCTATTTTCGAACGTAGAATAAGTTATTTTTCGAAATTTCTTGTTTAGAGAGGAGTGACTATCCAATATAAATGGGTACAAGTAAAAAAAAAAGAAATTACAATGACGTACGACGATATCGTGAAAATAACCAATCCTATATCGCTGCGTCATCGGGTCACGATATAAAATGATGTCTAATCCGACAGAGCGTGTGCCATTGACAAAATCGTCACGCGTGATTGTAACGATAACGCAAGCGTCATTGTGCAGTCATCGTTTGCGATATCTGCCTTTATCGTTTACGCGTCTTTGTAACGATAACGTAAGCGTCATCGCGTCGCGATTAGAGAAGTGCGTGAAATTTCAAATATATGAATTTTTTTTATTAAAACTGAATTATTTTTGATTTATTCCATTTTATTCATAAAATAACTGTACAGTTTTGAAATTTGACTATTATAAGCAATTTTGTAAAATGCCGTTTCGTGTGATATCGTGCCGATGACGAGCTATACAGTAGAAACGATATACGATATCGGGTAGATGAAACGATATACGGCAATGACGTACAGATGACGCTAAGATATCGGGTGCTACTAGGGTTCTTTTATATATTTTGAAATTAACTAATTGCTTTTTTTTCCTTGTATTTCAAAGTTGTTTGTTACAAAAGCAATCTAAGATTTTTTTCGTTACATACTTAAATCATTTGAAATAGAGTTAACTTGTGTACTTAAGTAAATATCTTTATTTTTTATTGTTAAAATGCTGTATTCATTCATTAAAACCTATGTTCTTGATTAGAGAAAAGCTCTCTATGAATGGATGTCAAATGGTTTCATCTGTTTTGCATAAATATGTCAATTAGTTATATAAGACTACTATTACTTGTTATTCTTGCAACAATTATTGTACTGTTTAAAAACTTAGTTCAAAATAATTTCAATTACTTTTTAGTTCTGTCATAAGGACACATATGATTTTAAAAGTCATTTTAATAGCTTCTAAAAATTCTTATGCTAAGTGGTTTCTGGAAGTGAAGTATTTTTTTTTAAATTTTCTATAATCTTTCCATGTGTAAAAATTTAATATACTGTTTTGTAGGTTCCCCCCCCCCCAAAAAATGTCTTTTTTTTAAAACCATTTTATTAAAAAAGTAGCATTTTTTTAAAATATATCTTTAGTTCAACAAGTTTACACAACTTAAAACGTTTAAAATACTGCATTTTATACAAACATACAACGGACTTCAAGTAGAGCAAAGAAAGAAATCTATTATCATTGGTAACGTAAATCAGGGAAATTTGGTGAACTTAATCAGGGAAAAGTCAGGGAACTTTTTTTCACAGTTCCTGTCGCCACCCTGTAAATTTGTGGCGCATCGATCCTATTTTTGGCCTAAATTTACTGGGCTAATAGTGCCTTGAAATTTTGCATAGAAGTAAAGCTTAATCAATTGAAACATACTTTCAGACATTCACATTATTTAAATTGTAAAGAATTTTGAGCGAAAAAAACGAAGACGAATAAGAGAAACTAACAAGATCAAATTTTTCAACTGCAGGAAAGTTGAGTACTAAAATGAGTTCCAGGCTTAGACAATTCAATAAATGCATTATGTTTTTTGCTATTTTATTATCCTGATCTTCCAAATATTAACTCATCTCAAAAAAAGGAAGAAAATACAAAACTTTTTACAAATGCAGATTTGCATTAAATCTCTTTCATATTTGTCTTTTTAGTATTAAAAAGAGGATTTTTTAAATTTTATCTATTTTTCAATTCACCAGGTTACCTTTTATTTCGTTTAAAGTATCTACGTGTTGCCACATGCAATCTTTTTGCTTCCTTAACAGGTCTTAACATTTTTACTCTCAATGCGTTTACCATTGATCTCCCTAGTGCATGTCAATCAGGGTTCGTGATTTTTTCTTTTTTAATCAAAAAAGTCGGATTTTTTTAAAATTTAAATCAGATTTTTTTTATCTTAAAAAAATTTGTTTGATTAATTACTTAACATTTATAAAAATAATATATTTCATACAGTAGATGAATCCATTCAGGTTACTTTTATAAAACTAAGCTCAGTTCTCTAACTATTCAATACATTTTTAAGATTTATAAATACGCTATAATTATTAGGTAAGTGATTCTGTTTTATGCTTTGCTTAAAAATAAGGTTTCCATCATCATGTACGTTTTAGTGTAAAAGAATATGTTGAGCAATAAATGGTGTATGAGAAAAACTGTAAATTTTTATTAGGTTCTGTACTGAATTGAACCGTAGTTTTGGTGTAAAAGCAATATTGTAAGAGTGAAAATCTGTTTCACACACAGAAAGAGGGATCTATGTAGTTACTATCAAAAATACCCGGCGTTGCCTGGGTCAGTAATAATTGTGAGAAACAATCGCTACTTTCTTTCGTTTTCTGTTTTAGCTGAAAGAATTCAAAACACTATGCTTTGACGTGATTAAAAATCAAGCTTCTTCCTTTCCCATAAAAGTAAAATAGCAATAAGTATAAAGAACGAACGAGTATTCATTTAGAAACGAAAGCACGAATTGAAGTATATAAAAATTTGAAGAATTTCCAAAATATGAACTAACAAAATCACTAAGAAAACCGTACGTTTTATTTAATTAAATAGCATACACACACACACACAAAAAGAAAGAAAAAAAAAGCGCTCTACTATGTTTCCCTAAGTGTGCGAAAAGTAGAGTATCCAAATGTTTAAATGACTTGAAACTCATGTTTGCTCCGGAGAAGCCTTGATTCAAAATTTTCATCATGATTACTTTTAATATTGCTGTTGTAAGGCAACCAATATTCGAAACAATGTGTTTTATATTTAATCATTTGATGTGGAAATTACATGACATTTACTGTTTTCGATCACGCCGTTTCCAAACTAAGTTTTTTAGCAATAAATTATAGCCTAAGTTGTTCCCTGATAATGTAGCTATCTATGTGGAAGAAATGGTTAAAATCTGTCCAGTAGTTTTGATGATTACCCCGGATATACATACAGTGGCTCCCAAAAGTGTTCGTACACCTATGACTTTCAATGAAAAAGGCCCCTATGCATTGGTTAGAATTATTACTTCGGAATACGTATTTAATTATAAGATCCATGATCTATTTTTAACGAAACTACCCGAAAATTTTTAATGAAACATTGAAACTTAATTTTTTAAAAAACAAAAAACAAAAAGTGCCGGAAATTTTATTTCACAAAAGTCTTCGTACACTTTTAAAAAAATGTCAAAAAATAAGTTAATAATCTAACTTTTTACAAAATTATTATTTAGTAGAATACCATGCAGTATCAACAACAGCTTTTAAACGTCTGGGAATAGATTTCATTGTTTTTTCTTTCTTTTTTTATGCAATTTCCGGACAAGTGTTGAGCCGCACTTCAAGTCTTACTGTTTTTACTTCGCTTTTCGTTCCAATGGCTTATTTTCGAAATCTAGTCACCAGATATCTCTAAATATGTTCCATTAAGTTTAAATCTGGCGATTGAGGAGATATTTCTAAGGACAATTTTTGAGGCACCAAACGCAAACGTGTTGCCAAATTTTCTGCTAAGGGTTTAAAATTGTTTTTTGAAACATTTAAATGAACAGCATGATTCATCATTTCATCAAAAAATTCCAATTTTCCAAGTCCTGATGCTGTTATGCACCCTCACACAAAAACACCTTCACCGTCCTGATTAACTGATCCAGCTAAGTTCTTAAGATTAAATTCCTCATTTTTTCTTCTAATGACAATTATGCAACAATTTAACCCAAAATGTTGAATTTATTTTCATCTATAAGTAAGACGTTGTTCCAAAACGTTTTGAGATTATTTATCATTGATTTTACGACGGAAACCGTCAACTTTCTGTTTTTCGCACGAACAAGAAAATTTCTGCGGGAAGAGGTCCCCTTTAATCCAGCTAATCAGAGAACTTGACGAACAATTTTAGCTGAAAATTAAACGTAAAATGTTTCATTCAATTCTGCAGAAACTGTTTCAGCGCTCAAATGTGTATTTTTCATAAATTTTTTTAACAGTAAACCTCCGATCATGCTTTTTTAACTTTGCCAGTTGACCTTTTCTTACCTTGTTTTCGATCCGATTCTTGTCTTTAAAGCATTTTATCAAGCCCTTCACCATAGAATGTTGTAAATTAAGTAATTAAGAGACATTTCAAACCAATTTATGGCTACAGTGAGGGAAAAAAAATCATATTTCGAATCGTGTTTGTTGTTTTCTACACATACCTGTCATTTAAAAATAATAAGCAGAATATTAGGGAATAAATAAACAAAAAAATAAAGGCAAATGACTTTACAGTGTCATTACAATGCAAAAATAATAAAAAACCCACATATGATGATTTTAATCATGAATTTATTCGAAAATATTTCAGTGTACGATGACTTTTGTGGCGTATTTTTTCTCTGTCTCGTCGTTTTTTGACAAATTTCAAATATAAAATTAGGCAATATTTTGAAAAAAAAAAAAAAAAAAACTACTGTGTTTTATTCAGAATGGCATAGGAAAAGTGTGGAAAAAAAATTGGTCTTCATATTCGAATTCAGTTTTGCGTTATTTTGGTTTTACTACAAAATTTCAAGGTGTACGAACACTTTTGGGAGCCACTGTACATACATACAGAAGTAGCCATTTATGTATAAAGATGCCTGTTGAAGTTAAGATTGTATAATGCTGCTGTGTTATTCGCAACTTCAACGAACTATAGGGGGCTTTGTAGCCACTTTCTAATGGCGGACGAAAAAGGTAAAACAAAGGCACGTAGTAACGAAGAAAATGCTAATAAGCCAAGTAAATTTTGTTCGTATGAATGATTTTTTCGCTTTATTCTTTTTAAATTAATTTTCAAAGTCTTGTGGATATTCTGGCCCACGTAGAAAGGAATATGAGAATTCAAGAAGCATTACTAAACGTCAAATATTAATGTAAACTACGTAGTTCGTAGTTCTAAGCAGCCATTTCCACGATGTTGAATTCGATATTCTTGATAAAACTAACTTAATTGTGGCCTGACAAGAATAACAATTAATGCAAAAAAATTTAATATTACATTACGAATTATTATCAAATGAAGATGATACTTCTTTGCCTTGCTTGGCTAGCGCTAATTGTTTTGCATTTGTAGCAGAGTTATTTTTCACAAATTACCAAATTTTTTAATTTCTGCGTTATGATTTAATTATGTCATGCCATGCACATCATCAACAACATTCTCACGGATTTCTCTCACGGAGTTTTCTTTTCAATTGATCTAACATTATTTCTTTAAACTTATCGAATTCTGTAATCTATCTACCATTTTATTCCACTCATGATAAAAAATAAATATGGTTTAACTGAGATGCGAAATCTCGCCAAATGTTCTTCTCGCACAATACTAAAACTATAACCCTAAACTATAATCCCACTATTTTGGCGAGGAAAATTCTCAGCGTTAAACATTTTTCATTTCGTTCTAAAATAATATATTCAAGAAAATATTTTGCATACTGCCCATTCCAACTAAATGCTGCAGTAAAATTAGGTTGGTTAAATTAATTATTTTTAAACTAGGCGGAGATGAAAGCCCTAATTCTTCTGCTAATGTTATCAAATCCTTCTTTCGATTTTAAGATTAAAAACCCCCATATTCTTACAAATTCACACAAAACAATTGGAAAAAAAAACTTACCTGGTATACCGTTATCCTCTTTCAAAAAAAAAAAAGAAAAATGCATCGAACAGAGAGCAAATACGAAGTTTGTTTACCCAGAGTTTTCTTGTCTTTCGCCATTTACGACAATCATCACACTTTTTAGGGAAATAATGAAAACTAACATTATTTTGAGAAGATCGAGGATACCATTAAGGGACGACAAACAATTTCTGTTGCTGAAAGCAATCTAAGACACATCGAATGCGTTAATAAATACTCCTAGCAAACTGCCTGTGTTTACGTCAACAGACACACATGGAACACAACGTGGCAATGTTTTAGTTTTTTCGGCAGTTTTGTAAATCACCGCAAGGTAGCGTATTCGAGCACTGGAGTTGCGAATTAAATTTAGAGCAACACATTTTCAAAAATGCAAAATTAATTTCTTTATCTTTACTTACTTACTAATAATAAAGCTGAAAGTCTCTCTGTCCGGAGGTTGTCTGTAGGATGTCTGTGACGCGCATAGCGCCTAGACCGTTCGACCGATTTTCATGAAATTTGGCACAAAGTTAGTATGTAGCATGGGGGTGTGCACCTCGAAGCGATTTTTCTAAAATTCGATGTAGTTCTTTTCCTATTCCAATTTTAAGAAAAAAAAAATATAAAATGGACGAGTAAATTACGAAATTATCATAACGTGGAACCGTAACATGGGCACAAGCCAGTTGGCGAGATACGAAATTATCATAACGTGGAACCGTAAGATGGGTACAAATCAACTGGCGAAAAAATTCACCATACATTATTTGTAAATATACATGCGAACCAAAAGACCTTTTGATTTTTCTATTACGGGCAAAGCCGTACGGGTATCACTAGTATAAAATAAAATAAACAGATTTTTGTTACTGATTTTGTTAAAAAAAGCACTTGATTTAAATCAATGATTTTTTTTTAAACCACTTGATTTAAATCAACGAACCACGATGTCATTTTTTTTTTTTTTCTTTCTCATTGAGGTTGAATTTTTCACCCATGAGAGCAAGATGCTGAAATTCGTACTTCTACGAATATTCTTTACAGGACAAGAACTCGTGTAATTTAAATCCCACGCAGTTACAAACAACTTTAAATCAGTTCATGTTTTTTTATTGAAATTCATTTTTATATTTCTGAGAATTTGTATAGTTCTAGTGGATTTAAAAACGACGCTATTGTTAAGATTTCCATCTTGATGCCTCCCAATTCATCATGCAGCCAAAATACTTCTTGAACAAAACTAAAAGGAATAGCCTATTTTCAGAAAGTGATCTAAAAAAAAAACTTATCTCTTCCAATCTGGTTTTATCAAAGGAAATTTCCTACCTTACGCACGACCATCCATACAGTGTGCCAACTCTCCCAATTCGTTTGGGAGATTTCCTCGAGCTCCCTTATAAAGTAAATGTCTCCCGATTTTTTCATCAAAACAACGAAATTTACCAAAAAAAAGATATTTTTGAGAGCTTACTGCGGGAAAGGTATCGCAATCGCAAAAACGGAGCTCTTCGTTTATACAAATAAAAATAATATATACTCAATTCTGTTTTCTCTGAACTTCTTAAATTTTTGAATGCTGCAAGAAATACTTATTATCATTTACAAGAGAAAAAACTTTTGCCTCTTACAATTTTTTTTTTCTATTTTCAAACCAAAATATTGTCGCCCCCCCCCCCCCCCCCGCTTTAGCACTCACGTGGAAAAAATGAAACTAATTACTTTCAATTTCCGATTTTCGGGTCTTGCTAATTTTCGAACGCCGGATTTTGGGTATATTTCAACTTTTACAATTATTGTGTGAACTGCAATTCTTGATTGCGAACTTTTAATTTGTTAGAAACGAATAAAGTCCCCCCCCCCCTTGTTATTTATTTCTTACAGGGGTGGCTATAGAACCTAGAAATCAGGGTTTTATTGATCAGGGAATTTCGAAGAAATAACAAAAATTCAGGGAAAATTGATTACATTAAAAAAATTTTTTTTTTTTTTTTGCTTTGAAAAATTAAAATACCTTAATTCCCTCCGCATTATCCACCCATTATCTGTTTGAAAAAGTAAAATGAATGAGGAGCGGATCATACGGTACTGCATTTTTGTGCTTCTTTTTTCCTCAACGTCTTAGTACTGACCTTTAATTTATAAACCAGGATTCAACTCCTCAGACTGCTTCTGTGTCTGTTGAGTTGTTTATTTTATATTGCTTGAATTTTTCTTTCACACGTTCCATGCTACGTAAAATAAACAACCCTACAGGCAAAGAAGAAGCTGTCATTACTGTCTTAGCGCCCTTGCTTTTATTCATTGTCGTAAAGTAATTAACACACTATAATCACGATTTCAAGAAATCTCTGTTTTTTAAGATACATTTTGAAAAAAGCTGAAAAATTATTACTTCTTCATGTTTTAAATTTATTTGCTAAAATTGAATTAAATCAAAATTAACTTTGTTTTTTTGCCATCCTATTATTCGCTACTGCAGTGAATTATACAAAGTTTTTTTTTTCTAGACTAAAAATTCTTTTAATTTTAAAACAAGTAATATACGTATATATATTTATTATTATTATTTTTTTAATTTTTTTATTTATTTTATTTTATTTATTTATTTTATT